>NW_015167060.1:1264254-1290353 GCF_001447785.1 Gekko japonicus
CTGTGCGTTCCTGCATTCGCCAACTGTATCTCATTTGGGGACTGCAACCTACCATAGTGTCTGGCCAAGACGGCAGGGTGTATGCTGTTTCAGCAGCCCTGCGTAATCACTTGAGGCACATCCTTAACATAAAGCACCACATGACATTAATCATCAAACTTCCCCAACACAGATCTTAATGCAGAAGTGGGGTAGCAGTTCTATAGCTTTGATACTAGCAGTGTCAATCTACACAACAACTAAAGCTTACATACATTCCAAGGTCATAAACTGAAGCTGCTTTTTTGGTCAGAAAGTGTGTTTCACAATCTCAAGCAGAAAAGCTGAAAGGCATTCAGCTGAAAACCTTGAAAAGTTTGGTTACACTAAACCCATGTAACAACCTCTCTTTTTTCATGGTGATCATCTGGGTATTGAGGTATAATTAACTATGGAGATTAGGACAACAACAGGACAGGACGTAATGATAAGCATTAAACATTGCTCCCAGCAGAAGCTATCTGTGTGGAATTGCAAATTAATACATAAATTACAAGTAAATGGGATAAGTGGCCTGTAACTGACCAAGGAGAAAGTATTTTGAGGCTTTACCTGCATTTTATCTGAAAGATGTTGAAGAAAGGAGGGTTTATGTGAGGAAAGTGGCTGTTTGTGAAATTAGCCTTTTAACTGAGGATCCTTTGCCTGCTAGGAATGCAGCAATCATGGTTTCCCTTTCATTAGGAGCAGACTAGAGCATAACAGGATGCAACATCTAATCCAGAAGATATTTTATCACAACAGGACTATTAGACATTAGAGTCTACCACAGGATTTCCACATCACTGTATTAGAAGCCTGGCAAAGGATGAGGGAAAGGGAGAAAGATTTTGCTTGCATTACATCAGTTCTATTCACTAAATTGCCAGTGTCCAATATGGAAAGGAATCAAAGGGCTTATAGCTAGTGGGCTTTGTCATGAATGTTGCTGCATGAAACAAGGCAGCCCAAACACTGGGTGGTCATTAAATAAAAGGAGCAAAAGGTAGTTCTCAGGTTAATGGCTGCTTATGAAGAAGCAAAGGAAGGAATGGCTAGGAGATGGAGAAGAAATGGCTGTAGCTGAACAAAACCTGGCTCTGTGCATAGCTGCTCTGGTTTGCACAGAGCTGGCATAAAGAGATTATGTAAGTGCTGAAGGCAACATTCAAACTCTAATGCCAACCCAAGACAGTGGTGATGGATTAACAGTGCAATCCTATACAGAACTACTCCAGTCTAAGCTCAATGATTTCTTTGTGCTTGGACTGGGACAACTCTGCCTAGGGTTGTGCTGGCAATAGTTTAGTGGTGGCAATAGTTTAGTATGGTCTCTTGTAACTCAGTTAACAAGACAGTTTGGTTTTAAAACAGCACTTGCTGTAATTTCATGCACGCTTATCTAGGAGTATAAGTCCTTCTGACCACAGTGGGATGTACTTTCAAGTAAACATGCATAGGATTGTCCCGTTAGTGTCACTGTCCCAAATGTTGTCAATCAAAAGGAATTTTGCTTAACTGTAGTTGCTTTCCTGGCAACTAACCCCCCCCACCACCACCTCTATGTAACACTTGAGGGAATCTGTTTCAATGTGTTTGAAGAAGTGTGCATCTACAAATGCTAAGTCTCTCAGTTCTTGCATATACCCAGAATTGAACTTTGTTGGTTTTAGAGGTGCCACTGGACTCAAACATAGTTCTCACGTCTTTTTGTTAACTCTTGTATACTAATTTGTATACTAATCACCCAGTTACTTATGCATCTCTTGACTCTATCTAGTCCTTCCTGGCAACTAATTCCCCCACCTATATGTAAGGCTTGAGGAAAACTGTTTCTATGTATCTGAAGAAGCGTGCATGCCCATGAAGGCTTATACCCAGAATTAAACTTTGTTGGTCTTAAAGGTGCCACTGGACACAAACTTTGTTCTGTTGCTTCAGACCAACATGGATCCCCCCTGAATCTTTGCTTAACCGTATAAGCTATTAACTATACAAACTCCTGTTTGGCCTCTTCACATATTATAATTTCAGGTGTATGGTTAAGATGTTTTAAGAGTACCGCTAGAAATGCTGGGCTGGATCCTACCACTCCACAGAGCAAAGTTTAAACACTTCATCCAACATAAGGAGCATTCCTCCAAGTTAAGTGGCTCTTTCTTCAATGGAAGAGCCACTTACGTAAGTTGGAGGAAGGCTCCCTGGAGGATGGTTGGATCTATGCCATCAAACGTAAATATGAAAACAGATATTCAGTTAAAGAGACCTGCCAGGATCATGTTAACCCACAAGTCTTCATGCACATATTAACAAGGCTTCTGTTATATCTCAGCACTTGCCTGTAAATTTGAGCACGTTTGCCCATAGCTAGAAATGCTATAGTGAAGGGGTTGTAAGGGTGCACTGAGAATGAGGCATCATGTGACTTTGACATAACAAAAGTCTAAATGTGATGTGTGAATATGACTGAAGTATCTGATATGCTTAAAGATATTTTAATTTTTTTCTGACTTAAATTGAACGAGGCTTGAACTGTCATATGACCAAGTGCTCATTTTAGGCCTAGAGAGTGACCACTGACTGATATTCCATTCACATCTACCCCATGTAGATTATCCGACTAGACAAGGTTACGCTTCACAAATATAAAATCAAAGCCTTCTTTAATGTCACTAACTATGTTTCCTCTAGCTATGTGGCAGGTAACTGAAAGGCTTCTAAATCACTGGAGACATGAAAATAAGTCTTTCTGATTTTTCTCTCTCAAAACCAGCATTCAGATTTACACAAGAATTTGGGTTTACAGATAATGAGGATGGAAGGAGGAGGATGGCAGGGCCAGAGGTGAACATTGTGCTAGAACACATCGTCCAACTGTGTTCCATCCGTAAAATGTGGTTTGCCTTCCTTGAGAACTGAATGTCAGTTGCTAGTGATTTCTTAATTCTGAATTTATAAAAAAGATGAGTACAGAGACCAGAAACAGAATAAGCTTCAGACACTTAAAATATGTGTGCTTTTAGGGTTTGTGAAACTACGATATACCATTTAAAAATCTATAACTTGCCATGCCATCAGCTATCTGGGGGAAAGTGATTTGCTTATAACCATTCAAGCCCTTTGTCGATTTCATTTGTGTACTTACATTCTTCTCTTAAGATACATGGGAGGGCCTATGGTGTTATGTGAGATAGGATTCAAAACTGTACTGAGAAACTTGGGGACGGAGGGAGATGGCTATTAAACAGTACTTTAACAAAATGGAGATGGCAGAGTTCCATCTGTGCAAGGCACTTCTTCCAAACTATACATTCATCATTCATCCCCAGCATCAAGTAGGCAGGTGTGTACGGTTACTGCATAGTAAGAGAATGACACCCTGCACATGGCCAGAAGTACATGCTTTACCTGTTCCTGATCAGATTGCCTTGATATTCCCTGGTGAAGGTTGTCTTCAGTATGGCATAGGGTTCCCAGCCTCCTGGTAGGGCCCGGAGATCTCCTGGAATTGCAACTGATCTCCAGACCACAAAGATTAGTTCCCCTGGAGAAAATGGCTGGTTGGGGGGGGGGGGGGGGCTCTATGCCATTATACTCCATTGAGGTCCCTCCTTTCCCTAAACTCAGCCCTCCTCAGGCTCCACCCCCTAAATTTCCAGGAATTTCCCAACCCAAGCATGGCAGAATGTTGAGGAACTCTGTACCTTCACCATAGTTGCTTGGTTGTTATAACATGCTGTTGCTTTTTTCCAGTCCAAGAACAAAATCTCATTTACCAGAGAAGAGGCAGTATCCACTGCAGGTGATGGCCATTCAGGTCATTAAACTGAGCCACAAGAAGGTGGCTGATACCACGGTGACTGAGACTAGGCACTCCTTCAGCTCCCCCCTCCCCCCTCCCATGGGCCAGTCCACTTCTGAGGCAAATTTATTATTGTTATTTATTGTTATTATTGCTATAATAATGATTTTACTGTTTTATTGGGTTTTATGCTTGGGCCCACGCCCCCTGTAAGCCGCCCTGAGCCCGCTTGCGGGGAGGGCGGGGTAAAAATGCCTTAAATAAATAAATAAACAAATTCCCCACAGCAAACAGAAGGAGCAAGAGGACAATAATACAGAATCTGCCCACATTTCCTACCCAGTGCTCTCATTTGTCGCTGCTGAAATAAAGGGGGAGAGGAACAGGGAAGAATGTTATGGATTGGAGTACATGGGAATGTGCTCAGTGAGTCAGGTGTTATTTGATAGGATGGTAGGAGGGAACTCTAGAACTGGTTCACACCTTCCCCTCTCCCAACCCTTGTGAAACAATTGGGTGGAATTCTGCTTGCACATTTCCCCTTACATTTTTATAAAGAAAGGGCTATAGAGACATACTTTTTAAAAATCTGGAAAGTTAAAAACTGGGACTAAACCCACTAAGCCACTTGGAAGCTACTTGTCTGTATCCTACAGCAAGTGTAGGTGTTGTCCCTGTCATAATAGATGGCAACCCTAAGAAGCTCAGGGTGGGCTGGGGGGCTGGGGTACAGCGCTGTCCAGCACTGCACAATGTCACAATCAACAAACTTCAGAATTTAAGTTTGTTAAACTGAATTCCAAAAGTGAAGTCTGATAACATTTGAAACTGAAAACAAATATTACTTCTCAGTTTTTACAAGTTTTCAAATTTGTGAGATTTCATTTTTTTTTCTGAAACAGATTATCTGAGAGATGGGGATGGGCAAGCGACCATCTCCTCGAGATTTTCTTGTGGGCCTACCAATCCTTTGTCTAAGGAATGATGAAGTAGCAGAGAATTGATGCTCACTGACAGGGTGGGAGAAAGCAGGTTTCCTGAGGCTGACCGGACAGGGTAGGAGATAGCAGAGCATGTCCCTTCACTCAGTGTCACTAGAAACACAGGCTGAAAGCAAGTGCATTTCCAGAAAAGCTGTTGTCAGGTCCTGTGCTCGCCCTTGTCGGTCACTGAGAGCCTGCTGCCCAGAGACAGCTTGTGGCAGTCTTTGCTGTTGAACCTCTGCCCAGCTGTCACCGATGCCTCAAATATGTTTTATTATTCATTAAACTATCTCCCTTTCCTCATTCTTCTGCATACAACAGATTTGCACAGACAGCATGTCCTCCCCCAGCCCACTGGCTGGACTGTCCTTCACACAAAGGAAATTCACAAATGAAAGCAACTTATTACAGGAGATTCACAGTGGTATCCTTCCCTCTGTTCTTACACAGGTTACCCCTTAATTCAGCCCAGGACATAAACTGGTCTTCCTGTGGCCTGTACCAAGAGCGTAATCTGTCAAAGATACAAATCAGGTAACTGCTGGATGCCCATCTGTTGCTGTACTACAAATAAGAGGCATTTCTGAGGCACCATTCTCAACTGCAGGAATGTTTGTTTGCTGCCACTGTCCTTCCGTGCGTTGGTGTTCTGTTCTGCACAAGTCTGGAGGGGATGGGCTCAGGATCTGCCAGCAACACCAAAATGGTGAATAAATAGAATAAAGAATTAATCTGAGATACGCTTCATCCACATCGAGTGGTCCCTTGGCTAACATTCCTGCCTTTACTTGATTTCTCTCTTGATGCAGGCTGAAAGCGATGTCACTACCTCAAAAGATGATGCTGGCTGCAAGATTAGATAGTTTTTGAGAAACACTGGGAAAATTCATGGAGGATAGGTCCAAGAATGGCGAGTGGTGAAATGGAACTTGTATATTCAGATGGATTAACAGTGGGGTGGGGGCAGGGCTGCTGCCTCCATATCCCACTTGTGGGCTTCCTAGGGCATCAAGTGTGCCACGGCGGGAAACAGGAAGCTGGCCTAGATGGGCTTTTACTCTGACCCCACAGGGCTTCTCTTATGCTCTTATATCATCCCATGGCCTGTCTTTGCAAAACAACAGAAAACATTCATCCAGCATTCAGTGGCTGAGTTATTGCCGGAGTCTGATTACCCTTATGCTGAAAGACCTGCACTTGGCTATCCAGCTGTTTCTAAGCACCATTCAAAATGCTGTTTTTTACTTTTAAGACTCTCAATGGTTTGGGGCTAGGGTACTTAAAGGACTGTCTCTTCCCATACCGTCCAGCCCACCAGTTATGATCTGCCTCTAGAGCCCCTACCTTTAGAAGTGAGTGGAGTAATGACTGAAGACAGAGCATTTCCTGTAGCGGCACCTCACCTTTAGAATGCCCTCCCCCTTTAAGCTCACCTTGCACCTGCTTTGCTGTATTTTAGGCACCAGGCTAAAATCTATCTTTTCCCCAGGCTTTTAAGGGGTATGCTCGTTTTAAGTGGTGTGTTGTTTTTATTATTTATTTATTATTTTAATTGTAAGCTGCTTTGAGCTGGACTCTGAAGAGGCGGCATAGAAATCTCCTGAATAAATAAATAAGCATCTGAGATTATTGCTATTAATGGCATTTCTATTCCAAATAGGCCTTATTATGGTCAGCTGAGGGCAGCTTTGTAAGGATGCCACCTTTGTGCTAGGTTCACCAGATGGAATGTGCAGAGACAGTTTTGCTGGTGATTATCCTAAAGTTATGAAATTCCCTTCCCTTAGAAACTCACCAAAGGGACTCCCAAACCAAACATCTTTTATCTCCACAGAGACCACCCCTTTTGGAAGCTCTGTTTAAAACCCTGCTCCTTTTCCTGCTTGTAGTAATAGTAATATCCATGAAGTGTAGTGGGTTAGACGCATGTAGAAACCACTGAGACTGATGTAGTGATCAGCATGGTTTACTGGTACACAACAAAGACAAAGACTAACGGCCGGCTGGCCAACTATATACACACCTGGGGACACCCCCCTACGTCCTGTTGGTGGGTTTAAATCTCCCGCCACGGTCCTATTGGTTCCCAAGTGGAGAGACCAGGAGCCTAGTCCCCATTGTTCTTACAGAGTCAAGCTCTGGGGTATTCGCTTACCCCTGGTGGCGGTCAGCGGACATAACAATCCACTATTCCCAGTGTCAGGAGGGAAGCTGTGTTAGTCTATAGTAGTAGAACAGATCTGAGTCCAGTCACATCTTAAAGACCAACAAATTTCCCAGGATATGAGCTTCTGTGAGTCAGAGCTCACTTAGTCAGGTATCTGATGATATGAGCTCTGGCTCATGAAAGCTTATACCCTGGAAAATGTTGTTGATATCTAAGGTGCTACTGGACTCAGATTTTGTTCTCCTCTGCGTGTTCGTGTGATGTAATGCAGATACATTAAGTGGTGTACTGCAGACCCACCTCTTCCCTCTCCCTTTTCTCTTTTTTACCCTGTTGGCTGTTTACCTTTAGCTTGTAAACTCCTAACAGCGATCCCTCTCTAACTTTGCTCAGTAAAGTGCCATGCTCATTGATGGTGCTATATAAAAGACAAATAGTCGTTGTTACAGCAGAGTGTGATTTCCAGAGGGATGGATGTGGATAGTCCAGACAGAGGATTGTGAGCTCAGTTTGCAAAGGCACAACCATCTCCCCCCTCTCTCTATCACTGTATGTACAGTGGAGTGACATTGTCTAGGAGTCTGTGCAAATGCATTTAATGATCTCCAGAACGAGAAGAAGCCATAGAGTAATCTCAGGCACTGTGTTGTAAAGTTTACTAATTTTTTCACATATATCCTCTTGGAGAAATGTGTGCAGTGTTCATACCAAAGTGGGAGCAGACCTGGGCCCAGTTTTCATTTAGAGGACTATAATGCTCAGTTATTTGATTAGCCCTTGGAGAAAGCTTTGATTTGATTAGCCCTTGGAGAAACTTCTGAGGCTTCTCATCTCACTTGGGTTGGAGGAGGAGATACCATCCCAATTCCTGCTGCAAACAAGAATTTGCATTTCTCTAGGAAGGGTGGCTGCTTGTTAGACACTGGCTTTTCTCTCCCTCTGAGAGAGCTGCTTCCTGGCAGGTGTCCAGAAAGAGGGCGTGGAGAGGGAAACCTTATAAGTGAACTGCAGACTACGTTCATTTTTAGAGTCCTGACTACATGGACCCTAAAACACCTTTTTCTAGCAGTCAGCAGAATAAAGGGAGCAAGCAGAACAGATCTTCCCAGCGGAACTAGGGACCTGTAACTTAGCACCCGTCTTATCACTGGTAAGTGGCGTTTCCCAGGTTCTATCAACTCCTGCAGTGTTTGACTGGCCAGATAAAGCCTTTGTGAGATTGTAACCATGCCAGGGAGTGTGGGGCCACTGCCAGCAAGCTGCTTGGATTTCTAGTGCTCACTCCATCCCTTGGCAGTGCCATCACCAACTTGTGTAGCACAATATTTGTGATTGTTATTAATTACTATGCAAGGGTGACATCCAGCAGAATCCACCTGGCTAATGTGGTAAGCGCATGCTCTGCATCGTCCTCCTCCCTATCTCCCTGTGTGTATGGCAGCAGTGTAACAAAGGGGTAAACTGAGACAGAGAAGGAAGGAAATGACATGGCAGAGCAGAGATAACCCAGAGAACTCTGGCTCCATCAGGTGTATACTGGCCATCTTGCCCTCTTCTCGCAGATTTTTTTGAATTTGATCATAAAATTATCTGTAAAATAATCACCAGTTCTCATGCATCTGAAGAAGTGAAGTTTGACTCATAAAAGCCTATGTTGGAATAAACTTTAGATTCTGGTGGGCAGCTTTGTTGGTCTGAAGCAATAGGACAAAGTTTGAGTCCAGTGGCACCTTTAAGACCAACAAAGTTTAATTCTGGGTAGAAGCTTTTGTGTGCTTATACCCAGAATTAAACTTTGTTGGTCTTAAAGGTGCCACTGGAATAAACTTTGTTGGTCTTTAAGGTGCCACTTGATCTCTGTTTTACTCTTCTCACAGAGGTTCTTGAAGAGGGAGGGGGGGATTGATTGAGCTATAAACCCGTGGAAAATGTGATCTCTGGCTAAAGAGTACGGAGAAGACAAAGAGACACAGGAAACTAAAAGCAGTCTCAGGGCTATAGCTTATTGAAGCCTGATCATGTGTAACTGAGGACAGAAGAGTGCCAGACCTGCAGGTATCAGTAAGGAAGGTTTGCTGGCAAAATTGATCTTGGGATCAGGAGTGTGACAAATGGTAGAGGACTGCAAGTGGGACAATGACCATCCTTACGTGCTAATACATTGGGACCCTAAGAGAACCCAAATGTCCAGTTCAGCTCTGAGTAGAAGGACTACCACTGTCAGAACAGAGGCTTTGATGTGATTCAAGGAGAGGACTGTTGCTTAAGATGTTTTTCTTTGCACATTTGAAATGAATTGGGCTGCTCCACAGCCCAGAAAATTAGAGAAAGTAGACTAGGTAGGATTCCTCAACAAATTGGAAAGAATATAATCCCAGATCCAAGGGAAGTGAATTTGCTGGGATCAGAAATGGGCAGGGTTCCACCTCTTTATAACTTAGCTTGTTGTTATACTCCTCACTGGAACTTCAAGTAATAGAACTGATTCATCCTAGCATTGCATTACTGCATAGCCTTTTATAACATTTTCTTCTCTCAGACCCCCTCACACAAATTCATTCAAGCATTTGGGCTACAGCTTGTTTGACCTCACAGAAACCAATGCAAACCCAGAGACATCAGGGCACATTCCAGAGCCTGTCCCATGTGGGCTATTGCATTTGACTGATTCATTTTTCCTAGAAAATCCCTGCAGCCTTATGATGTCCATTATACAACTAGCGAATATCAATCACCACAGAGGACTAGCTGTCAGCTACAAAAACAGCATGAAAGCGAAGAGCCAAGGCCTCTTATGACTCCAGGAGCAGTAAATATGCTGGAGAGAGGCAGTTGGACCCCACCCCACTCCACCCCCTTGGACGTGCCAATGCTAAGCTGGATGGCACCACTGTGTTTAAGAGAGAAGGGTAGTCAGGAGGTTCAAAACAGCATTAATCTTGAATAGTTGGCTTCACATTTCTGCAGTTCTCATAAACAAATCGGCTCAGTTCCTTTGCAGTGTAACTTTCTGTGTGTTTGAATAATTTTGAAGACTTTTTCCACTTTACACAGCAAACCAGCAGAAATGAGGAACCCAAGTGTGCTGTTTCACATATTAGTACAGTTAGGTAATTTTAGACTATGCATTAGATGGTCTTATGCCCCTCCCTTACATGGCAAAGTATTCCTTAACCATGAAGCTAAAGCTCCTGGGGTGGGGGTGGGGTGTAACATGAGTCAGAGCCACGGACTCCGCATCACTGATTATGTAGTAGTTAAGCCATGTTTGCTAAAGAGGCTCAAGTCGATTCCCAGGTCCTTATTTGTACTTCTAGTTCTTTAATCATGAATCCATTTACGATTACTGATGATACTTAAAAAACCCACACCCCAAAATAACTTTGGGAACACTGTAACTCATATGCCCCCACATTCAGAGGACTCATGTTATTCCCTGATCCAGAGCCTAGGTTTTGCTCTAACTGCACCAAAGTGGGATGTCTCAATTGGAGCCAATTCATGTTTAGATCAGGTACCAGTACATGGATTCTTGGAGGGCACAGACCCAGGCCTGTAGCTACACTGGGGCATCTCGGGGCTAGGCCCCCTGAATTAATGGGAAGGCCCCACAACTTCCCATCCAACCCAGGGCCCCTGAGTGGTGGCAGGTGTGGGGAAGGAGCCGGGTATTCCTTTAATTCGCTTAGCCAGTGCCCCCTAAGAAATTTAAATGCCCCCTGACTTTAAAAATCCTGCACAGACCCGATAGCAGGAGGGTGTATGAATTAGGGTGGTCCAAAGCTTTTGGATGGCACACATATCTCCTGTTTCTTTATCTACATTTCTTCTGGAGCCGCAGTGTTCCCTCTAACCTGAGTTAGTGTGAGCTCACTCACAGTTTTTTAGCCTCCCGCTCACACATTTTTGCCTTCGCTCAGGAAGGCAAATTGCAGCAGCCAAATTGCTCGCTCACAACTTTAATGCCAGTAGCTCACAAAGTAGAATTTTTGCTCACAAGACCCCACAGCTTAGAGGGAACATTGGGCACCACACTTTGGGCCCCTTCATGTGAAAACTAGGCTGTGGACCAGCGAACAGCGTAGCTCCCCTTGTTGGGCCAGATCCCCCGAATATGGACATTTGCAGTGGTCTGCAGCAGCCCTGAACAGGCAGCATCAAATGTCCAGCCTTGACTGGGAGCTGGGAACCCAGAAGATGCCAGAGAGCCCAAAGGAAGCCTTCAGCCACCACCCAGCCTGGCCCTGGCAATAGGGTTTCCAGCTCTGGGTTGGGAAGTAGGCTTGCCAAGTCCCCAGAGGCCCGTTCCCCGCCACCGGTGGATCGGGCCCCGGGGGGAACCCCACCCTGACGTGCACGTCACCCGGAAGTGATGCGACCACACCAGGCATGCTGGGGGCGGGGCCACGGTCATCCGAGGGAAAACTCTATGGTTTTCCTTCGGATGGTCGTGGCCACGCCCCCAGCGTGCCCGGTGATGTGAGCGCGCACTCCAGCCGCCAGCCGGGAGTCCCCCGCTGCAGCTCTAAAAACACTTGGCAACCCTATTGGGAAATAACTGGAGATTTTGGGGGTGGAGCTTGAGGAAGGCAGGGTTTGGAGAGGGGAGGAACTTCAGTGGGGTGTAACGCCATAGAGTTCACCTTCCAAAGCAGCCATTTTCTCCAGGTGAACTGATCACTATTGCCCGGAGATCAGTTGTAATCCCAGGAGATCTCTAGCCACCGCCAGGAGATTGGCAACCCTACCTGGCAACCTGTTGGTCGGTGGGCATGGCTGAAAAGCAGCTGACTCCAGTGGCAGCCCCCAGGCAGCAGGATATGGCCCAGGCCTTGGAGCTGCCCATGCCCAGGCCACAGCTTCAGGCCCATCCTGGGATGTGCGGCAGCAGGGACACTGGAGGGTCTTCAGGTCATGAGAAGACCTGAGGAGAGCGGGGTTGAAGAAAGCAGGCCAAGATGGTGCAGAAAAGGCAGAAGAGGTACAGTTTATCATCTGTCTGCTGGGCAAGCTTTTAATACACGGGGAGCTATCCACCCAGTCATGTCCCTTCTATTCAATTGCAACCTAGTCCTCAGACAGGATTGCCCACTTTGGCTTGGGAAATTCCTGGAGATTTGGGTTGGTGCCTGCAGAAGGCAGATTGGGGAGCGGAGAGAGCTCAGCAGGGGTGTGCTGCCATAGAGGCTGGCCTCCAGAGCTGCCATTTTGTCCATGGCCCAAAGCTTATTATTATCAATAAGGAGCTAGGAAGTGCGTATAACAAACTGGCAGGGGTCGTTTCGTAGAAAAAGAGTGAGGGGAACTCATTAGCATAACTCATTAGCATATGCCACACCCCCTGACATCACCGGAAGTGTGTCATTAGGCCACACACCCCGCCCCCAACGGTCCCGGCCGCCGCTGCCGGCCTTGCAGCTCCACCCTGGCGGTGGACCTGCAAGGCCGGTGGGAGTGCAAGGAAGCCCCGCGAAGGCCCTCCCTGGCCCCAGGCAGGCAGAGGTGGGGAGAGGCAGGGAGGAAGCAACTTACCCTTCCTCTTCTCCTGCCTCCTCCTGGCTGAATGAGGGCCGGAAGTGGGGAATGAGGGCCGGAAGCGGGGTGGCCGGAAGCGGGGGGCGGGGCTTCGTCATGTGCTCCGCCCCCCGGTACCTCACCCGGGGGAACTGCGATTCCCCGCGATCCCCCCCGAAATGACCTCTGCAAACCGGGAACAACCAACCTCAGTGGTGTGGTTTGTCCTGTGTGTACACTTATCAGGGACAGAGGGGCCACTGCTAAATCTCAGTTCTCTGATGAATGACTCTGCATGATACTATTTGTCAGCTGTTCAAGCTTTGCATTTTTTGATGTGCCCTTAAAACATATCTGGAATTTACATGGAAAAACAGTACATGAAGTAGTCCTACTGAAACCCAGATCTCAAAATGACTAGAAACCAAACTTTATGGAAGCCTCATTTTTTTTTTGAGACTCAAGATAAAATGACAAAAGATGGCAATGTTAATTGATTCACCATCACGGCCACCCTGAGCATTAATTAGCCTAGATTTAGGGCTGATTGAGTCACACTTTTTTTTTAAACTTAGAATCACAGTGCAGTGAACTTAACATATGCATACATTGGACAGATCTTGTGAAGTGGCCCCCCATGAAGCAACACAGTAAGTCACCATATCTGATATACAGATATTAAGAATTAATAGTATAGGGAAAAGGAGGTGTCCAGGCCCTGCCAGAATGTCTTCTGCACTAAGGATGCAAGGCAGTTAACACCAGTCCCGTTCTGATTTCCAGTTTAGCAGCCTCCCAGGGGAATCTATTACTGGCACCTTTGCTGACTGAGCCCTCTCTGCCTATGACATGTGTCTTAATTTCCTCACTACTAGCACTGTGTCTAGGTGACCCTGAGCTACATAATATGACTGAGTTCATGGCAGAGAACTGGCATATTCCTTCTGCACCATAGCAGATGTCAGGAAATCTGACAGTATACACCAGTTGTCAGTACAGGCATTTTGTCAGGGCTATCCCAAGTCCCAGTCCTGAGTGCTGGCCTGCCCCACTCAGCCAGAGAAAGAGAAAGTAGATCATCAGGAACAGTCTAGTGGGGATCTGCAGAGGGAGGGTGGAAATCGGCATAATCTTATATATGGTCCTGTTCAGACGGGCAGCAAATCCCGCCGTTGGCCTGGCTCTAATTTGATCCAGATTTTTTTTATCCAGCGTTGCATGACCGGACAGCTCCCCTTACCGTGCACATACTCCGCGGTCGATTGTCTAGATGGTGTCCACCTGAAAGAGCTGTGTGGCTGGGTTTTTTAAAAAACAATTCTGTTTGTACTTGTTTTTCCACGCATGTGCGGAATTGAATGGTTAAAGCACCGCCAGTGGTACCTCCCTCTAGGTACCATTTCAATTAACGTAGTTCATAAATTTCATGGGCCCTTCAGAAACATGATATTGTCCGTAACGTTTGAGCAGAGCTCTGTGGCTGTTGTGTGTTTGTGCGTTTATGCGCATATCGCTAAGAGTTTTTTAAAATGGCGGCCGTTCAGGATGGTCAGGAGTCAGACTATCTTGATGGGAGGATTGTGCGCTGGAACGATCAGATGGGGGGAAGTCCACTATTGGTCCGTCGGCAAGCATTTGCTCTGGACTGAAACTGGTATCTTTTAAGTACGGCTACCTGGCGGGGCTGAACGGGCTGATCACGGAAGCAGCACTTTCCTCAGATGTCGCCGTCTGATCATTCCCTTTAAATCCACCAGGCACTTGTGCCTGGCATGCATCTAAAGACCCGTCTGATCAGGACCAAAGAGTACCAGAACTATTTTTTAAACAACAGCAAAAAAGCATTGGAACCCCCAATCCATCTCTCTAGAACAAAATCTCTCATTAAAAAATGGAAGGACAATTATAGCACAAGCCTAATAACAGCACATACTATCTCTATTAATTAAAGCCTACATGTGCTAACTGGAAGAAGAAAAATGCAGATTTGGAAAAGACATAGGATGCATCTTCTTGGTTTAGCCATGTTCTCCCTGCCTCAAGTCTGAGGAGTTAAGGTGGGATAAACATTTATTTTAAACAAATAAATAAGAGCTCATGGGTTTGCGGGAATTTACAGGCTCAGCAGTGGTGAGGTTTGGAGTTGGTGAGGCTATTTCTTTTGCTCATGCATAGCACATACCACTACAATTACAGTAGTACATGTGCCCAGTGCAAACAAAAGCCCTTCACGGCTGTTCTAGCAAATGACAACTGACAGTCTCTTCTTGCATTATCACACTAGATCTAATACTTGTCCCTTCTGCATTTGTATTTTTGTAAATTAAATTAGGCACCCTGAGGCCAGGCTATAACATACCTTTGGGATTACAACCTTAAAAAAATATGTAGAAGGGATGTCCCCGTATATTAAAGAATCAAAGCAACAATGATTGTATGAAGACCCTATCACACAACCAACCAACCTGTTATTGCTTAATGCAATTTCCCCAAGTAACCTATATTATGTGTCTTTTACCATGGATGATGAAATTATACCAGTGTGAAATACTTTGAGCATTATACAAGTACTATTATTATTCTCTGTACTCAGTACTAGTTTCCTTAGTTCTTGTTTCAAAGGGCGTTACTTCTATCTTTATACTGAAACTCTTTCAGTCTTTGAATAAACTTTAAACTTTATGTTAATAACTATTTTACAGAGCTCACTCAATCTTGGCCTCCTGTCATTCTGCTCAGGCCCTGGTTGAGGAGAAACAGGAAGTGGGTCAGCCCTGGATTAACCATTAAACAAAACAATCAGGTGTTTAGGGCACCAAGGGATGGGGGCACCACAGAGTTCTCCCCCCAGCTATGATGCCCTTAACTCTTTCACTGCCACACTCGACTTTAGTTGAATTTTTGTAATTGTCCTAATTTATGCAGTGGCCAAATCACTCGCTGACAACTTTAATGCCAGTAGCTCACAAAGTAGAATATTTGTTCACAAGACTCCACAGCTTAGAGGGAGCATAATGACACACCTGGTCTAAAGCTGAAAGGACGTTCAATTGTTGATGTGAATGGATGCAAAAGGAAAGTCTAGAGCTATTTGACATATATAATAGGAACATGGGACATGAGAAGTATGAATCAAGGTAAGGTTGAAATCATAAAATGAGAAATTGAACTTTTAAACATTGCAGTCCTAGGAGTCAGTGAACTCAAGTGGACTGGATTAGGACATTTTCAGTCAGAAAATCACAGTGTTTACTCTGGAAAGGACAGAAGAAATGGAGTTTTTCTAATAATAAGGCTAGATGTAGCACAAGCAGTCAGGGGCTATAATGCAAAGTGACTGAATAATATCAATAATATCAATCAAGCTTCATGGAAAGTCTATCAACATAAACATCATTCAAATTTATGCTCCAACTACAGATGTTGATGAGGAAGAAATAGAAAGCTTTCATGCAAGTTCCTGCAGCCAGCTTGCCCAGGTGCTGGGATGACAGCACAGTGGAGAAGGCAGGGGGCCGTTGAAGAGAACAGGTCCTTTACTTTTATCATTGGAATGAGGCCTGTGCCTCAGAGAGACCTGCAACTTACCTACCCTCCAGACCCTCTGGT
The DNA here is from genome assembly GCF_001447785.1 of Gekko japonicus. Taxonomy (NCBI): domain Eukaryota; kingdom Metazoa; phylum Chordata; class Lepidosauria; order Squamata; family Gekkonidae; genus Gekko; species Gekko japonicus. Next base: position 1,280,348 of record NW_015167060.1, read on the forward strand.
GGCAGCTGCTTCATAGTGGGAACAACTCGCCAACCGCATGCCCCATTGTGCAATAGCCTTGTCTATTGTTCTGGAACATGGACGCCCTATGTGGAAATGGTGCTTAGAGGTACAGATGATATGACAAAGACTCCCAGGTCACGGAGTATCACTGCCATAGCATTTCTCATACTCATAACATTACTGTTGCACTCAACATATAAGAAACAAGGTAACAAAAATTTACTGGCATTTCTTTGGTATACCAAATGATCTAATGGCAGTTACCAGTTCTGTTTCATATTTCCAACAAATAGGATTATACACAAACACACACAGAGATTTCTTTTAATGTGCTATACGATCTTATAACAGATTTTAAACGAGATTCTTTCACTTTGGAGCATAATGAGAAATTTTCATATTTCAAAATGTAAGTGCTTTCCAAGATCAATCCAGTTTGCAATAGAACTCTAAAATTACTTTACATATTTGGAAGATAGGGAGTTCTTTTTTAAAATTCTCATATACCAGAATCCTTTAAAATGTAATTATGACTGCAGTCCTAAGAACACTTTCCTGGGAGAAAGACCCACTGAATAAAATGAGAATTACTTCTGAGTAGATTTGTTCATTACAATTTTGGTTTTATGTTAGGGTTGCTATTCCCCAGCTAGGGGCAGGGTTCTGCCCGCTTTCAGGGCCCCTGGTCTGCTGGCCTGGATCCAGCCGACGGGGGGATCCCTGCCCCCAAAGTGCCACGCTCGTGCCAACGTGTCTGGAGCCGTGACATCACCTGGAGATAACATCATGTTCTATTGTTTGAGAAAAAGCTCTAAGGTTACCATAGAGTTTTCCATCAAACAATAGAGCATCCCCCCCACAACCTCCCCTGTGTGATGATGTCACTTCTGGGTGATGTCATCATGGTGCACACACTTTGCATACATGCAGAAGCACTCCCAGAGTGAGAGAGTGACCCCCCTGCCAGCAGCCAGGTAAGACCTGGCAACCCTATTTATGTTGTCTATAAATAGCTTGAATCTTTGATGAAAATTTTTGCTAAACATTTAAAGCTCTTAAGTTAGCAAACAAAAATGGCCATTCCATATTGTCAGAAGCCTTTTCTGTATCTAAAAACACTACTAATACTTAGAGACTATGTTCTTTTGCATAATTATTAATATGTGTTTTTCTTGATATGATCCTTCAATTGTATATTTTTTCAGTGTTAGAAGGTAAATAAATATTTTATAACTAATTCTGAAACTATTTAAGTCCCTTAAGTCTTCTGGAAGAAATTTATTGATTTCCAGTTTGTTTCCAGGCACAATTCAAAGGGCTGGTTCCTACTTCAAAATCCTAAATGATTTAGGATTGTGGTGTCTGTTTCCATATTAACTGGTCTAGCAAATAAAATCTTAAACCGAGTACCTGTTGCCTTCAGTTTTCAAAACGACGTCATGACTACTAGGTACAGGGCCTTTTCCTCATAGTTCCAGGGTAGTATAAATTCAGTCTTATCCTCAACTGTGTCATACAATACCATTTCAGATACCAGAAACATACCCATTTTGGGGCTGAGAAAAAAAATCTCTCTTGTGATTTTTCTCTCTCTTAATAATCTTGTAGGTCTAGTAAGTGTATTTATTTTAAATGACTTTGGACAATCTCTTAGACTGTTAATTTTATTCATTATTTCAAGGTAAAAATTCAGTTTATATCCTTACTATAATTATGCCCTGATTTGCAAAATTGCCTTCAAAATATCTTACAGAATTGGTTGGCCCTTGTTTGGACTTCTTCCCTGTAATAATACATATCTTCCTTTCATAATACATTCAGTTTTCACAAAACAAGATCAATATTATTCTCATGAAGAGCCCTCCTGGCTTTCTATTAATGTGAGCCCATTTGTAATTTACCATTACTTCTCAAAAATCTTTGGGGTTGTGTTTACTGTTTGGTATTTATACTGTGCTTGGTTTTGGTATTTTTGATGTAGTATTAAAATTTTTAATTAAAAAAAATCTTTGGGGTTTTTTCCCTACACATCTGCTTTACCTTTGGTAACTTAAAGATATTTTAACAGCATAATCCATATCTTCTGCATTGATAAATACAATCATTATCATGTCAATTTCTTCTATTATTCTTCACAAAGAATAACTTTTTAAAAATTTAATGTTTTCTTTTACCTTCACCCCTCATAATTTTTTCATTCTCCACCTTTCCTCTTATTTCCTTCATTGTTCTTTTTGATGTAAGTGCTCAATAATTCTTCTTCCAATTATTTTGCTATTGTGAGTTATGAACAGTCCCATCTGTATATCACATTCATATTATATGGCTCCTTTGTAACAGTACCAAAATTATTTTGTCATTCATGTTTGTTTATTTCATTTATAATCTACCATTCTTATCGAAACTCAAGGATAGGGTTGCATCTCTGGATTGGGAAATGTTTGGCGATTTTAGGGTGGAGCTTTAGGAGGGCAGGGCTTGGGGAGGGGAGGGGAGGGGAGGGACAGGACTTCAATGGAGTATAATGCCAGAGAGTCCACCTTCCAAAATGGCCATGTTCTCCAGGTGAACTGATCTCTGACACCTGGACATCTGTTGTAATCTCAGGAGCTCTCCAGCTACCACCTGGAGGCTGGCAACCTGACTCAAGGCAGATTACAGACTGAAAATAATGCAGTGTATACCAGCATTATATATACAAGAAACAATGCAATAAAACAATGCAATAAAACACCCTGTGTCAACTGCTCTCCCCCCCAGGAGGAGTTCCCCCCGGAGCCCGATTCCGCGGCGGTGGAAATTGGGCCTCCGAAGTGGGGGTTTACCTGCCCCCCGCCCCCACTTGGCAGCCCTAGTGAAGTTACTTCTTGGGAAGTTATTAAATGTTGGTTTGGGACTATTAAGATATTTAATAGTAATTTCATATGATTGTGAAAATATGTAATTTTATAGTTATTGATCCTTTTAAAACATCTTCCTTAGTATTCTGTTTGTTAATGCAACGAGCAGTTCAGCCTGGCCCAGAAAGAGGCAACATCTTGGGGAGAGGCCTATATAGACTTTGCTGTGTTAAGGCCTGCCTTGAATTATTGCAGGTAAATCCTGGAGTCAACTGAGAAGAGCTGCAGCCTCCCAAGTACATCCTGGAAACCTCATACGCTGTTCCAGTATCTGTGAGCTTACAACATATGTACCTACAATATATGTATTATCTATGTGCTTAGTATTTTTTCTGTTCTGTGCATCCTTGTGGATGCTGAAGATATCTGTACTCAGTAATATCCTGAAGATTCATTGCTATGAAGTAATAGCAACCAACCAGGAGTGAATGAGGATTTATATGAAAACCTCCATGCTTTGTTTATATAAAGAGTTTATTTTAAATGCTAAAGTGCATTGGTTGTATTGCCTCTCTTATGTCTGTGTTTAAGTACATGTGTAGTTACAGCCGTTACATATTCTTAATAACCATAGGTGGGAGTTCCGCTGTCAAAACGGACTGAACCTGCCCACTCTCCCTGCAGATATTAGGACCTTAGTGGGTTACATACTGATGGACGGCCACTCAGACATGGCCCCAGGAGATCTGGACAAGGCATTACAAGCTGTGTCTGGATGGCTGTGACACAGCCGACTAAAGTTAAATCCATCCAGAGCGGAGACCCTGCACCTGAATCGTGGGGGTTTGAATCAGGGAATCAGGCTCCCAGTCTTTGATGAGGCTCCATTGGTGCCAACGTCAAGGGTGAAGAGCCTAGGGGTGTTCCTGGACACCTCCCTTTCTGTGGAGGCCCAGGTCACCGTCACTGCCAGGTTTGCCTTTTTCTATCTGAGGTAGATCAGGCAGTTGGCCCCATATCTCACCTCCCAGGACCTAGCTACAGTGACCCATGCAATGGTCACTTCCAGACTGGATTATTGTAACTCTGTGTGGGGCTGCCCTTGACTCTGCTCCAAAAACTGCAGCTAGTGCAGAATGCAGCAGCACAGGCGCTGATGGCGATGCCTGTGCAAGCTCGTATTCACCCAGTGCTGAGTGAACTGCACTGGCTGCCTATTGAATTCCGGAAGCGTTTCAAGGTGCTGGTGCTTACCTTTAAAGCCCTATATGACCAGGGGCCAGAATACCTTTGAGACCGCCTCTCCCCATATGAGCCCTGCAGGACACTGAGGTCCACAAATCAGCATCTTCTGGCAGTCCCTGGCCCCAGGGAAGTCTGTCTAGCCTCAACCAGGGCCAGGGCTTTTTCAGCCCTGGCCCCTACCTGGTGGAATGAGCTCCCATATGAGATCAGGGCCCTGCAGGATTTACTACAGTTCTGCAGGGCCTGCAAGATGGAGCTCTTCCACCATGTTTTTGGTTGAGGTGGCAGACGTCCCTTTTTCTTCCTGGCCAATCCCCCACCAGTGGCCTGGATCTAATCTGACATTGGGGCACCATTGCTATATTCAAATTAATCTGAACAAATTACTTTACATGGTATTTTATGATTTTAGGTTTTTATGACCTGTGTTTTTATGTTGTTTTCATCTGTTATTAAATGACTGTTTAATGATACTGATGTAAACCACCCTGAGCCCGCTTGCGGGGAGAGCGGTATATAAATCAATCAATCAATAGATAGATTATAAAATTAGGGAACAATGACATAAAAACAGTACAATACATTGAATAAATACCGTAGCCACATGACTCATGTGGCTTTTTGTCCATGTGGGCCCCATGACTTCAGATCTAATCTTATTTGGCATTGAAATGGACTGCTGGGGGCGGGGCACCTGAGGGAAATGTGTACAGTATCCAAGCCATTTTTGTTTAGGGACTGAAAGAGGTACTTTTCTCCCTTTCTCACAATACAAGAACTTGTGGGCACTCCATGAAATTGCTGAGTGGTCGGGTTAGAACGGATAAAAGAAAGTACTTCTTCGCCCAAAGAGTAATTAACACTTGGAATTCACTGCCACAGGAAGTGGTGGCGGCTACAAGCATGGATGGCTTCAAAAGGGAATTAGATAAGCGTATGGAGCAGAGGTCCATCAGTGGCCAACCTAGCAGTTCGAAAGTAAGAAATTGCAAGTAGATAAATAGGTACCACTTCGGTGGGAAGGTAACAACGTTCCGTGCGCCTTGGTGTTTAGTCATGCCGGCCACATGACCACGGAAATGTCTTCGGACAGTGCTGGCTCTTCGGCTTTGAAACGGAGATGAGCACCGCAACCCTAGAGTCGGACTCGACTAGCTTTCAAGCAAGGGAACCTTTACCTTTACCTTTATAGATAGGGGGTCTGGGGCAAGTGATGTTCTGTCTTCTTGGTGCTGGGGGGGGTCAACAGTGGGAGGGCTTCTAATGTCCTGGCCCCACTGGTGGACCTCCTGATGGCACCTGGTATTTCTGGCCACTGTGTGACACAGACTGTTGGACTGGATGGGCCTTTGGCCTGATCCAACATTGGTGTCTCTTATGTTCTCATATTCAGTATCACTGACTTCAATATCCACAAGACTGACTATTCCAGAATTATGAATGGTAAATAGGTTTAATCTCAACCGTAGCTCAGATTATACATACATGAGTACAGTGCAGTGGCCTTGGCATTGCTGTGGTCAAATGAAGGGAGGAGTCACACACACCAGATTTGCCCACCTGGTGGTGGCCCTAGTGGTACACTACTGGTTGGTTTTTGAAAGGGTTAACGGCCCAAAATTTCTCTCCCAAAAGGGGAAATGCTTCTGGTTTCCATACAGTCAGGGCTTGTTCTTCTTCTATAGTTGTGGCAGGAAATTAGGGACTGACGCCCTCACCTTCTGCCATCCCAATCTCAATAATGTTTCAGTCAGACTGGAGACCTCTGTCTAAGGGGAAAAATGGGGAGGCAGGCACGGTTCACCACAACGGAATTAAATTTAGCAACATTTTGTCAGCATGACAAAACTTATGGTGGTGCTGGTGTTTGAAAGTGCCGTCAGGATGCAGCTGACTTATGGCAACCTCATGGGGTTTTCAAGGCCAGAGATGTTCAGAGATGGTTTGCCATTGCCCACCTCTGTGTAGCAACCCTGGGCTTCCTTGGTGGTCTCCCACCCAAGTACTAACCAGGGCTGACCCTGCTTAGCTTCTGAGAGATAATGAGATCAGGCTAGCCTGGTCAGGGCAGCAAGACAACTAGCCCTTGTTAATACTTATGGGAAAGATCGATTCCTCCAGTATATGCCAGGGAGTGGAAAGTGGGAGCAGATCGGAACGCACCCTATAGGTGCTTAGATCTCACAATGAATTTGTAAAGCATGATGAATATGCAAGGCCTGGCCATACCAATTCAGTAAGCACCAAAGCTGCCAGGGATGTTGTTTAAATGCCTTCCTAACCAACAATGAAGAAAGTTAAGAAACTGCTAACAAAAAAACCAAAACAAAACTGAATTCAGTACATCGAATTCTAGTAGGAAAGATCCAAGTTAAAAACAAGCTGAATTGGTACAGACTACCTTATTATAGCATGCAGATCATCTGAAAAGAGTAAACAGTGAAAAATTAAAACTACACTGAATGTTGAAACTGGGACACATAAAGTTCACTTCAACACAAGAGCATTCAGGATGAATCAGATGGCCAGTCAGATATTGAATCTAAAAGGCATTTTTTGTTCCTGTGTTTCCAGTGTGAAGAACTGCAACTTATTTATGACCATACATAATTTCCTATCAGTGATGCTGAAAAACGACACCTCATCGTGCAAGAAGCATTGCACTATGTAGCCATTTGCCACAGAAATATAAATAGACTGAGATGGATCATGAAAGCAAAAGACTTAGATTCCTGCCCTTCTGGGAACAGGGAGGCTGTAAAAGCATTTTCTCTGATGTCCATATTTTGGGAGGGCTTGCTATTTTTTAAAACATGTATATCTATATAAGTACTTTACTATGCCTTTCCATCCTAATAGGACCCCTGAAGCATCTGTCAATCAATAGTGAAAAAAAATAAAAACTAAGACAATAAGGCGTTAAAATAATCAGGTGTATGAATATATTAATGTCAAATAGGCACAATTAAAGCACAATTAAAACAGAAAATCAGAAGGTAAAATAATCAGTTGTATAAGTAAGCCATAAAAGCTGAAAAGGCGTTTAAGAAGTGGAAAGTCTGCCCCAATGAAGTGAACAGAAGGGAGCACAGGCTCTGGCAAAAGAAATGTAAGTTAACCATCAGTCAAGCGAAAAGCGAATCTAAGGAATAGATAGCAAAAATCATCAAGACAAATCATAAGTATTTCTTTAAATATATCCAAAGAAGGAAACTGGCCAGAGTAGGGTTGCCAGCCAATGGCTGGTACCCAGTAGGAATTGGTGGGGCAAGGACATGGAGTGGGGCACTATCAGTGTAGTGGGGCACTATCAACGTAATGTCACTTCAGGGGGAGCCTGGAAGTCATGTCATGCTTCTCTAGGAATTGCTGGAAACGGTATGGTGAGACGACAGAGTTTCCAGCAAATCCTAGAGTGATGTGACATCACTTCTAGGTTTTTCTCAGCTGTGATGTCACGCCATCATGATTTTTTAATTAACTTTTTTTCTGCCGGCTGACAGAGCAGCAGTAGGAAGTGGTGGTTGTCAGCAAGAGGTCTGCTGCCATAGTGAACTGAATTTAGCAACATTTTGTTGGCATGACAAAACATATGGTCGGTGTTGGTTGAAAGTGCTGTCGGGTCGCAGCTGACTTAAGGCAGCCCCATGGGGTTTTCAAGGCAAGAGACCTGGCAACTCTAGGTCAGAGGTGCAGTTGTGCCTTTGGATGACCAATGAATAAATGGAAATGGGGAGAAGGCAGAGAAACTAAATGGATCCTTTGCATCTGTGTTCCCTGTGGAAAGGGTGGAGCAACGATTTTCATGAATGGAGTCTGAAGAACTAAGTCAAATTGAGGTGATGAGACATGAAGTTCTAGACCTGTGGTGGTGGTGGTGAAGAAGAAGAAGGAAGAGGAGGAGGAAATTGGATTTATACCCCGCCCTTCACATTGGAGTCTCAGAGCGGCTTACAAACTCCTTTCCCTTCCCCTCCCCACAACAGACACCCTATGAGGTAGGTGGGGCTGAGAGAGCTCTTTCAAGAACTGTCCTTTCAAGGACAGCTCTTGTCAGAACTATGGCTTGCCCAAGGTCATCCAGCAGCTGCAAGTGGAGGAGTGGGGAATCAAACCTGGTTCTCCCAGATTAGAGTCCGCATACTTAACCACTACACCAAACTGGCTCTAAGGGATGATGTGATAGAAGTTTATAAAATTATGCATGGGGTAGAGAGAGTGAACAGAGAGAACTTTTTCTCCTTCTCCCAAAATACTAGAACTTGAGGGCATCCAATGAAGCAGATAGAGAGTAGATACAGGATGGACAAAAGGAAATACTTCTTTACTCAATAAGCACTTAAAATGTGGAATTTGCTACCAGAACATATAATGATGGTCATAGGCATAGAGAGCTTTAGAAGGGGACTGGGTAGATTTATGCAGGATAGGTCTATCAGTGGCTACTAGCCATGGTGACTAAAGGAAATAGTTATATTCAGAGGCAGTAAACTTCTGAATACCAGTGCTAGGAGGCAAAATCAGGGGAAGGACTCTGCCTCTATGCCCAGAATAAGGGGTTAGCGGCTGTGTGAACCAGGGTGCTGGACTAAATGGACCACTAGTCTGATCCAGCAGGGCCCTTCTTATATTCTTATTAATATATTCAATCCAACAGGCAGGCTATCGGATCAAAGCACAATTAAAACAGAACAAAGATCAAAAGACAGAGAGATTGCAATATAATTCTGGTCAAAGGTGCAACAGATTAGCAGCATCTTGACCTGAAGTCTCAAACCAATGAAAAAGAGGTAACTGGATCTCCCAGAGCTGAGAGTTTCTCAAGCCTGGGTACCATAATTGAAAAATTCAAAGGTTCCCTTGCTCGAAAGCCAGTCGAATCCGACTCTAGGGTTGCGGTGCTCATCTCCTTTTCAAAGCCGAAAAGCCAGCGCTGTCCGAAGACGTTTCCGTGGTCATGTGGCCGGCATGACTAAACACCAAGGCGCAGGGAACGCTGTTACCTTCCCACCGAAGTGGTACCTATTTATCTACTTGCAATTTCTTGCTTTCGAACTGCTAGGTTGGCAGGAGCTGGAACTAGAGACAGGAGCTCACTCCGTCATGCGGCGCCCGGGTCTCGAACTGCTGAACTACCGACCTTCCACAGCCTGCAGTTCATAACTGAAAAGGTCAAGGCCAGCATCAAAAGTCGGTATGCACTTGCTGAAGCCAACAACCTGGTAGAACACCCATTGGTGACTATCAATGCCTGGCCTGACCACTCCACTCCCACAAGGAAAAGGAGTGGGTCCTGAAACAATGCAAGGACTCTCTGGGGAAATCCCCTATTCTCTGTGGGAGGGACACTGTAGTCAATAGAGAATGGTTTTTTTCTTTTCCCTTTTCCCCCACAGGCACCAAAGAGGCTTGGAGGAGTATGAAAGCCTCATGAGCCACTTCTTCCTGCAAGAGGGAAGATGAGTGTGTGTGTACCTTTGTGCACATGCACAAGAGAGAAGAAGCAGTGCCCTTGTGCGGAGGGGGGAGGGGCACTAGAAGGCATCTTGTTCAGTATCTGGGGGCGGCTCTGGGATTGACCGTCCCTCGGTGCTGACCCACTGTATTTCAGATGGCACAGACAGTAAGGCCTCTAATGATGAGCATGCTATTAAGTTTATATGGGCACAGCCCATAAGGCACCCAGAACTTTAGGGACTCAAAACAAACATCAAAGCAAGATTTTAGTAGTTCTGACTCTCTGATGGCCATGTCTGGCCAAAGAAATTAATTGAAAGATCAATTAATTTCAATTAATCCTAAAGAGTATACATCAGTGTCTGGGGAGTCTGTTTAAGTTGCTGCAGAGAAGAAGAAGAAGAAGAAGAAGAAGAAGAAGAAGAAGAAGAAGAAGAAGAAGAAGAAGAAGAAGAAGAAGA
>NW_015167060.1:1290453-1292103 GCF_001447785.1 Gekko japonicus
GCTTACAAACTCCTTTCCCTTCCCCTCCCCACAACAGACACCCTGTGAGGTGGGTGGGGCTGAGAGAACTCTGACACAAACTGCTCTTTTTCAAGGACAGCTGTGCCAGAGCTTGTGACTGACCCAAGGTCACATCAGCAGGTGCAAGTGGAGGAGTGGGGAATCAAACCCGGTTCTCCCAGATTAGAGTCCACACACTTAACCACTACACCAAACTGGCTAAAGTACACAGAGGCTTCCGAATTATATGTGCAGATACTTTTGTTGGCAAAAGGTTGTGAAAGGCCATATGTGTTGGGGATGATGTAGTCCAGTGGATAGTAACATGACTTTGAGTTCACATCCCAGCTCATGCTGGGAAACGTAGACAAAATCATAATCTGTCTGGTATGATGACCTCCTCTGTAATTTTGGGCTGCCTCACAGGGCTGTTGTGAAGATGAACATGATGAAAGATATGTAAGTCTTTAAAATTAATTGATTTGAATTAATAATAAAAATGCATGCTATGGCATTTCTCTTTATTTGTATTGGAAGAGATATATAGGTAGGGTCTGTATTCACCCTTTTTGTAATTGTGCAAATGTTAATTGTGTGTATGCCAACCTAGCAGTTCGAAAGCAAAACTTGCAAGTAGATAAATCGGTACCGCTTTGGTGGGAAGGTAACAGTGTTCCTCAGCGTTTAGTCATGCTGGCCACATGACCACGGAGACGTCTTCAGACAATGCTGGCTCTTTGGCTTGGAAATGGAGATGAGCACCGCCCCCTAGAGTCGAATTTGAATAGCTTTCGAGCATGGAAAATCTTTACCTTTACTATATAGATAGATTTGTGTAAGTGCCCACTGGAAAGCTTCCTTCCTCTGAAGGAGATGTTCTCTGCATACAGTCATTTCCAAGAGCTGCTACGGAGTTATTTTTAGCCACTGAATGAACTCAAATGGGAAGAATGATCTGGATTTTGCAAAACAAAAACTCCTCATCATTAATTTTCCTCTTTCTTTTCACTCTCTTTTTGAACAAATTATTCCAGTGAAGTAGGATTATATAACATGGTGGTGGTGGTGGGGGGGGTGTCTGCATTTTAGCTTGGCCAGAAATGCAGGCTATGCCTATTTGCCAAGGTAGGGGCTGACAGTGGCATTCTGAGTGGGCGACTGTGTATTAAAAGAGGGGGAAAGGGCAGTTTTGAATCTGAACAGGGACTTTAAAAGTTTGAGTTTTGGAAATGGCGAACATGTAGAAGGTACTGTCTTAGGCAATAGAATTGACTGCCATAAGATGTGGTATTTTTCTCTCATTTTGATGGTTTGTTAATAAAGGGTGGTAGGAAAGTTCATAATAGCCATGATAGCTACATGGAACCTCCAAGTCCAGAGGCAGTATACCTCTAACTACAAGATTCTGAGGAGGCCTGCTTAGGGGCTTCTAGAGACATCAGGCTGGCTTGTTAAAATCAGAAACATGATGTTGAACTAAATGGACCCTTGATATGATCCCACCAATCAGTTTTTATGTTCTAAGAAGCCTTTGGGAGCTGCAAATAGTTACTGTTGCTTTGGGGAACAGATGCTATTCAAGGCAGCAAAGGTTTCAAACCACTCTTTGACAGAAATAGTGCTCCTGTTTTCCGGGAAACTTGCCTTTCT
>NW_015167060.1:1292145-1331870 GCF_001447785.1 Gekko japonicus
AACTGTGCTGGGGGAAAAGAGCTAAAATGGGAAAATACTTGGGTAGCTGTGCCTAAGGGGTAGCATTTGGCTCAGCTAGGGAGCTTGATTTCATTATGAGCACCTCAGGAATTAAAAAGAGTGGAAGAACATAATTCTGCCCTTATTGGGCTTGTGTCTTTGTTGTGAGATTGTAACAGAATATGGAGAAATCTGACTTGCTTGCTGGAAGAGAGACATTTCAAAGTGTTAACGCAGAACAACAAGAGGCAGGGAGGTTGGGCAAACCTCCATCCTACATTTTATTCCAGTGTATTCCTCTGTCTCTCACATGTCGTATTTTTGCAGTTCACCCAAAACAGTTATTTGTACAGTGGGCTGTACAATCCTACACTATCGATATTTACCTGATCTCTTACACACACACGCACACGGATCTCACACAATCTCACTCAGAAAGATATATAGCAAATAATCCCATACAGCCTGGACATTACCGCAGAATGTGCAAAATGTTACCTTATGCCCCCAGCCTGCCATAAACAAGAGACTGGTGTCAAGAAGAGGCTGTGCCAGCTGAGCATCAGCCAGGGAAACAAAATTGATGGGTTTAGTTGAGGAAGTGGAGTCCATTTCTTAATAGTTCCCCATAGCCAACTGGAAACTATTTCAGTTATCTGGCTCTGCCCCTCGCACAGAAAAGCCTCCTGTGAGAACCACACTGAAATCCAAAGCCTTATAATTGATGGAAGTCCAATCTATGTCTGGATGCTATTCATTCGCTGAAAAAGAAACTATGAGAAGGATGGGGGTGGTGGGAGGATATGTTCCTAAGGCAGCAACTATTAATTTTCAGCATCTCTTGTTTATACCAGACTGGGGGATATGGCAATATTTTCTAATTCCACGCCGATTCCCAAGAGATATTTAATGGGACAAAGGCTGTAGCCTTCATGCCCTCTCTGTGTACTTCCTAAGACCATCTGGCCGGTCACAGTTGATAACAGGATGCTGGACCAGATGACTATTGGTCTGACCCAGTAAGGGCTTTCATTTTAGCAAAGTGCATACAGAATTGTCCAGCTGTTTAAGAGTTAATAATTTTGAATAGCTGCCTTCTTCCTATCATCATTGGGGAAGCAGATTCTTCTATAACCTCTTTCAAATGATTGTCTGTGCTGTACTGGTCAGAGCCCTCTGGGCCTAGATGTACGTTATAACAAATAAACATTGTTCCAGTTCTTTAGTCATGGCTAATACGTGGGCTTTTTTTATTATTTGAGAAGCTGAAGAACATCCCTAAAAGCACATTTACAGCACTCATTTTCCTAACAGTCAACACTGATTTCAGTCTTGCAGAGAATGCAGCACAGTGCATACCAATCTAGATTCTCTGTACAATGAGGAGGTCTGTTGCAGACAACAGCTTATTTTATCAGATTCATGAAGTGAAGGACAGTGAACAGTCAATTATCTGTTGAAGTAGGCTCTTCCCCATGAAAACACATGGAACAAGGAAGAAGAGAGTAACAATGAACAAAATACAAAAGTAAAGGCAGAAAATGAAAGACCAACAGATAACTAAATTATCTGCATGACATCCTTGAGCATATGTTATATCATTCATGATTTGTACTACCCAAGGGCAAGGTGCTATCCTAGGCGCTGTATATATAGCCATTGTTTTAATTCTACATTTTTATTGTTTTATTTCTTTTTTTAATTTCTCATTTTTGGCCTTTACCTCTTTATTTTGTTCATTTTGGTTACCTAATTCACTTTGGGTTGTTTCTTTTTCCCTTCATTTTTCTTCTGACACGGAAAAAGAGAAACATCCAAGATGCACAGTGGAGTCCCCAAACATGCTTCACACTGAAAGAAGACTCTCTGCAGGGTCAATGGAGGTCCTTTAGTCTGAAGTGGACATGATTAATTCATTCTGTTTTTATGGAGAATCCAGATTGCATCACTGTCAACACATTGCTTTACTGCATTTTGTTTTCAACTTCTTTCCTGGTATGTGACAATTATTTTGATTTAAAACACAATCCCAGTCCTTTTATTCCCTCCCCCACTTTCTTTTATATTGGCCTCTGACACTTTAATCAGTCCTTTTTCACTCATGGCCATGGCTTTTCTGAAGTAGTTCTTCATTAGTCAATTCTTGTTAGGGAGGGCTTTAATTACTGATTACCTCTTTGCAGCCAGACCAGTTGCCCATTAATTTGTATTGCATTTTAGATCACAACTGTGAGATTGCAGTAAAAACACTGAGCAAGTATTCTGGTTGCAAATAATGGAAGCTCCCCCATCCATGTAGGGAGCAAAACCAGACTAATCTAGGCACGATTTGGGAATGTCGTGGCTGTAAGTGAAAAGGAAGCAAGTAATGAAAGTAGCAGAAGACAATCAACAAGAAGGGGCAAGGAGATACAGATGCCTCAGTAAAATTCAATATTTTTGTATTTAATGTGGAATCCAAGATGGATTGGATATGAAGACAGGAAGAATGTGAGAAAAGCCAGTTAAGATTAGATTTTAAATCAAACTGGCATATGATTCCTATGCAAAGACATCAAAAGAGCAAAACTTTGCTAAGGAAATAACACTTACGAGAGGGTCTTCTATGTTTATTTTCCTTTTTTGAAAGAGCAGATCAGTCTGTTGTATGAGCTGGACTTTATAAATAGCAGGGTTGATTCTTTCAACAAGCAATTTTTAAATAGCATTAACTGGCAATTGCCTGCATGCTTTTTCTTTGTGAAATGTATATCCCATATTTCCTCTGAAAAGCTCAAGGCAGTATCTGCAGAGTTCTCAGGCAATCTCCCATCCAAATACTGACCATGACTACTCCTGCTTATGTTCAATCCACATTCTGAGACATATGATTTCCTGTGCTGTTGCTGCTGTTTAAAGGATCAAATAGTAGGATCCCCATGGTGGTATAAAACTACAAATCCACCAGTTGCACCAGTGTTGCAGACCACCCCTATTGCAACTTTTATGTAAAAGCTCTCCTCTTTCCTTGTGCTGCTGAGGGCTTCAGAATCAAAGAAGAGAGGACCGTAGCAACTCAGGGGCCTCTTGTGCAGCACCCCGAGGGCCCCTAGAGCAGAGGAAGTGTGCTGTCACAATCCTGTGCTGTAGATCTGGGAAGAAATTGATTTGGGATTTTTGCACGTCGTAGGCATGGCTAAATAACTCTGCTGCCGCCGCCACCACCAACTATGTTTATGATGCCGCTTTACCTGCAGTGAAACAAAGGCATAATTTCACTGTGGCAGTTAAATCTCCCTCACTGGCTTAATTTGTAGGCTGCCTGTTGGCACTGTCTAAGACCCCCAAAGTGCCTGACAACCATTATAAAACTACTGCAAACAATGTAAGTTATTCAAAAAGTGCAATCACAAAGAACACAATAAGAGAGGAACATGGTGGTAACATTAACGCACATCTGTCAATCAGTGCAAAGGCCTTCCAGACAAATAATTTAAATCTTCTCGGGAAGGCCTGAAGTGCCAGCCTCATCTCTTGGGGGAAGGAGTTCCATAACTGGGAGGCAGCTCGTGGAAAGGCTGACCAGCTCTTGTCTCAAACAAGTAAGGTTTGCACAGAAAGTAGGGCTGCCAGCTCCAGGTGGGGGAAATTCCTCCTCAGGACTTGGGGAGAGGGGAGGACTTCAGTGGAGTACAATGTTATAGAGTCCATCCTCTAAAACAGCTATTTTCTCCAGGGAAACCAAGCTCTGTATATGGAGATCAGTTGTGATTCCAGGAAATCTTTAGGCCCCGCCTGAAGGCTGGCAACCCTACACAGAAGGGCACCACTTGTTGATAGCAGGGTTCAGGCAGGTTGATGCAGATGACAAACCTTTAGGAACTGTGAACACAAATAAATAAGGGTTTTAAATGTCAAAACCAGCATCTTGAATAGAGCCCCAAAGCAAACTGGAGTCCAACTGCAACAGAGCAGGTATTATATGTTCATTATGATGGGATCACTTCAGTTTGAGCTGTAAGAGAAAAATCTGTGAATAACATCTTCCCTTGAATTCTTTCATAAAGATCACGAAGGCAAGGCCATAGCTAGGGCTGCCAGCTCTTTGTTGGAAAATTCCTGGGGAGGGTGGAGTTTTGGGAGAAGAGGAAGCGTAGAAGGGGTGTAATAACATATTGGCCACCTTCCCAAGAAAATGAACGTCATGTCCTCTAGATCATTGAGCTCAATTTCTCCTTGATACTCTGTAGTTGAGTTTCATGCTGTCCCTACAATGTTCCTGCCCAGTGCCTACACTCAAGTCCCAAATAGTCCATCTGCTCCTTGAAACTGATATGACAAAGTCTTGTACATTCTGCATGTGAGGGCTCTGACCCCAGTCACTCCAAAAAGAAACCACATTATTCAGCCCTTTCAGGATGAAAGTCAACCAGATAACCACTTAGCAGCAGCAGCTGTAGCCATATACAGAGTTGGTTATTTGTAGCCACCAATTCACAAGCACAGCACTACTAAATGCCCTGCTAGCCTGGATTTCTAAGCACCTATGGGATGCTTAGAAATCACATGACCAAAGGTTAACTTAAGAACATAAGAGACGCCAATGTTGGATCAGGCCAAAGGCCCATCCAGCCCAACACTTTGTCACACAGTGGCCAAAAATACCAGGTGCCATCAGGAGGTCCACCAGTGGGGCCAGGACATTAGAAGCCCTCCCACTGTTGACCCCCCCCCCAAGCACCAAGAAGACAGAGCATCACTTGCCCCAGAGTCCCTATCTATACCCTGTGGCTAATAGCCACTGATGGACCTCTGCTCCATATGCTTATCTAATTCCCTTTTGAAGCCGTCCATGCTTGTAGCCGCCACCACTTCCTGTGGTAGTGAATTCCATATGTTAATCACTCTTTGGGTGAAGAAGTACTTCCTTTTATCCGTTCTAACCCGACCGTTCAGCAATTTCATCGAGTGCCCATGAGTTCTAGTATTGTGAGAAAGGGAGAAAAGTACCTCTTTCTCTACCTGCTCTATCCCATGCATAATCTTATAAACCTCAATCATGTCACCCCTCAGTCGTCATTTCTCCAAGCTAAAGAGCCCTAAGCCCTTTAACCTTTCTTCATAGGGAAAGTGTTCCAACCCTTTTATCATTCGAGTTGCCCTTTTCTTTACTTTTTCCAAAGCCCTGTTCACATGTTACAACGAGTGCAATGTACATCCTGCAGCAAGTAGATGTATACTCCTGTTTGTAAGAAAGTGCCAATGTGGATTCACTTCACAAATGAAACTAGGAGCCAGTACCTGCATAAATGTAAGGTTTCAGTCATATATTCTATTATACATGTACTGAATGTAACATGAGGATTACTCAGCACACATATAAAGAAAAATCAGATATGCACAGGCTGCACATGCATTCACTATAACTCATGAACAGGACCAGATCATTCATATAGTTATCATCATTACATGGTTCACTTTGATGTGACTAGAAGTCTATTAGATCATCTATTTGTACACTTAGTTTTGATAGATCCCACAGAATGTACATCCTGGTTACTGAACCTATTGGGGCCCATTGTGAATATAAAATATTTACTGACCACCCAATTTTGGTACCTATAGTTTAACTTAGTTAAATTCAACAGACCCTCCAACCAAAGAGCACAATTTATGGTAAAAGAAGGAAGAGGGTTTTTTTTAAGGCAGATGACGGATAATATTAGAACTGGTCTTGAACTGAACTAAACCAGGAGCTGAGAAAAGCAAAATCTTTGCCCTCCTGCTTTACATACAGTATTTACATAAATAAATACACCCAAGTCCCCTTCATCACATCACAATGGCTTACAACCATTAACACTGGAATGCAATGTCTGTGTAGATTCTGAAGGAATGAATGCTTGCCCCACCTCTGTTTGTGATCATTTCTGTTCCACACGGATTGTTCATTGTGACTCAAGCTTTTCAAATATATTCTTCACTGTGGAGAAATTAATCCACTAAGTTAGAATAGCCATAGATGACTATGTCTTAATGTCTCACCAAGATACCAAGATATGTCTCTCTTCAAGATTTTATCGCATAGCACCGGATGAAGAATCTTCCTCCTTTGGAAAGGACCAGGGCACTCCAGTATAACCCTTTACAAGGTTCACTTTTTGCTGTCTTCTTTGATTGTCTCATGTTTCATTCTTTCCCAAAAGTCCTGGGAAGTTCTCCAGATCAAAGCTGCATCACATATTTTGGGTCACGCCAGGTCAAAGAGATGTTTCCTGGAGATCTCCATGAATTTCTTTCCTGGAGACCTTCTAGCATTCCATTCCTCCAAAACTCTGTTCCCTGCTTGAAGGGGGGAGAAGGGGGAAGCTTGGCCATCTCATTGTCTCTAGCGAGACCTATTAGCATTTCTTAAGAGGTAGCTGAGGTGGGCCTGGAAAGCCATTGACTGACTTCCTCCTTCACAGCCTGGTCTCTGCCCAGAGGAAAAAAACCTGTGAAAACACAACATGGAGGCTTTTGCTCCTCTCAAGCTTCCCAGGAAAAAATGCATTTCTTCACACATACCGTTGATGCTAACTAAATGTAGGGATGCCAATTTCCAGGTGGGGCCAGAAGTTATCCCAGAATTACGGCTGATTTCCAAAATACAGAGATCAAGTCCACTGGAAGAAATGGCAGCTTCAAAGAGTGGACTCTGGAATTCTATCCCTGCTGAGCAATTTACCCTCCCCAAACTCTTCCCTCCCAGGTACTGCCCCCAAACCTGCAGGAATTTGCCAAGCCAGAGTTGATAACTCTGTTTTATAATCTAATAGCTACCCATGCCCCCCATCTGCAGATAGCTGAATCTGCAGATTGGGGCCACAGCCACAGAGAGCCTAAAGAGATTTTTGGTTCTTTGCAAACTTGGGGGAACCCCTAGGTTTGCAGAAAAACCTGCCAATTTAGCAAAGATATATTGGGGTGTTTTTTTTTAATTGGCCTCCAAATTTAAAAAAGCGTTGTCTGCACATGTGCATGCACAGACAACGCTTTTACCAGCTCAGAAGAAGCCACTCCAGCTTGACCTAGCTGTGGATGTCAGCAGCCATGTGGGTCCAGCCGCAGAAGCAGAGGAGGCCAGCAGCTGCACTGAGCCTGGCCATGGTAGTGGAGGCCAGCAGCTGGGCAGGGTCCAGCTGCAGTGGCAGAGGAGGCCGACAGCCATGTGGGACCCAGCTGTGTTGAAGGAGGACACTGGGTTCTATAGATGGTGTGGGGGCTTGGAGCCATGCCAGGCTTGGCAATGGGGGGGGGAATTTGGGAACCCCCAAGAGTCTCCCCCCTGAGCTGTTAGGATGTGAGGAATCGGCAACAATGGGGGAAGGGATCCCTCCCGCAAGTACTGCAGGTCCCCACTTGTACATATATAATAAATATGTAATAAGAGTAGATCATAGCAGAGACTAACCCATGTTATGTGCAGGTGTGAGGGGCAACAGAGCTGGCCCAAGTTTCTGATGCAAGTTAGCTGTTTGGGATGAAGTTCTCAGTTTTGCACCAGGTTGGATTAAGAAACATGAGAAAACAGCTAAGGAGTCAGGTCTGAGGCAGAAAGACTGGTGAAACAATGGAAGCCTCCTACTTTCCTGAAAACTCAAATCCTGTTTCCTAGGAAGTCAAGCAGCTGTACGTCAACTGAGCAGGCAGCACTGAGGGTAGAAGTTAATCTTAAAAGTAGTGTCTCATCCTGTGTTCTGTTCACCCAGTGCAAGGCAAGAGCCAGGAGAGTGAGGCTGGAGATACACAACAGTTTTAAAAGAGTTGAACGTGATATGATAAACTTCTCTACTCAAAGGTATTCTATTAATTTTTAGCCAGTGCAAAATCCTTTAAAAAGCCATTAGCTCATCCTAGCTCAAGGTGGCTTACAAACTAACATTTGAGAGGCAGGGTGGTATAGTGGTAGAGTTTTGGACTAGAATCTGGGAGACCCAGGTCTGAATCCCTGTTCTGTCATGGAAGATTGCTAGGTGACATTGGGTCAGTCACACACACTCTATGCCTAACCTACTCCACAGGGTTGTTGTGATGATAAAATGGAGGGTGATGTAAGTAGTTTTGGGTCCTCGGGGGGGGGGAGGAAGAGTGTAAATAAGAAGTAAATAAATTTAACATATAGAATAAATCTCCAAATCACAGCCCCTTGCCCTAATACCTACAGCCTGAACCCATTAAAAGCCCTGGCAAATAAACTAGCCTTGCAGTGCCTCCCAAACACCTCTAGAGACAGCACCTTATCTCCTCACGGTA
The DNA here is from genome assembly GCF_001447785.1 of Gekko japonicus. NCBI lineage: Eukaryota > Metazoa > Chordata > Lepidosauria > Squamata > Gekkonidae > Gekko > Gekko japonicus. The sequence continues at coordinate 1,300,420 of NW_015167060.1, forward strand.
GTATCCTCTGAAGTGTGGTAGGTAGGGGCAAGCTTACATATCCTGCTTTAGATCGCCCTTCAGTCCTGTTTAGGGTTGCTCACTCTAGTTTAGGGAATTCCTGGAGATCTGGGGATGGAGCCTGGAAAGGATATGATTTGGGGAGGGGCAGGCCTCAGCTGGTATAATGACACAGAATTCACCCTCCAACACAGCCATTTTCTCCTGATCTATCTATGATACACTCTGGAAATCAGTTGTAATTCTGGGGTACCTCCAGGCCCTATCTGGAGGCTGGCAACCATAGTCCTGCTCTGTAGCAAACACACAGGAGACTCTGGTCGCTCGAACAACAGGTCTCTGTATTACTTCCAACTGGGAGAGAACCCTAAGGAGATTGCCACCTCGGAGTCCGAAGAACCAGTGAGGCCCCTCCCACACAGGCCTTAGAGAGGGAAACAGACTAGTTCTTGAGTGCTTACTATATGCAGACAGGTTGGGAGTTATGAGCTCTGGCCAATGATTCACCAAAGTGAAAGTGGGATGAGTGTACAAACTTACAGCTTGGGGGGGGGGTCAATAGTGTGAGGGCTTCTAGTGTCCTGGCCCCACTGCTGGACCTCCTGATGGCACCTGGTATTTTTGGCCACTGTGTGACAGAATGTTGGACTGGATGGGCCATTGGCCTGATCCAACCTTGGCTTCTCTTATGTTCTCTTATGTTGCCAGCCTCCAGGTGCTGACTGGAGATCTCCCACTATTATATCCATGTTTTATTGTAAACTATGTATTGATTGTATGTAAGCCGCCCTGAGCCAGCCTTGGCTGGGAGGGAAGGGTAGAAATCCAACGAATGAATAAATAAAATATTACAACTGCTCTCCAGGTGATAGAGATCAGTTTACCTGGAGAAAATGGCCACTTTGGAAGGTGGCCTCTATGGCACTATAACCCCATTGAAGTCCCTCCCCTACTCAAACCCCACCTTCCTCAGGCTGCACCCCCAAAAATCTCCATGTATTTCCCAGCCTGGAGCTGGCAACCCTATAATCAAACAACATGCACCACTCTCAGTACTATTATCTGTCTTCAGCCCTAATAGAGATGCAGCACTGTAAATCGTTTCAGCATTAGCTGAAGGCTAGAGTCTAGACCATTAGCTAAAGGCTAGACCAAAAAGAGTTGTCCTCTCCTCTATGAACTAGAAATCTTTTGCTTTACTTTAGCTTGGTTGTGTGCTGCCAAATTTGTGTGTGCGAGGTGCACAAATGCCCCTCTCAGTGCATTTCCAGAATGCATTTGAATCTCCGGATAGTATCTGGAAACACATTCTGTGTGCATGACTTTGGGGGAATTCTACCTTGCATGTACAGGAATTTGATGCGGAGAAGTAGATTGAGAACAAAGTCTGTTTCATTTGTAGTTCCCAGTCTCAATGGTCAATTCCAACTGCTTTCAAGAGCATGTACAGCCCACAAGATGCTAATAGAGTACTCCAATCCCTTTTACGTATTATGTTACTGACAGTATAATGTTTCCTATTCCTATTTTCCATTAATGTTTTTGGCTCTATTACCGCATCCTGTGACAGTGACTTCGAAAGATCAATTTGTACTGCATGAAAGAATATTTCCTTTTGCTTTAAACTTCTTGCATGCTAATTAAATTGGATGCTTTTGAATTTAAGTACATTCGCAATTCACTTTTTTCAAAACCATTCAGGCTTTATATACCTCTAATATTTGTCCCTTTAGCCATCTCTGAATTGAATGGTCTAGATCTCTTTTTTATCTGTTTCTCATGTGAAGTCTTTGGCCACAATCCAGAACAGTTATACATGCTTAAGTCCCATTGATTTCCATGGGACAAGCCCATAGAACTGTGTGCAGGCTTCAAGACATTAATCTTGCTTTAATTTTGATTGATTTTTCTGTGCCTTTTCTAGTTTTATTATATTTTGAGGTATGTAATCATATTTATACATTACGCTCAAGATACGAACTTATTTCTCAATTCTGGAAAGGGGCCACAGCTCAGTAGTTAGAGCACATTCTTTGATGAGGAAGGTCTCGGGTTCAATCTCTGGCATATACAATGAAAAGGAACTGAAGTAGCGAGACTATTAAAGGCCCTTATCTGAGACCTTCAAGAATTGCTGTGTCTCAGAGCAGACGGTAGACTAAAAATCTGACAGCTTCATAAGTTTGTTCCATTGATTTTTACATAAGGCGTAATGGCATTTTCCATGTTATTTTCTTGGCCTTTATTAACATTTCGTATTATTCTGTTTGCCTTTTTAACAGCAGCAGCGCATTGTGCTGATGTATTCCACAACGGTTGTAAGATTTTGTTTTCTAGTGACACTGACTCATTCAGAAGCCAACAGGGTGTTAAGGATAGGTAGGATCTTTAAAAGACAGGTATATCTCTTTTTTATCATCATCTTTCAAGAATACATCAGCATTTGTAAAACAATGCTGGCAACTCATTACCCACACTCACAGTGTTATGAAATCTCTACACAGTCTGTTTTGGGTTTCACGTTGTTGTCTCATATACACGTTTTGCCAGTTCATCATTCCCTCCCTTTGCCAGGTCAATAACTAACATGTTGGAAAAACAAGGTCTCAGTACTGATCACCAGACCATCCAGATGTTCACCTGTCTGCTCAGTGAAATATCTCTGGCACCTTCTTCCTATCATGCAACTTGATTTCTTTGGGTTCTCTCTGAATTGGGGCTACTTTTCTTATTTATTTTTGTGTCTCTGATGTGGTGCATTTTGGAAATAGCACACACGCATTCTTGAGGGGTTTTGCCTTATTAAATTCTCTGAGGTTTGCAAAGCTTCTCATTCTTTCATTTTGCAATGGTGTGTTTTTTCTCTCACCAAGATCTTGAATTTGACAGTGTTCTGATAGCTATTTCCCAGCAGCTCAGCTATATTTATTTATTGATCTAGTCTCTGCTCTTCACATAGATCTAAATCAAGAACTGATGCTCCTTGCATGGGTCCTGGAACTAGGAATTCTAGGAAACTTTATTTCAAGAAATGTTCTCTTTTCAATATAATGTGTCCAATCAATATAAGAACAGTTGCAGCATCCTCATTATTATTATCTTTGAAAAAAAATGTTAGGCCTTTTGATATTTGAGACTTCCGTACATTGGCCCTGGTCACATGGGCCAGATAACGCGGGGGGGGGGAGGCGTGGCTGTTCGCCCCGGAGCAAAATAAAGCGTGGTAGCTCGATCACACGGTCCCCCGAGTCTCCATGCTTAGGCTGTTAGCTGGTGATCACACGGCAATGCTGCAGCGTGGCAAAGAAGCGGCGCAGTGCGATCACACAAGCGTTTTGCGTTTATGCGGATGCGCAGTTCCACAGAGCAGCACTGCTTTCAGTTTTGTGTTTGTGTTCATGCGCTTATGAAAAACATCCGGTTTGTGACAGGATGTGGACAGCGCTGGATGCCACGGGATACTAGCGCTCCCGCGATCAGACACCCACCTGTGCCGTGCGTTTTCCAGATACTAGGGCACTTTCCTTGGTACTTTTTAACTCCGCATGTTCGGTGGGATGCCAAGGGTGCGCTACGCTTCCCAGATGTTGAGGCATGATCGTGCCCTGAAAATCCACCCGACATTCGTGCCTTTTGTGCAACAAAATCTCTGTGTGACCAGGGCCATTATAAGTTTATGAGGAACCCTTGCTGATCTACAGTTGATTTATGCACACCTGAAGCATGTGCATATCAATGCAGAACACTGGTTCATCTGGCCCAGAACTCTATCTAGTAGCAGCTGCCTGGCAAAGGTGATTTGCAAATTTCTATTTTAGAGGCTTCTTAACTGAAGATGCCAGGTATTGAACATTAGGGCCTTTGGCTTGTAAAAGAATGTACTTTGTGATCTCTGTGTGATCACTTCCTAAACTGGAACCTAATTTCTACACTAACAGTGAAGTCAATGGTCTTAGAAGGGTGTAATTCTGTTTAGGATTGCACTGTACATGTGGAAGTCCCTAGAGCTAAGCAGGGGTCACTACTTTTCAACTTGGACCTTCAGACGCTTTCCAGTTAAACTGGGTGGAAAAACTGTAGTCCTAGTCCACCAGCAGCCACCATGCAAAATAGGCCTTTCTTTAACCCTGTGGTCATCTTGGGAGGCCTCCATTGCTTATATGAAATGAAACTTGGAGTGCTTTTGCCCAGCTTTGGCTGGTGTGTCAGCTGCATCCATTCCTGGTTCAGTCAGATCTAGCCACAGTGATCCAAGTCTTAATTGCATCTAATTGCATCTGGATGTTGCAATGTGCTCCACCTTGGACAGTGTGCAGAAACTGCAGCTAGTGCAGAATGCTGTGCCTAGACTGCTGGTCAGGGCCAGCTACCAGGAGCATTTGACTCTGATTCTACAGCAATTACCCTGGATATTGATCTGCTCTTGAGCCCAAGGTGTTGGTTTTTGTCCTTTAAAAGCCCTTACATGGCTTGGGACCGGGATATCTGAAAGATTGTCTTTTCCCATATGTTCCGGCCCAGGAACTAAGATCTCAAAGAGAGGCCCTCCAGACTGTCCCACCAATAAAAGAAGCTCATCTGGTGGGTACACAAGAGAGGGTCTTTTCAGAGGCAGCCCCATGATTATGAAGCAACCTCCCTCACTTTTGATTTTCAGGAGGCAGTTACATAAGAGAACATAAGAGACACCAATGTTGGATCAGGCCAAAGGCCCATCCAGCTTAACACTCTGTATCATACAGTGGCCAGAAATACCAGGTGCCATCAGGAGGTCCACCAGTGGGGCCAGGACATTAGAAGCCCTCCCACTGTTGACCCCCCCCAAGCACCAAGAAGACAGAGCATCACTTGCCCCAGAGTCCCTATCTAATGGCTAATAGCCACTGATGGACCTCTGCTCCATATGCTTATCTAATTCCCTTTTGAAGCCGTCCATGCTTGTAGCCGCCACCACTTCCTGTGGCAGTGAATTCCATGTGTTAATCACTCTTTGGGTGAAGAAGGACTTCCTTTTATCCGTTCTAACCCGACCGCTCTGCAGTTTCATGGAGTGCCCACGAGTTCTTGTATTGTGAGAAAGGGAGAAAAGTACCTCTTTCTCTACCTGCTCTTTCCCATGCATAATCTTATAAACCTCAATCATGTCACCCCTCAGTCGTCGTTTCTCCAAGCTAAAGAGCCCTAAGCGCCTTAACCGTTCCTCATAGGGAAAGTGTTCCAACCCTTTTATCATTCGAGTTGCCCTTTTCTGCACTTTTCCCAAAGCTATAATATCCTTTCTAAGGTGTGGTGACCATTATTATATTGGCTGATCTGTTTTCAATACCCTTCCTAATAATCCCCAGCATAGCATTGGCCTTCTTTATTGCAGTCACACACTGTCTCGACATTTTCAGTGAGTTATCCACTACAACTCCAAGATCTCTCTCTTGCTCAGTCTCTGCCAGTTCAGACCCCATCAATGTGTATTTATATTTAGGATTTTTGGCTCCAATGTGCATCACCTTGCACTTGGCCACATTGAACCCCATTTGCCATGTTGACGCCCACTCGCCCATCTTTGACAGATCCCTTTGGAGTGCCTCACAATCCTCACTGGTTTTCACCACCTTGAACAACTTTGTATCATCCGCAAATTTAGCCACTTCACTGCTTACTCCCATCTCCAAATCATTAATGAACAAGTTAAAAAGCAGTGGACCAAGTACTGATCCCTGTGGTACCCCACTGCTTACCACCCTCCACTGAGAAAATTGCCCACCTACACTCACTCTCTGTTTTCTATGAACTAGCCAGTTTTTGATCCATAAAAGGACTTGTCCTTCTATCCCATGATTTTTGAGCTTACTTATGAGCCTTTGATGAGGAACTTTATCAAAAGCTTTCTGGAAGTCAAGGTAAACAATATCTATTGGATCCCCCTTGTCCACATGTTTGTTCACCCCCTCAAAGAACACTAATAGGTTAGTGAGACAAGATCTTCCCTTACAGAACCCATGTTGAGTCTGCCTCAATAGGTTTTGTTCATCTATGTGCCTACTAATTCTTTCCTTAATAATGGTTTCCACCAATTTACCCGGTATCGACGTCAGACTGACTGGCCTGTAATTTCCCGGATCTCCTCTGGAACCCTTTTTAAAGATGGGAGTGACATTAGCTACCTTCCAGTCCTCAGAAATGGAGGCAGATTTTAAGGAAAGATTACATATTTTTGTCAGGAGATCCACAAGTTCACATTTGAGTTCTTTCAGAACTCTCGGATGTATGCCATCTGGGCCTGGTGATTTATCAGTTTTTAAGTTTTCTATCAGTTTTAGGACCTCCTCTCTCATCACCTCAATCTGACTCAGTTGAAGATAGTTTTATTTAGTATCACATTTGACTAATTTAGTTTTTATTGGAAGTCCTGATTGGAAGTTTAAAATTGTGGTCTTTTATGTATTTATTGTAATCACTGTTTTATTTATATTGTCAGCTGTCTTAAGAAAGGCAGCTAACACATGTCTTAAATAAGTAAATAAACTGTTTATCAATAAGGTATAGCACGTTTAAGCATAGATAGGTGCAGAAGGTATAAATCTAGAGTAAACTAGTTTTCTTAATTAGGAAAAGAGCAACAGCATTACAGTGTTTAAAAAGGTATTTCTAAATTTTGCTAAAATGGAGACTTTTTAGTCTCAGGATGGCAGAAAGTGAAAAAGCAAACACGGGCCTTGTTATTGGGGATCCCAGGTCCTCCTTAGCTGCTGGCAGGGGATGAAGACCGTAGGGTTGCCAGATCCAGGTTGGGGAACTCCTGGAGGTTTGATGGTGGACCCTGGGGAGGGCGGGGACCTCACTGGGGTGCAATGACATAGAGTCCACCCCCCCCCCCCGAAGCATTCATTTTCTCCAGGGGAACTGATCTCTGGAGATGAGCTGTAATTCCAGGGGATCCCTTGGTCCCACCTGGAGGCTGGTAACCCTACTTGTTATCCAGTTTCTAACAGTGTGGTCCAAATTAGTTATACTTTTCTCTGAACCCTTTTCAGTCTAGTTTCAAAGCAGCCTGTATGAGGGAGACAGCGTTGGTGGCCTTAGTTGATGAGCTCCATGTGAATGTAGATAAGGGGGCCATGCCTCTTTTTTTCTCCTACAGTATCTATCAGCAGCCTTTGAGATGGTGGATCATGCTACCTTTTTCAGACATTTGGCGGGCAGAAGTAGACATCAGGCTTTGTGCTTTGGACTGGTTTAAATTGTTCCTTAAGGACTGGACTCCAGGGAGTTGCTGTTGGACACCAGTGGTTATCAGTGTGGGATTTGTCCTGTGAGATTCTACAAAATGCAGTCCTATCCCCTATTCTATTTAATTTATATATAAATCTCTTAGAATAAGTCATGTGTGGTTTTGGAGTTAGGGTTGCCAGTTTCCAGGCAGCAGGCAATGGCAGGGGGGAAAAAACCAGCATTTTTTTTGGTGAGTATTTTGTGTGTGTGCGTGCATGTGCGCCTGGAAGTCATGGTTGACTTCTGGTGACCCCCTAGTGGGGCTTGGATGTGGAGCAATCTTGGCCCAAAACAGATATGTTGTCGGGGACTGGTATGCTGATCCCCAGACACGAAATTGACTTGCCAAAAGCACCTATCTGGATGGAAGCGTCAGAGTGGTTCAGCACGGTACTGTTAGCCACAAATACCAGAACAAGGGCTCCTTATGCAGTGGTAGATAGGGATGGCATCCTCCACATGGGACCTGGGGATTCCCTGGAATTATAGGCCACTTCCAAACTACAGAGATCAGATCCCCTGGAGTAAATGGATGCTTTGGATGGTAGACTCTGTGGCACTGTACCCCACTGAGGATCGTGTTCTCCCCAGGCTCCATCCACAAAGAAGTTTCCCAACCTGAATCTGGTAACCCTATTCCTCCATCCCCCGCTGGTGGCCAGCGGGGACCTGGCAACCTTAGTGGTAGATCACCAGTCTCCTGCCGCTGCTGCCCACCATTGCTTGGTGCAGCAGCAGCGGAGTGGCTGTGGCTCACTGGAAGAGCCTCTGCTTTGCATGCAGAAGGTCCTAGGTTCAATCCCCAGCATCTTCAGTTAAAAGGACCAGGTTGTAGGTGATATGAAAGACCTCAGCCGGAGACCCTGGAGAGCTGCTGCCAGTCTGAGTGGACAATACTGACCGTGATGGACCAATGGTCTGATTCAGTATAAGCAGGAAAAGGGGAGAAGAAGAAGAGTTGGATTTATACCCCACCCTTCACTACCCAAGGGAGTCTCAAAGCAGCTTACAAACTCCTTTCCCTCCCCCTCCCCACAACAGACACCCTGTGAGGTAGGTGGGGCTGAGAGAACTCTGACAGAAGCTGCTCTTTTTCAAGGACAGCTGTGCCAGAACTACGGCTTGCCCAAGGTCATCCAGCCAGGTGCAAGTGGAGGAGTGGGGAATTAAACCCAGTTCTCCCAGATTAGAGTCCATGCACTTAACCACTACACCAAACTGGCTCTCTGTGGGGGCTACCAAGAAAGGGAAAGAAAAAGAGGAAATAGCAGAGGAAGGGGATGCACAGCAAAATGAGATGCTCCTCACAAGTCATTGTTGGTACCTATTTGTATATCCTAATACCCTTTCAGCCTGGATTACTTAATCCAGAATAACTATCAACCTTGTTTCTCAATTCAAATTAATTAACAAATATCAGTGAGGTAGCCATTTTGATGTATTGCTAGAAAAAGGAGAGCTTTAACACCTTGAAGACTGATGCATTTATTCTAGCATTTCATGGGCTTGAGCTCAGCTTGCTGATGCAGTGAATTCTCAATCAGCAGGATTTTTATACACAGAGAGGGAAGAAAGGTGAACAACGGGGGTAAATGGCCTGTGACATTTCCATGCAAGACTAAAAAGTATGCAGGTAACCACAGTGATAATTAGCAACAGCTGTAAACGGTGATAACAGATTACTTAGTTATGTTAAGTAATTTAACACCTATAGAGAGACTGAGAAAATTATCAGACTTGTTGAGCTCCTGGCTAATTCTATCAAATCTATTGATGAATTCTAATTTAGCAATTTCCTGTTGGAGTCTCCCTTTGGAATTCCTTTGTTGGAGAATGCTGACTTTCAGTTCAGCAGCAGAATATTGTGGAAGACTGAAATGTTCTCCCACAGGTTTTTGAATGGTCCCACTGTTTTTGTCCAACTTACGTCCATTTATTCTTTTGCATGGTGATTTCACTGTTTTGTCCTATGTCAACTGCAGAAAGGCATTGTTGACAGATGACTGGATGTATCACATGGGAGGATGGACAGATGAATGAGCCCCTGATGGTATGGCTAACATTATTAGTTCCTGTAATAATGTTGCCTGTGTAGATATGGGGACAGAGGTAGCAAATGGGCTGTTTGCAGAGTTTCATTCTGGTGCTATTATCTCCATTGGGTGGTATATTGTTCTTAGTGAATAATTGGTTGAAATGATAGGGTTGCCTGTAAGCAAGGTTTGCCACCTAAGGCCTGTGAGACAGAAGTACTATTGCTGAGAACAGACTACTGATGATATGCTGGAGTGGCTAGCTGGGAATTGGAGGTGACAAGCAGTAGTGTCCTGGCACTTAGTCTCTGGGGCCTATCCTGTACTAGTGTGTTCCTGAGTACCAGCTTAGCCTTATTCATCCACCCCCACCACCCCATCTCACTGGGTGGATATTATTATTTTAAGAATGTCTGCTGTTAATCCTTTAGGTGTGAGTTTCTGTCCAAGGAAGTGGACCAAATACATTAATATTGTTAGGCCCAGTTATAAACAATGGATTTGTTATGAATGGTAGCTGTCAGCGTGGAGATACTTGTAGCAGTCATTACATCTCATTAAGTCATTAAGATGGTGCTATCATGTAGTTTCACAGTGTTGTCTAGAAAATGACACTGCTGTGTGGACTGGTTCAGGCTCATGTGGATGGTGGGATAGAAGTTGTTGAGTCTTGATTACATTTCTTGAGTGCCTCCTTCCCATGACTCCAGATAATAAAGTGTCATCAATTAATCTCAAGCAGAGTAATGCTATGAGGAAACAGGAGCTGATGAAGTATTGCTTTAAATCAGACATGAATATATTGGCATATTGTGGAGCCATGCAAGATAACCCAAAGCAGTGCTATTAGCTTGAAGATATAAACTGTTCCCAAACCTGAAGTAATTTTGGGTGAGTGCAAAGTAGGTAGCTTGTTGGCCAAATGTGCTGCAGTTTTCTGAAAGCTTGAGATCCATCTCTGTGGAGGATATTGGTATACAGAGCATCTGTACATCATGATAGGATCAACATCCATGATGGTATTCTCTGGAAGACTGTCAAAAGATTGTGGCCTCCTTATTAAGATAGTAAAAAAGGTAAAGGTTCCCTTGCTCGAAAGCCGGTCGAGTCCGACTCTAGGGTTGCGGTGCTCATCTCCGTTTCAAAGCCGAAGAGCCAGCGCTGTCCGAAGACGTTTCCGTGGTCATATGGCCGGCATGACTAAACACCAAGGTGCACGGAACGCTGTTACCGTCCCACCGAAGTGGTACCTATTTATCTACTTGCAATTTCTTGCTTTCGAACTGCTAGGTTGGCAGGAGCTGGAACTAGAGACGGGAGCTCACTCCGTCATGCGGCAACTCAGGTCTTCAACTGCTGAACTACTGACCTTCCACAGCCTGCAGTTCAGCGTCTTAACCACTTGAACCACCGCAGCTCCTTATTAAGATAGTAGTGTCCTGCAATAACTGAGAGTGCTTGTGGCTTGTGGCAGAAGATCGTCTCCATATAACCAGACATCCCTACTATTGTAGCATCACTACCAAAAACAACTGGGCATCCAGGGTTGCCTGCCTTGTGAATTTTGGGAGGCAGATCTTGCTGACTGGAATTGCCATGGGGTTCTTCTTTTGTTTTGTGCATGGCAACAGCATGGCAACACCTACCACTGAACATAATTTACACAAATTCACTGTGTTTACAAAAGGTTCACATATGTTAGGCAATAACTGATCTGTGCAAAACCATAAGGAGTAGGCAGGACAAGTAATTATGACCTTAGGGAGGGGCAAAGTAATACGCAACACACATTTATACCTGCAGCTTTTTTATATATCACCCCTCATAATTGGCCAGTTATGATAGAAAAATGCCTAATAACACTCTATAATGAGCCAGATTATCCTTCAACAGTGCAACTGGATAAGTCTGCTGGGCTATGCACTATCTGTATCCTGGGGTGTGCATAGCAGTATGACTCTGTCTCACTGTGTTTTGCATTTGCTGCTAATTGCAGCATGTGGATAGAGCAGTGGATAATTGCAGCTTCCCTGTGCTTCATTCAGGTGTGAAGCTTTGCACTCCTGCTGGGTGCGAGTCATGGGGATGAGATACAGACTGACACCAGTGGCCGTCCATAAAAATGATATCAGGTCTCCTATATTTAAGAGGACAGGAACCCAAGAATGGCTATAAGTAACGTTATCTTTGACAATTTGATTTGTCACCCTCAGCTCACATCCCCAAAGATGGAACATGTCATTGTGGGTGTCAGCCCATAGACTCATGAGCCTAGGATATGGCATATGACATGATCACTCATTACAAGATTCCTGTCAAGTTTGTCTGAAGTGGCCACCTGCATCTAGAATTGTTATGTTGACTGTTTCTATAAGGTAACTTTCCTAGCACAGAATAACTCAATTCTATCTCTTGTTTCCTCTTACAGACGCCACTGCCAGTGCTTCAGCTCTGATGTGCGCCCAGAAGAATGTCTTCCAGCAGACATCTCTTCCTCACGGCCAGTACCATGGGAAAGAGGTGAGATCACGTCTTCCTAGCCAGCCGAGACCTGCATGACCTATGGGTAAATCATGTGTGAAAACATGGACTTGTTTAGCAAGAAAAACTCTGCCCTTGCCCTCGCTGCCATAAGGCCTGTTCTCTCCACACAGCTGGATGCATTCTTCATCACTGTCCAATCACATAATAAGGCCTGTGCTGAGGATGCTGGTAGGGCAAACAGGGCAGGCTGTACAAAAGATGTGGGTGGAGAAGATCATACTATTCCTGAACATACTTATGGGCATCTGAAAAAGTGTGGTTGTAGGGATGCCAGCCTCCAAGTGGGACCCTGGTTCCCCTAGAATTACAGCCCATTTCCAGCCTCAGTTTCCCTGGTGGATGCTTTGGAGGGTGGGCTCTGTGGCATTGTAGCCCACAGAGGTCTCCCCGTGCTCCACCCCCAAATTTCTAGGAGCTCTCCAGGAGTTCCCCAACTTGGAGCTGGCCACCCGAAACTGGCAACCCTAGGCCATGTTCATTATTGGGTTTTTTAAAATCCAAAATTATTGATTTGGTTCTTCAAAACAGCTAGTACTCATTCAGAACACCTGACCAGTCAGAAACACATGATTTTATATCTTTACTGGGGAAAGGGAATCAGAGCGTTTGTTAGAGGGCCCCACAATCCTTTTACCTACAGGCTGTCATTCCTGTGGCTTAGCTACAGTGACTTGGCCCCATACACAGGTCTCTCCCCCCCACACACACCTGGTTCTTAGCCCCGCCTTCCATTCTACTCTAACTGTACGGCCCTTCCAACTGCCTTCCAAGCTAAACTCTTCTCTGCCCCTCCCCCACTGCCCTCAGCTCTCTCACTATCCTGTCCACACTCTTTTCTTCCTTCTTTTCTTCTTTCAGCTCTCCCTGCTGCACCTATTCTCTGTTCCTTCACCCCCCCTCCCCCTTATGATTACTCATGACTGATACTGATTCTTATTACGGTCATTGCCTTGTCCTAACTGTGCCCTCATTTTCTGCCCTGCTTCTAAACGGACTCATATTTGAATACCACACACTTCATTACCATCCCCCCATACCCTTCACGGCTTAGGTGTCATGACAAAGTCTCTTTGTGAATTGACAACATGTCAGACCCAGACCAAGGCTCAACTTCTAAAGACCCTTCTCCCAAGCCATGGTCCAGTTCTGCAACAGATACCCAGGATGATTCGCCTAAATTTTCCTTGCTGATACATACCATGTCTTCAGGCCTAGGTTCTGAGGCCTCTTCCACTCTTTCCTTTGAAACAACAAATGATCAAGGTCGGGCACTGATGGACTCCATCTCTGCTTCCCAGCCAGAATGTGAAATCAGCAGTTCGTTTCTGAGTTTCTCCATGTCAAGTTCACCACCAGCCTCTAGGGAGTCACTCTCTTCCCCTCTTTCCTTTGAAACAACAAATGATCAAGGTCGGGCACTGATGGACTCCATCTCTGCTTCCCAGCCAGAATGTGAAATCAGCAGTTCGTTTCTGAGTTTCTCCATGTCAAGTTCACCACCAGCCTCTAGGGAGTCACTTCGGGTTCCCAGGCCAAAAACGAATCTCATGGCTTCGTTTCTGTCCATTTCTATGCCAGACCCAAGTCTACGCTCAGCATCCAAGGACTTGTTTGGTGCTCGGAGGCTAGCCCCATGTCGTTCTACAGTTGTATCTTTTCCTGAACAGGTCCAGAAACATGTAGAAGCCTTTCACCTATCCAAGAAGCAGCTTGTGAAAATAAAAGACTCCATGCAGGCAGCCATGAAAAAGGGCCTAAAAAAGCAGGCTCAAGGTGGAGCAGGTGCTTTACCGATGTTGCCCACTTATGTTTGTGCCTTGCCTGATGGCACCGGTAAGTGTATTTTGCAGGGGTCAAGGGGACATATGGTTCCCACAGCTATGGTTCCCAAGTCCGGGTTGGAAAGTTCCTGATGATTTGGGGGGGGGGGCCCTGGGGATGGCAGAGTTTGGGGAGGGAAATCAGCAGGATGTAATGCCGTAGAGTTCATCCTCCACAGCAGCTATTTTCTTCAGGGGAATTAATCTATGTTGCCTGGGGATTAGTTGTCATTCTGGGAGATCTTCAGGCCCCACCTGGAGGTTGGCAACTCTACCCACAACGGTTGTCTACACTCTTTTATAGCTCTTGCAAGGCCTGCACTCTAGGGTTACCAACTTTTTAAAGACCTCTAACAGTAGTGCCTTTCACACCAGCTTGATGTGTAGACAGGAGTGGGAGTCTATGTTTATCTTCCTACCGTGAAAGCTTCAGTTGTTGATTTCTGTTATCAAGCTATGCTTAAAGGCACAAGGCATTGTTTTCAGCGCTATTTCTTGTCCTGCTGTCTCTCAAGTTCTTAGGGTTGCCACAGCTGCTGTCAAAAATTCTAGTACTGGGAGTTAAGTGTCTGTGTCAGAGCATGTATGGAGTTCCCTTTACAAAAAAAGAGTAAAAACCAGAAAAAAGGGATACATTTTATGATTATGAGATGTTTCCCCTGATTAGCATAGGTCTGTGCCAGTCTCCTGGACAATAGGTAATTCTGATATTCCTTGCTGATGAGAAAATCAATCTTTTTGTGTATAATAATTGAATAGATATTCAGATTTGAAATTATCCCATTGGTTAGCAAAGATGTTGTGCTAATGAACAAACAAATCCTGGAAGACAGTGAGTTCATAATTTTTTAACCTAGGGAACTGTGGCAACCATAGGGACAAGTGAGGAATCGTAGTCTTGTTCTAGTGTTGCCAACTCTGTACTGGGAAATTCCTGGAGATTTGGTGGTTGGAGCCCAGGGAGGGTGAGGTTTGGGGAGGTGAGGGACCTCAGCCAACTATAATGCCACAGAGGCCATCCTCCAAAACAGCCATTTGATCCAGGGGAACTGATTTCTGTAGTGTAGAGGTCAGCTGTAATTATGGGAGAACTTCAGGACCCACCTGGAGGTTGGCAGTCCTATCTTGGTTGCCTGCTACCCTTATATTCACATCTCTTTCACAGAGAGAGGACATTTCCTGGGTCTAGAACTGTCCCAGACTCAGGTGGAAATTGTGTTGTTGCACCTGAGTGGTGAAGAGAGGCAGACAGCCCAGCTGAAAACGCAGTCCTTTCCGATCCCTGCAGCGGCCATTGATAACAAGGTACAGTTACCCTTCCGCTCACTTAATCCATTCCATTTGTTTTTGCAGTCATGCTGTTCCTCTGTTCTCCCTCTTTTCGCTTTAATTCTGTTTAAGAGCCCTCTGTCGATTTACAAATGTATTATTTTCTTTTGCACCCCTTTATCAAGCAACTCTTTTCTCTCCCACCCTGCTCCTCCTTGCTCTCTTTGGTCTTCTGGCACCTTTTGACCCCAGATCCTACACCTCAAATGCCTCAGCCTGTTCCAGTGCTGTGACCATTAGCAAAATCAGCCCTGCCCCATCCCTGCAGCTGTTTTTGAGATGTTGGTAAGAAGGGGATGGCAAAGGATGAGATGGTTAGACAGTGTTATCGATACAACGAACATGAAATTAAGCAAACTCCGAGCACAACAGAAGACAGGAGGGCCTGGCATGATGTGGTCCATGGGGTCACGAAGAGTCGGACTCGACTGTGCGACTGAACAACAACAACAACAACAAATCCCTTACCATAAGCTTGCAAACAAGGCCTGTGGAACCAATTCAAAGTCAGTTAGGTCAACTTTGCTGAACTCTCATGGAAATTACTGGGTTGTTGTAATTTTGACTTTTTCTGCGTGGGTGTTTTTCCTTGGATTCTGATCTGATACTGCTTCCATTTATCCCCTGATTTCTGCATGCATTTTCACTTTGTTTTTCGTTTTCCCCCTTGGTTTTTTCTGGTTCTTTTAAGACCATCTTTACCCCGATATTTTTTCTGGAAGCTGGTTTTAAGTCACCTTTTCCCTCATTTGTAATGTTTCTATCAGTTTTCTTTGTCCTGTCCCCTCCCACCCACTTACAGTCCACTTTTCCATGATTGGACTGTAGTGGTGAAACCACTCTCTCTCCTCCCCAACCTGAAGACGTGGTTTTGTTTTCTCCTTCATTTTTGAAGGCATTAAAATATCACTATATTGCTAGATTGTTGTAACAGTAGCAAGTTCTGTGAGTTCCCAGCTTTTTTAAAAAAAGTAAGTCTCTAGTCTTCACCTGCACAGAGATAAGACTTTTTCCTTATATCTCCAAGAAGGAAGAGACTAGAGACTTTTTAAAAAAATGAAAGCTGGGAATTTAGAGAATTGCTAAGCCTAGTGAAACATCAATGTTCTAGTTCCTTTTTTAAAAAGAAGTGTGTGTGTGTGTGCTGTGCTGCCACTGATGACACTACTGATGATGACAGCACCCTCCTTGAAAATTCTTACTACTAAAGGCATGTGCAGAAGAAAATAAACCGACTCCACAACTACAAAAATGCTGATTCCCAAGGTGATTCCATTGCATGTGAATCAACTCCCAAGAAAATCAGGAGTAATGTGAGCGTGCAGAAAAGGTTTTAGTTGTGACTAGCAAGTCCATATTTCGATAGAGCTTCTTCTGGGCCAGGCCCTGTTTTGTTTTATATACCATTGCATTTTAAAAGTTAAGTAATAATGGAGCTGTGGTGGCTCAAGTGGTTAAGACGCTGAACTGCAGGCTGTGGAAGGTCGGTAGTTCAGCAGTTCGAGACCCGAGTGTGCTGCATGATGGAGTGCGCTCCCGTCTCTAGTTCCAGCTCCTGCCAACCTAGCAGTTCGAAAGCAAGAAATTGCAAGTAGATAAATAGGTACCACTTCGGTGGGAAGGTAACAGCATTCCGTGCGCCTCGGTGTTTAGTCATGCCGGCCACATGACCACGGAAACGTCTTTGGACAGTGCTGGCTCTTCGGCTTTGAAACGGAGATGAGCACCGCAGCCCTAGAGTCGGACCCGACTGGCTTTCAAGCAAGGGAACCTTTACCTTTACCTTTAATAATGGAGGTGGGAGATGGCACAAAAATCCATGCTAGATGATTTGTGAAGCTTTCACTACTGGTAAAGATGCTGGATTTATATTGATAGCACGGAGAGATCTGAAAATCTGGCTATATGTCCTGAGGTGAGCAGATTGCCATAGGTAGAAGGAGGTGAGGATGATGATTGTGTCATATTCATAATTCCATGTTTGCTTTTCCAGATTTTTGAATATATCGCCAAGTGCCTGGCCAGATTTTTGGATGACCTTGACACCACTGAGAAATACTTTCCACTGGGCTTCTCTTTTCCCTATCAGTGTGAACATACTTCACTGAACCAGGTGAATAGTGCAGTGGCTGTACGTCAGACTGTGTGTGGTGGGATAGTGAGGTAGTGCATTTGTTACGAGGGGAACCTCAATAATACAGTAAGGCAGATCCAGTGCAAACATGTAATGATACAAAGTGATTGTGCTGGCTTAGTGGGAAGGAGGGAATGGACTGACTCCAAGGTTTGCCATAAATATAACTCCTGGCCTGAAAAGGCTGCCAATTGAAAATGTGCATCAGAGGAAAGGGTCAGTGTATGGCAATGCTGGTATCTCTCTCTACAGTATTTTTTCCTGCAGAGGGTTGCTTGGAGGAAGAAAGGCTGGGTTTCACAGAGGTTCACTGGAGATGCTGTAGTGCTCTCTAATATCTACCTGTTTTGCTTTCCTTTAGTGTAAGCTGGTTGAATGGGCAAAGGATTTCCAGGCTTCAGGTGTGGTGGGTGAGGATGTGGTACAACTGCTCCAAAAAGCTGTAAAAGAACATTGCAAGGTGAGGAACAGCTGTAATTGAAGTGTGATTATGAGAATGAGTGGTTGGGTGTGGTCCCGATGTGTTGTTTTTTTTTAACCTGGAGAATCGCGACCACACTCACCTCCTTGTTCCGGATTGCTGCACAACCACATCACTCCTCCCATCCACATGCGGGAGCGTGTGTCGGTGTTTTTTCTCTCTCTCTCAGTTTGGGCATGCACACAGGCAGCCATCTATAGAATTAAAATTTTCGCACGTGCGCAGAACAGTGATTTCCACTTCAACCCAACGGCTGTAACACTTCCCTTTAAACTTTAAAAGAACACTTGTCTTTAAACTTTTACCCCGAAACTGGCCTCCATGAGATCCCGGACTCATCTAACCAACAGGCACCGTTTAAACATTGTTTTTAATAATGCGGGAGTGGAGCTCCACCTGTGCGCATACTGCCAACGCTAAAATAAAATGGCAGGTGAAGAGTGGAAGCCTCGGGCTTCCGAGCGGAAGTGGCTTGACACTGCAGGAGCAATCAGACATCAGAAAAGTGGGGCTAGAACTGGAGAATCAGGAAACCCCCACTTGGGGACCTGGTAACAAAATACTCCGTTTTAAAGGGGATTTGAGCCGGAAAGCAATGGCTGGGGACAGTGCGCAGATGTTGCATGTGTGAACATGAATATAAAATCCGTTACTGAAGCGTGCCGAAAGTGGACTAAACGGCCCATCTGAACGCACCCAGTGAATGAGTGAGTGAGTATGTTTTCCACACAGAGGCAGTCTTGTGCAATTTCCCTGTTGCTACTGTTGATATAGCACAGTGGCAACAGGGCTTCCATATTGCAGGTTTTCCCACAGCTTCTCTGTTCCAGGCCTGTGGAAGTGGCCATCTCATGTCCCCCCCCCCCAGCCAGATCTTTTCCAGTTTTGTTAAAATCCGCAATTGAATATCATTCTATCAGTAATGTTATAACAGTGTGTGTATCAAGTTCTCTGAATTTCCTTTTGTCATTCAAAAAGTAATTCTCTGTCCCCTTTTGTTGCAGACATACACCTTTTCCCTTATGTCTCCACAATGATAGAGGCTAGAGACTTACTTTTTAAAAATTGAAAGATGGGAGTTCAAAGACCACAATACACAGGTTGTTAGAATGATATTCAGTTGCCAATTTTTTAAAAAATGCAGGACCAAAGAAAATCCAACCTTTCCCACCAGTACAGCTGTTGTCATCCAGTCTCAGGTGTGATCTTTCCCAAAACTTCACAGCAAAGTAAGTGTGGGAAATATCTTAGAAATTCTGGAGAGAGATCAGGAGGTGTAGAATTGCACCCCAATGCTGTGTGGAAGCAGGAAAAAAAAACCCTTACTTCTCAACTGGTTAGAACTTTGGAGGAATAACCAGTATGGAAATGGAGAGAGAGAGAGAGAGAGAGAGAGAGAGAGAGAGAGAGAGAGAGAATCAGAAGCGGAGACACTTTGATCTTTCTTTCTCTTTGATTACCCCAGAACTACTGCATTGAGATCTTAGCTGTGGTGAATGACACCGTGGGAATCATGGTGAGCTGCGTTTGTGAAGAGCAGCCCTGTGAGGTTGGGCTGATAATAGGTGAGAAAGACATTCGAATGCACATGTTAGTTGTGCTATTGAGATGGAAGATTCGTGGATGCTGTACATTGGTCCCTGCCACACGGCAGGAAAAAAACCAGGCAAAGTGCAGCTTTTAAAAGCTGCACCAAAATAGAGATCCCCTGAGCCGCGGCACCGTTGCTCCCTGGCATGATCAGATGCCGGGGAGGAAGTGACAGTTGGGAGGGGGAGGCTGCCGAACTGTGCATGTCTGAGCATGCGCAGTTTGGCCCACAGCCGGCCTTGATGCACCCTTTCCCGAAGAACCACCTAGGTAGGTGGTTTATTTTTTATGCGGGGTTTTGGGTGGAAGGGCGGCTCGGGAATGGGCGCGCCACGCTTCCCAGATGTTGCTGTGGGATCGCGCCCGTTTGCTACGCCCCCGATCCTTCCCTCTCCCGGCCCAAAACCTCTCGTGTGCCCGGGGCCATTATGCTTTTTACCAGGGAGCTGGCTTATTCTTCTGAGATCTTGCCAGGTTAGAAGAATATTGGACTGTGTTCATGAAGGCAATTTAGGCAACAAGGCACTACTAGTTTTGAGGTTACATACAGCCATGCCATAGGACTAACAACCCAGTCTCCTGTCTATTATGATCGAGGGTGGGAGATTATTTTGTATAGGAATCCCATAAGATCTTCCATTTCATCCAGATGGCAAGCACTAACCATTGACAAAAATAGGATTGTGGTATAAATGGACCATGCAGGTGAGGTGTTGCTAGGTTATTCAGGAGTGACCAGTCACTCTCCAATCAATTAAAAGTATCTCTCCACCTAGGGTTGCCAGTTTTTCTGCTATAACAGGAGATCTCCTGCTTAATCTAGTTCATTTCCTGCCAGCACTTCAGGTGTAAAATGGGGAGGGGAAGGGGGCATGTGCCAGCACTTCTTTGAAAGTGCACTGATATAACTTTCAGTGAAAACCAAAAGTGACATTACGGGATGCTCCAGGATTTGCAACAAATGGGGTTGCCAGCCTCCACGTGGGGCCTGGAGATCTGCTTTTACAACTGATCTCCTGCTGACAGAGATCAGCTCCCTTGAAGAAAATGGCTGCTTTGAAGGGTGGACTCTATGGCATTGTATGATGCTGAGGCCCCTCCCTTCCCCAAACCCCACCTTCTCCTGGATCCACCCCAAAGTCTTAAGGTATTTTTAACCCAGACCTGGCGACCCTAAAAAATGCTTTCACCATAGAGTTTTTGCAAAATCCTAGAGTATCATACGGTGGCACTTCCATTTTTCACCAGAAGTGATGCCACTATGCCAGAATGACACTGGTACACCAGTCTCCACCCTGCATATGCTCTCAAGGGTTTCTGCCTGCAACCTGGCTACCCTACCTCCATCCCTTTTCCAGTGTTGCTGCTGTAATCACCTTTTTATTCTTCCCTTTAAAGTTAACTCAGTATTGTGTAGTGAGTTAGCCGCACACAACATTCAGCATCTTCTTTCCATTTCATGCATGTAGAAGGAGGGCACTGGGATACTTGCACCTTCTGGATGGGAAAATGACAGCACCAGCACCCTTTCCCATCCACCTCTTCTCTTTTGTGCACACACTTACCCTTGCCTTAACTCTGGGAGGGAATGGAGCATGGTATCGACACTTTCCCTCTGCATTCAAAGCTGCTTTTTGCTTCTTGCAGGGAAAACAAAGAAATTACTACATATTTTCTCATGCAGGGCAAGTTTCAGTTTCGGGTGGAGGCGGTGCTTTGCTTCGGGAAAACAGCAAAAGAAAGGTTTCTCCACCTGAGCACTGTAGACGTGTTCTGAAACAGTGTAATGTTTGTACAAGCTGCTATTTTGTGGCTAACTCTACCCACTTAGCCACCATTTTGTGACTGGTAGCTTCCAAGTATCTTGGAAAATATTAAATTGCTCTCAGAAACATAAAGTCTATCCTCCCCTGCCTCATATGATAGAGAAGCTGGTAAGTTTTTAAAAGAAGCAGAGTACTTGGTTTAACTTTCCTACTGCTGGGCTGTTCAGTGTTTTACTAAAATGGCTATTTCTTCTGTTGTGGGGTTCTTTTCCTGCTTTTTGTCTTCTGGTATGCGGTAGGTGAAGGGACTAACTGTTGCTACATGGAACAGGCCAAGAACATCGCAGGCATGGAGAACAAAGTGGGCCACATGTGTATAAACACAGAATGGGGCTCTTTTGGGGAAGCTGGAGAACTGGATGACGTACTAACAGAATTTGACCAATTAATGGATAAAGAGTCATTGAATCAAGGCATTTGCAGGTAGGTCACAGTGAAGGAAATGAAGAGTGTTTCTGGTGCATGCAGTGAAGCACTGCCCGGTTTGCCCTGTGCCTTGTTATAGAATCTGCTTCTGCAGCAAGGAAAAGGAACATCATGTCTTGCTGCATACCCTTGTTTGATGGACAGGGTCTGGTGGAATAATCTGGGTTACGCATACTTGCTGCTCCAAAATGCAGTTTCTATATGAAGGATGTCCAACTTCTGATTTAGTTATTGATCAGTTAGATTTCTGCTTAGTATTCTTAATGAAGCAAAAATCTAGTGTCACCTTAAAAGACTAACAACACTTATTTTAATATGAGCTTTTGTAGTCAGTCATAGTCTACTTCATTAAATACATATGCGATAGAAAACCATGCTGGGGCATTTTTAGGGGGCAGATTGGTTGTGGGGGGCCAGCTTGATATGAACCTTTCAAGTGTAAATATCAATATAAGGGGGAAAGGAGGGACTTGATGTATAAAGGGTGAGTATCCTATGAGTCCTATCATAAGTCAACAGAATTAGCAGTTGCACATAGTGGATGGTGACAGAGGTCAGGAGTACAAACAGATAAGCAGATGATTTAAGTGGAAATTAACTGATATTGGTACAGAATTATAGTCTAATTAAGTATATGTAGAACACCTGATTAAAATTTTCAAAAAGTGTGTCCTGGGGAGGTATTAGAGAATATAGTGACTGAGGAAATCCAAGTTTCTGTTTAAGCCAGGATGACATGTTTTCTTTTTGATGAGTTCTAATTCAGCTTTTTCATGTTGTATATTCCTTTTGAAGTTTTTTTTTTGTAGAACAGTGACTTTCATGTCTGCAATAGCATACCTATGGAGATTAAAATATTCTGTCACTGGTTTCTGGACTGTTGTGACTTCTTTGTATTTTTTTGTGCATGTGTGTGTACCTGGAAGTCATGGCGACCTCTGGTGACTGACCCCTACTGGGAGCCTGAGGGATATTCAGAGAGGTGGCTGAATAAAGCCATCCCCCGCCTCCTGCCTCTGGTATTTCAGGGAGGTCTCCCATCCAATTTCATACCAGAACTGACCCTGTTTAACTTCTGAAATCTGACAAGTTCGGGCTTGCCTTGGCTATCCCGGTCAGGGCAATTGTTGTGACATCTTATGTCTGATTTGCATTCATAATCTATTCAGAGTGTAATGTATAGGCTTTGACAATGTGCACAATATTTGGCACCCTGGAGCCATAAAATTATGGCTAGTTTCAGCATCCTATGCAAGTACCAGGGTGTTCCACATATCTGTTCCTGCTAGGGTATCATTTTGGACTGATGCCCTATAACTTGTAGTCTTTGCCTTTTCTAGCAGCCGTGTTCTATGAAGCAGACATGCTTCTTCTTTGAACAGCATGGCTTGAATACAATTACCTTCCAGTGACCCAGGAGAAATCCTCCCTGCTCCATCTCTTTGTGCACTGACTGTCCTCTTTCTTATTGCTATCAGATATGAGAAGCTGGTCGGTAGTTTGTACCTGTGTGAGACGGTCCGCATTATTCTGGCTACCCTGTCTGAGAAGGGTGAGCTCTTCAATGGGGTTTTGGCTCCCGGCCTGATGACCAAAGGGATACTGAAGTTTCACGATATCTTGGATATCATAGAGTAAGTGGGTCATTTAAGATAGAATATTGGATTGCTCATCTATCCTTGGCAGTACTAGGGTGAGGCTTGGCATCCCTTGTTAGAGTAGACTGAGATATAATAACTAGGAGGAATGCTTGTGGCCCATGATGAAACACTGAAGCGGATGACTTAGGGACAGTTCACATGTTAGAAAGTCCTTGTGGCTTCTACAGGGATTTTAGATCACATGTACACTGGGAATTCCATCGCACATAGGGACCCAATCCAGACCAGACCCACAGTGTATGAAGGTGCTGTATCCAGCTGTTTTCCCAGCCCAAAACAGCTGTGGAGGAGCCATTATTTGACCCATCGAGGAAACATATGTGCAGCCATCATTACATGTAAGTGTCTCAGTGGGCAAATAGTAGCTCCCTAGGGCCACTCCAAGTCAGGAAAACAGCATTGGGAGGGGGGGAGGAAGCTTGAGTGCACCTGGAAAGCATGGAACTCCCAGTACCTGTGTGATCCAAAGTCCTTATGGAAGCCACAAGGACTTTGTAGTGTGTGAATCGGCCTTTAAGAGTTGCACAATCAACTATAATCTAGAACACTCAAACACACACAAGCCCTGTTCACAAGTTACAATTAATACATTTACAATCTGTGTACAGTGTACACTTGATTGTTCCTTATACATGCATTGAACAATTCTCATGTTACATTCAATGCATGTACAACTGAATGTGTAATTGAAACCACACATTTATCCAGATACTGGTCACCAGTTTCATCTGTAAAGTGAACATATATTGGCTCTCTCTCTCACAAACAGGAATATGCTCAAATGATCAGGGTGTACATGTGTTCACCGTAACACACTGCCAAATGTGTGAGGAAAAAGATGTCTGAATAAAACAGGTAGGCATTTAGGGGTCATTCATATAGTACACTTCCCACCAGGTGTATAGAAAAGAGAGTGAAGTTGTGGCTAGACAGAAATGTAATATCACGGGTGTTTGCTTCACCTGAACAATCACTTAGTATTTCTTACTCACTGCCAGTAGGTACATCCCCTTGTTTGCCCTTTGTCACATAATCCCTTTTGACCTGTTTGCAGTTCTACTCCCTCTTGCCTCTTTGCTGTCTCCAAGTCCTGGTTATTTTCAGTACCTCTTTGCTTCCATCTTTTCTCAGGCCTCCCTCTCTCACCTTCTTGAGCACTCTACTTTTCTGCATAGTGTGATAATTTCTAAATACACACACAGAAACCCAAACACCTCTATGACTACACAATGGGGTGTCATAGTATGTGTGACATACTTTTTTGGTGTGTGTGCACATCTTGACTAGAATGACAAACTATGACAAAAGGGGAGGTTGAAGAAAAATTTAAATGGGACATAGTGATGATCCCATAGCCATAACTGCATAGTAATCATCATCGCTGACATCTCCTTTTTTGGATGATTGGTAGCCTACATTTTTTTAAAAGGATGCAAGATTAGTTTTTATATGTATAAAGATTAATATTGTGTTGTTTATTCCTTTAAAACATATCAGCCACTTGAAAACAGCATGACCTGTGAACTAGCAATATGTGTAGGTGATACCAAATTATACCCTAGAGTTCAGTAAAACTACCTTTGGTGCTTTAAATGTTATGTATTTTTAATGTGGCAATATTTTCCATGCTAAAGAAAGACTGAAATCAATGTGTAGTGATTCCTGTCTGAGATATACAAATGGCAGGAATATGCACAGAAATGTTATTTAGGTTGTTTTTTTTGCTTGCTCTTTCATATTTTTATTTATTTTCTTTATTATAACTGTTTGGATTCTTTATTCCTCTCCATTGGTTTCAATGGGGAAAATATTTTTTGCTACCCAGTTGGGATGACATTCTTAGGGAATGTATTCCTCACGTTAGGAGTCCTGTCTGCCAAATGTGAGGCAGAAAGGAAAAAGCATTCCCATTTTAAAATTCTTAGTTGCCCAAGGCACAGGAAGGCATGAATCGGTGTGAGTTTTTCCTCCTTTCCCAGATTCCTCAAGTAGAAGGTAGAGGAGTATCTGTCTAAACAAAACCAAGTCCCCAAGTGAGGGAAACTAAATGATGCCCCCTTCCATGTGTTACTTCACTGCACTGAGTACTGGTTTTACCATTTTTCTCCTATCTACCTGACAGGGTCGGTTCCAGGTTTGGAGGGGCCCTGGCAGGGTGTTCCCAGGGCCTCCCTGCTCTCTTCTACCCACTACCAGGCATCCATACACACTCTCCTTCCCTTCCCCTCACCTGCATGCCTTCCACATGCCTGTGTGTCCTGCCCCTGGCTAGTTGTGAGTTCTCCCACTGCCCATGCTCACCACTTTCTACAGCCCTTTTCTCAGTGCCACTGGGCAGTGAGTATAGCTGGGAGCATAGTGGAGTGCTAGCAAGTAAGTGGGTTGGGGGGGGGGTTAACCACAGTGGGCTTGCCAGATGCCCTGGGGCTGGGCAGCTGCCCTACCCCAGGGTATGCTGACACCACCCCTGCTACCTGACTTCTGGTTTCAGAGCTGGGCTGAGCAAAGAATTCTTCAGGCACTGGAATAATGTGCCAGAAGGGGGCTGCGGTTAACTCCCTCCACCTACAATCTCCAGTTTCTGTCTTTTTGTTTTGTTTTTAAGAGTAGACTTCTCTGGCCCCTGCTGTGAATAAGAGGTCACCTGCCTCCCCCCCCCCTTACCGGAGCTAACAGCAGCTGGGAGGTGAGGGGGAACTTGTGTCAGATGAAAGGTGCATACAATTAATGACATTATGAGATCTCAGGAATTTGATCTTTACAGATCTCTTATGCACAGAGAGACTTCTGATCATTTCTCACTTTTTGTTGGAGAGGGGAAGAATAGGCCCCTCCACCAGTCTGTTTTGTGGCAGCCTGGCCTCCACAAGGCAAATTCCCTACAGGCATGCTACCCAGTGCATACATGAGGGAATGTAGCCTGTCCTAATTATTAAATTTCTTCCATCCTGGAATTCAAAACAGTATACATAGGATTATCAGAAGGTCTTTCATCCATGCACTGAGCAGACCCATATGTACTTAGCATTCACAAGGTTGCTGAAAAAGTACCTTCAGAGCATGTCTTGGGTCAGCCCTCTTTGCTCCTCCCTAGTTTTTACTGCTTGCCTTCCAGGGAGTACAAGCAAAATCTTGCCCCCCTCCTCTGCAAGAGGGAGATGTTGCATGGCTAGCCTCTGCATCTGTTCATCCCATCTTAGTGTCTTCAGAACATGCTGCACATGTGTGTAAAGAACAAAACCAACCCCATTGTGTATGTAATTAAAAAAATCTTTCCACAAGCCAGTGAAGACAGTGCAAGGGTTGTTAGAATGCTGAAATGAAGTTAACAGAAATGCCTTTGGGAATGCTCCTCTTCAGCAGCAACTTTCTGGCTGGAAGATTCCCTGTGCTTAGATTATCTGCTGAATTACTGTCTGTTCTTGTTGTCTCTACTGATTCCCTTCCCTCACCTCATGCGACTGAAAAGCAGACAGCAAGGCATCAGAATTACAGCTATCCAGCGATTACCCAGTGTTATTTTTTAGTGATTGGATTGGTGTGTGTGTGTAAAGTGCCATCAAGTTGCAGACAATTTATGGCAGCCCCAGCAAGGGGCTTTCGAGGCAAGTGAGAAACAGAGGTGGTTTGCCATTGCCTTCCTCTGCAGAGTCTTCCTTGGTGGTCTCTTTTCCAAGTATCGACCCTGCTTAGCTTCCATGATCTGATGAGATTGGGTTGAACTGTGCTGCCTTCCCACACAGTGACTGGATTAGTGATGATTAAAGATTGTAAAAAATGGAGGCGATTCTGTTCAAAATTTGATTAGTTACGGTTCCTGAATGCACATTCTGTACAAATGGGTTGATACCCATTTTTTTTTTTACCATGCAGAGAGCAATTTTGTTTACAAATATATACCATTTCAACTGTTATTGTAAATAATTAAAGGAAGACCCCACTGTACTCAGGCGGCAAGCAATACTGGCTCCCCACAGACTGTGGCTTATAAATATGGAACCAACATGAGAAACATGCACCCTTTCCCGCCTTCCTCTGTGGCCCTAATTTTCCCCTTCCCCTGCTGACCTAATAATAGTTTGATGTAATGGCTTGGATCCTAAGTACTCCTTCTGCTGCTCTCGGTAACAGCAATGGGCCACAGTGGTGGAAGAAATTCAGTTGTGATTGGTGCAAAATTATGCATGGTGGAAACACCCCCCCCCCAGCAAACTATTTTGGGTGAAGAGCTGCTTAGTACCATTTGGAGTGGCTGGCAAGAAATCCTAAAAGTGTAGAACTGACAAGAAGGGAAAACCAAGATGGAGGGATTATTAAGAAAGAGTTCAGAAATATGATGATGTAAATTAGTGATGCATTCACACAGCCCTAGAAACTCAGCTCCAAACAGGATATTGTGGAACTGGGAAAGTGACAAGAAAAGCCAGCGTGGTGTCGTACTTAGTGTCAGGCTAAGATCTGGGAGACCCAGGTTTGAATCCCCACTCCACCATAGTGGGTGATCTTGGGCTAGTCACACACTCTCAGCCAAACCAGCCTTACAGAGTTGTTGTAAGGATAAAATGGAGAAGGAGAGAATAATGTAAAGCTGCTCTGAGTTTCCTAATGAAAAGAAAGATGGGATATAAATGATGTAAATAAATAAATTAGATGAATAAATAAAAGGAATCCAACTGAACAGAAAAACAGGAAAAGTTTTGATGGTTAATGGCATTGAAAGGATATGGTGGAAGGACATAATGAATAAATTAGATGAGGTGAACAGGGGGAAATGCTTATTCTTTTACTTAATTCTGCTATCAAAAGGAAACCCATTGCAAGTGTAAAAAACACCCCTGTATATTTACAGATAAGACCAGATAAATAAAATAAATAAATTTATAAGGTGCACACTTGACATGTGGCAATCCTTGCTGCATGACATGAAAGGCTGCAACTAAATGTTTGCATTCTGAACAGTCCCTAGATGTAATGACCCCATTACTGCATACCAATGTACTTTGTTATTCTCCAGACCCACTAAACATATGGGATTCTGAGGGAGCTGTAGTGTGTTCTCATGAAATCTGAGCATCTCATCAGACCTTTTTTACAAAGTGTGAGATGTTGAAGCCATCCCAGAGGATGGAGGGGGTGTTTTCTGTGTCTTTGGGTACCCATATTGTTCTATGCCTCTTGCCCTCTTTAATACATGTCTTTTTAAATTGCAGTGAAAAGGTGGGCCTAGCCAAAACCAAGAACTTCCTGACTCGCCAGGGACTGGTGCCGAACAACCAAGACTGTTTCCATGTGCAGAACATCTGCCAAATTGTGTTTCTCCGCTCTGCCAACCTCTGTGCTGCTGGACTGGCTGCCATCATTACTCATATTCGTACTTCTCAAAACCTGCCACAGCTGAAAATCGGTGTAGCTGTGTCTGGGGCCTTGTACAGGGGCCAGACACAGTAAGGAGTTGCACTGGGTGTAGGAATATGATATCTATCCAATAGGCTCACCCGCCAGTGTTCCCTCTAATTCTGCTCCCCCCCCCTTGCTGAGTGGAGCAGTTCACATCCTGAGCAGAATATAACTGCTATAATCTTGAAATGGGCAAGTGCAAGACCCTGCACTGCTCCAGATTGTTGCTGAGTGGGGCTTCCTGTGTTAATGAGTGGCTGCTCACGTGCACAGCTTAGAGGGAACACTGCACCGACCCCACTGTCTCTCAGACCACTGGGCCAACAGTTCCAATAGTGGTGACTTTCTCTCTTTGTGCTGATCAATGGACCAAACTTTATCCTGGTTTGGATTAATTGGCCAATCTTACCTGGTGTTCTATTGTTTGGTGTCTTACCCAGGGCTTTTTTTGTAGAAAAAGCCCAGCAGGAACTCATTAGCATAATAGGCCACACCCAGCAGCAGAAACTCATTAGCATATTAGACCGCACCCCTGACAGTACAGCTCATTAGCATGTTAGAGCACTCCATTTAACCCCCCCCCCCGAGTTTCTCCGCAGAGAAGATCGGGCAGGGAACCCAGGCATGTTTAAAATGCCTTTCTTTCCCTTCCCCATCTGGGGAAGCAAGAGGCATTTAAATCTCCCCCCTTCCCTGAGTTTCTCCACAAAAGCGGAGAGGCTCAGGGAAAAGGAGGGCATGCCTGCCCGCCTCCCCTTCCCCTCCCCCAGTGAACCCGCCGCGGCAAGTTGGCTGGGGAAGGGAAGGGCCGGCAGGCAGACATGCCTGGGTTCCCTGTCCGATCTTCTCCAGGTGCCCCGCAGCTGTGGGGCACCTAGAGAAGATTGGGCAGGGAACCCAGGCATGTTTAGAATGCCTGTAGGTGTGGCCGACTCGGAAGCCAGCTGGAACACTGTTCCGGTGCCTTTCTGCCCCAAAATAACCCAGGTCTTACCTATTCAAATGTTCCTCTTCATGGTCCCCAACCTTTTTGAACCTGTGGATACCACTGAAATTCCGACACAACATGATGGGCACAGCCAGAAAATGGCTGCCAAAGCTTACCTTTAGTCACACAGCAAAGATCCTTATGCTGTGGTGGCAGTTGCTGCCAAAGCAATATTTTAAAAAGCCAATCAAATCTCCAGTGGCCTTGCTGGGAGATCAAGTTGTCAGCCTCCAGGGGGCACCTGGAGATTGGCTGCATTTATAGTTGATCTCCAGATGATCAAGATCAGTTCCCCTGGAGAAAACGGCTGCTTTGTAGGGTGGACTCTATGCCATTATACCCTATGAGGTCCCTCCCTTTCCCAAATGCCACTCTCACCAGGGTCCATTCCTAAATCTCCAGGTACATCTCAACCCAGAGATGGCAACCAGGCACCATGGCACCCACAGGCACCACATTGGGGACCCCTCTCCATTAAGCAAGTATAGCTTATTTCCTTCTATCACCCAGTGGGCCCGTCTTGCCCTTGTGTATGACCATTTCTAGAGCAGTAATGCATGCACAACAGTCTAACAAATGTATCCATCCCCTCGGATGTCTCCCGACTCTGGTCAATTCCCAAGGTCATTGGCCTCTCCCAAGATAGGAGGTCTGTTCACACAATCCAGTTTAGGAGACTGGGATTTCAGGAAGTGGCTTCAGCTTTTCTAAAAAATGGCCGAGAATATAAACAGGAGGAAATGGCTCATTCGCACAGCTGATCTTTTTAGTCTTCTTGCAACTGTGATAGACCTAGGAAGGGGGACAAGCCAAGAGATGTATTATGCCAGACAGAGCACAGTCTCCTTCCAACTGGACTCCGTCAATGTCCTTGATATTTTTTTTCCTCCTCCAGGTATCGTGAGATAGTGCAGCAGACACTGAAGTCCCTAATTCCTGAGTGTACCTTCACCTTTGTCGCATCTGATGGCAGTGGTACAGGGGCTGCCCTGGTGGCAGCTGCAGCCTTGAGGCTTCAAAGCCGGCAGGAGCAGATGTTTGGAGTCCTAGCACCCTTGCAACTCTCTGTGGGGATCCTTGAAAAAGTGCGGAACCTAATGAGACAGGAGATGGAAAAGGGCCTGTCGAAGGAGACACACAATATAGCCGTTGTCCGCATGTTGCCTACTTTTGTCTGTCATTTGCCTGATGGCTCTGGTAAGGGGCAGGGAACAGAATGGTGGGGGCCCTATACTGAGGTGGAAGAGTTTTGAACCGATCAACCGCTCAGGTGGACTGTGCTGTCTTAGAGAAATTGTGTTGAGTTGGGAGAGAACGTTCCAGCTGCCAGGTCTGATTTGATCTATGGTTGCTGCTGTACTTGTTCCTCTCATTGAAAAAGGCATCACATTAGCCACAGAGGGTTTATGTGGGATTCTTTTCTTTGAATGCTATCCTGGATTGGCAACATGTTGAGGCCAGGAGAAAATGGCAAAATAAGACAAAATTGTGTTAACTTGAAGTTAGTATTTATTGTGGGTAATAGTTACTTAACACTCGAGTTCTGATTCCTCCTTTTTGTAGAGAGAGGGGATTTCCTGGCCCTTGATCTGGGTGGAACCAATTTTCGAGTGCTGGTGGTGCAGTTGAGAAGCCCGCAGGAGGGTGGTGTCAACATAACCAGTGAGATTTATACCATTCCAACAGAAGTGGCCCAGAGTAATGATATAAAGGTGGGTAAAGGGGAAGGGAAGGGAGTTTATGATTAGGTTGAATTAAGCTCTATCTACCTCTTTCATATGATGTTGGTGGCAGTGGGGAATGGATGATTCTACACAAGTTGGAACCATCCCATTTACCAGCGGGGCCATGTCTTCTTGGATTTGTTTCTACCTCATGAACCACTTTCGTTCCTGCAGCTCTTCGATCACATTGTTAGCTGTATTATCGATTTCCAGGCCAAGCATGGTATGG
>NW_015167060.1:1331904-1366200 GCF_001447785.1 Gekko japonicus
GCAAACAGTTAAGCCTGGACAAGGTACGTAACAACAAAGGATGTGTTTTTAGTGGTAGGAAGTTTCATTTGCAAGGGCGTAAGGTAGGAAGGCAAAATAATGAGCCTGATTTGGTTTGGAGTCCTGTTTCCAAAGCAGAAATGGGAAGCTCCAAGTTCAGAGAATTGCCTGAGACAACTGCATAACCTCTGAACTGTGAAATGCAACTAATGTTGACAGTGTCAGTCTTGACAATGAACCACCATGGCATCACTCCACCGATTCCACCCCGCATCCTATCCATAGGCTGTGTGTACATAGGCTGTAGTTCTGAGCAAGTACAGAAAAGCTACAGGATTTATTATTGGTGCATAATTAACCCTTGAAAGTATACAAATAAAGCCTGATGGAAACTCAGAAGCTACAGAGTACGTATAATTTGGGTGTGTGTGTATTTTTTGTGTGTGTGCCTGGACGTCACAGTTGACTTCTGGTGAACCCTAGTGGGGCTTGGACATTTCAGAGTGGTGGCCTGCTATTGCCCACCTCTGCATCCGGGCCGTGGTATTCCTTGGAGTTCTCCCATCCAAGTACTTGCCAGGGTCAGCCCTGCTTAACTCCTGAGATCTGATGGGATCAGGCTTGCCTGGGCTATCCAGGTCAGGGCGGTGTGTATAATTTTGATATTCTTAATGTAGAGGAGATTACACACAGTCATGCTCTACTTCCCCATTGTCAGAGCCCCTTTGGATTGCAGTGCCCAGGGGTCTCCACAAACAGCATGCAGGAACTGGGGATGAACAGCCCTTAGAGCAACATGAAGGAAAAAAAATTACGAAGCTGTAAAATTCCCTATTTCTCTTGATCTCACAGGGTATCTTATTGAGATGGACCAAGGGCTTCAGTGCCTTGGGCTGTATAGGGAAGGATGCCGTGCAGTTGCTGCGGGAGGCAGTAAAACGTCAACAGGTATGCGTAGGAGCCAAAGAAGGTGCTTTGCAAAGATTTGGATAGCTTTGGCAGAGGTTAAGGTTTGGTCTAAGCTATGTGGATGTGATCTGAGTCGTCTTCTCCCTTTGCTTCTCACACCGTGGGGTTCCAAATGCAACATTTAGAAGGCAAAGCAGCTCTTCAGGCACCATTTATAACACAGCTGCAGTGGATGGGGAAATGGCGGAGCACTTGTCCTGCCCTCCATGTGGCTCCTCTGCCCCAAATTGTACCTTCCCAAAGGGAAGCTTTTCCCTAGAAAAAGCTGCCATCTAGCTTCAGTTCCCTACGTTATGTGCATAACGTGTAGCTCCACTTTCACAGCATGGTCTAATCAGAATAATGGTTTCTGGTACCACTCAGCTACCTTGTCTGGTAGAGATCATGTGTCTTGTATACAGAGTAAAGAACAGGAAAAGGGAAACTTGGAACTAGAGACTGATTTTAAGTTAAAAGCAGGGTTGCCAGCTGCCTGAAGAAGAAAAATGTCCTCTCCCTTTAATAAAGACTTCATGGGATGTTATTTACCAGGTAAAATTATTTACCTCCATGCCGTGACAAGCTTCAGCTGCCCATTTTCATACACTGAACCTCTATTAGAAGGACAGGACTTTTTCTCTCTCTCCAGGCCTGTTGGCAGTCCTAGTTGAAAGAACGTGTATGTATAACAAGCCTGGAAAGATTATGCTGTATTTGTGTTGTCCTTTAGATTAGATCCTTGGCAGCTTGTTTAATACCAAGCTTTCCCCATTTTCCAGGATTTTTACAGGCTAATATCTGATGAGCCACTACCTATCCCAGTGGGAGGGTGAAAAGCAAAACAACAGCCATTGTGTCCTTTGACCATAGCAGGGTAGCAGGACAGAGTCTGAGAGTTCCGTCCAGGCTGATGGCCCCAGGGATACACAGATGGAGGGGGTTGCTATTTCCCACGAGACAGGGCCTATGGGTCTATGTTGGTTGCTGTGGTGATAGGGAATTGTGTTGCCTGGTAACACATCTTGCTGCTCTCTGTCTCTCCCTTCCTCTCTCTTCCCAGCACTTTGATCTAAATGTGGTTGCCTTAGTGAATGACACTGTGGGAACCATGATGTCATGTGCCTATGTGGATCCCAAGTGCGAGATTGGCCTCATCGTTGGTAAGGTGGAGTGGGGTAGGGGCAGTTTTGGGTGGACATTGAAATTATATATGTGATACCCTCTTTTAAATCCAAGGGAAAATTTTCCTAAATGCAGATACCCTTCTTTCACTCTACTTTTTTTCAGTCTATGGCTCCTTTTTGGAATTTATGGCCAGAGGCTGGGTTCCAGCAGGGCACTGCTTCCCAACATACACCTTTCTCTGCAATGTAACATTGAGAAATCTAAGTGGGCTGAAGGGTCTTCCTCAAATCTTGCCCCCAAGAGGTTACTTGCTCAGAGTAGGAAAGAGTAGGATGGTCCATTTTCAGCACTGACTCAATTCTACCCCCCATTTTATCTCAGGGACAGGTTGCAATGCTTGCTATATGGAGGAAATGCGGAATGTGGGCACTGTGGAGGGCAAGGAGGGAAGAATGTGTATCAACATGGAATGGGGGGCATTTGGGGATGATGGCTGCCTTGAATACATCATGACATCTTATGATAAGAAAATAGATGCAGCATCCATCAACTCTGGCCAACAGAGGTAAATCTGGGTATCTTTTATTGGGGATAGCATCTGTGACCTTGGCTGACTTGCCCAGGGTACCATCTCCAGTGTCTCTTTGTGTGGTACTAATCAACATCTCCTCCAAAGGTATGAAAAGCTCATCAGTGGCATGTACTTGGGTGAAATTGTGCGCCATATTCTGCTGGATCTAGCATCACGCAAGATCTTGTTTCTAGGCCAACAGCTATCTGTGCTTAAGACCAAAGACCTCTTCCCCACCAGATTGTTAACAATCATTGAGAAGTAAGTGTGCTTCTGTTGGGCTTGTAGTAAGAATCTTAACATCACTTGTGGAATCCACATGAATCTGGATTCTGGTGCAGAAATTCGAGATCTAAGTTGTAAGAACTAAGGAATCCCATAGAATGTCAGTGCAAAAAGACTCCGTTGTTCAGGATGTGGTAGCTTTCTACCCTGCTCAGCTATCTGTCGATCCCTTCTTAGGACTAAGGTCTCTTGCCCATATAACTACTTTGCCTCACCTAGCATTGTGTCTGCATCATTAGCCTTTGGTTCCAAATTCTACAAGCATGCAAACTGAGCCACTTTATAGAAAACAGGCACATTTGCATATATGTTGTTGATGGTATAGAATTTCATCATTTATTATGACACAGACTAATCTGAGTGTCTGTGATCTGGAACACTAATTTCCTTAGCAGGTCTGAGGTTTTTTTTGGACACAGAGGGTGATTTTTCCTGTTGGTCTGTGCAAATTTTGTCACTGGGTCACATTCAGTCACACCAACCTATTTTGGGAAAGAATGGCTCTTTGAAGACGAGTGCATCTGAAAGACAGACAGACGTTGTAAAGGGCAGGCCGGAGGTGCCTTGCTTGTGCTGATGGTGAGGAATGAAAAGGTCTATGTCACTAATTTTAATGTCCTGACAGTGGTAGCCAGGGTCTGCAGGAGCTGCATGCTGCTTTGGAAGAGAAGGGGCTCACAATATCTGAAGAAGATGCCCAACTGGTGAAGGAGGTGTGCCACACAGTGTCTACCCGTGCTGCTAAAGTATGTGGAGCTGGACTGGCTGCTGTTGTGGATAAGATCCGAGAGAATCGGCAGCTGGAGAAGCTGGAAGTGTCAGTTGGTGTGGATGGGACTGTGTACAAGCTGCTCCCTAAGTGAGTTGCTTTTGCTGCATTACCTCTGGAGGGCAAGTGAGGGATTTAGCCCAACCCACTGCACTGAGGGAAGTAGAGACCTTGGTTGCTCATTGGGTGACATGTCCAAGACAGGCAGAGAGAGCAGCAATCAACTCATGGTGTATGGGAAGAAATTATGCCAGGGTTGGTTTCCAATTGCTGGAGCAATCATAAGAGCTAGCAATTATAAGGTATAATCTATCAATAGGGTATCCTTTTCTATAAGGACTGGGGCTCCTTACATACAGAGGTTTTGCTCCAGTTCTGCATCTAAACTGGAGCAGGGTTTTTTGGAACATCTACCAAATGTCATCCCCTAATAGTCCACTGTCTGCGTTTTCTCTCACTTTGCTGCTACAACCATTGCAAAACTTGGTTTGCTCAGCAGCATTTTCATGCGCTGAAGGGTCTTCCTCAAATCTTGCCCCCAAGAGGTTACTTGCTCAGAGTAGGAGAGAGTAGGATGGTCCATTTTCAGCACTGACTCAATTCTACCCCCCATTTTATCTCAGGGACAGGTTGCAATGCTTGCTATATGGGATGGGAAGATGCACATTTTTGTAGGTCCCATCCACATTAGCACCATTTCCCTCATCTCTGCCCTACCCCATGGCCACCATTCCTCTCCTTCCTCATGCTACTCAAGAGCTTTTTCAGGATTTTTAAAATTTGATGATTGACATTTTAAAATTCAAAAAACCTAACTGGTGCCATGTGGGGAAAAAAGACTGTTGCAGGGAGCTAGGGCAAGGAAAATTACAATGTAGATGCTCATTGCTGCTGCACATTTGCAGCAGTCATGAAAAGAACACAGAAAATTCTTGTCATGTGGAGGCAGCCCGGGTCTTTCTTGCGGTACCACTCTAGATCTCTACGGTCCAAACTTCATGATGTGTTTGGACACAGGTTTGGTCAGGAATCCCAACTTGCACTCCACCCACAAATCAGAGGCTTGGATAAGGAAATTAGTATGGGGATGGGGGGGGGAGATGGAAGCCCCTTCTTCCTCCATGCCACAGTCCTGATCCAAACTGGGCCCCATGGCACTTTAGAAATAAGTTCCCTGCAGCTGCATCTAGCTGCAGGGGATGTGAATCAAGCTGGGTGTAACTTGTGTAGTTTGGACCTAAGAGGAATTGGACCTAAGATGAATGTTATCTCTGGTTGTGGGTAGAAAAGAAGAATGAGGAGCAAGAATGTATCCATCTGGGAGGCTTCTGTTCCTGTGGAGTGTGCGATGCTGGGCTGAACACGGGCTTTTCCATCTCACAGACATTCTCCTTTTCTCTTCTCAGCTTTGCAAGACAGCTTCAGGAGACAGTGGCACTTTTGGCTCCGAAATGCCAAGTCAAGTTCTTGCTGTCAGAAGATGGCTCAGGAAAGGGGGCTGCACTGATTGCTGCTGTGGCCAGCCACAAGAGCACACAACAATCCACTTAGCCAAGGCTTTCTTGCACGTGTGTGCTTGACAAACACCTCCCAATAAACAGGATCGTGCATTGTTCCCTGTCAAGTCCAAACCCTGACTCAGAATTTCATCCTTTTTTTGAGGTTGTTGCAGAAAAAATGGCAAAAAAGGCAAGTTATGATGGAGGTAGTATTTCAACTCTGTGAGTTCCACTTAATGTCTCGGCGTTATGCTCAAGCTTCATAAATATAATAGAACACACTAAAACAAATTCCTGCTGCCACTTAGATCCCAAAGAGCCAAAAGCTGGTCTCTCCAAGAGGGCTAAAACAGAGGTGCCCTCCATACTCTGGATATTTCTACAGCCCCAGGGCTCTCAGGAAGGCCTCTGACTGGCAGCAGATCTGACAATACTGCTGTTGGCTTGATATGGGCATAGATGCAAGAAGCCCCATATAGCAATATATATATATAATTTATTTACATTCATGCCCGCTAAAACCCTGTGCGGGACGCTTATATGTACATAAGGCCAAGTGTAAATACTTGAATGCACTTGAATACAGAATAAAAAACGATCTTTACACAATACGGCATGGACCTGCCTGGTCCAGCACACGTTCACTGCACGGATTGGACTGCCACGCACACGCACAATTCCCTTTGCATATACACTGGGCAAGGACTAAGGAGGCACAGATCCAGTTGCCCAGTACAGCACTGCCCTTGTCCCTGGGCTGCCCTCTGCCTGCACCTGACCCTCCCTTGTCCCTTTGGGGTTCCCAGCATCTGCAGACCACTAACCCCTCCCCCGGGCTGCCCTCTATGGCTGAGTCTTGGGTACTTCTTGGGCTGGAGCAAAAGTATGTAGAGATGGCTCTGGAAGTGCCCTGCCCCCCCCCCCTCTGTATTGTAGCAGGGGGCGTCCTAGGCAGCGGGAGTGGGAAGGGTACAGACATCTCAGCTCCAGGAGCAAGCTTACCTTTTTCGTCCTGGTCACTCAGAATGGGCCCTAGGCTAGCCATCTCCCCTTGCCCTCCCCCCTCCCCACTAAGGAGGAAGAGGGCTCTGAGCACAAAACCAAGTCCAGATGCTCGCGTATCAGAATCCATTGCCATCCCACTCAGGCAGAAGGGACAGGCCTCCCTCAGCCAGTCCCAAAGCTTTCTTAGTAGCAGCAGCAGGGTAAGCATTCAGTAGCATTTGCCATGGCTGCTGGAGACTGAAGCCAGTGTGCTTGCCTTCTGGCTGTATTTGGCACAAGGAATAGAGGGCATGAGGCCAGGATGTCTCAGACAGGGGTGCACAGGCATGTTCAAAGCAGGAGCACTGCCCCCTTCAAATGGAGATGCCTCCTGTCGTCTCCCAGCTCAGGCCTGTGCTGTCCCCACTGAGTGTCTTAGCACTCGGCCTCTGAAACCATGAAGAGGGAGCTGTCCTGCTTGCCCACCTCGGCCACAGCCGCTGCCAGCTGGTTGAGGTTCCCATTGGGAAAGTGGCGTGCCTCCCATAAGTTCAAGATCATGGCTGTTGGGCTGGGTTTTGAAGCAAAGAAGCTGAGATGGCTGTGGAAAGAGAGATATTGTCAGCAGCAGAAGACAGACTGAGTGCTCACTAAAATCCTTAATAACCAGCCAAAGTGCCCCCTCTCCCTTATCCCTGCCCCATCATGGCATTTGGGTGTGGCACAGGGGAAAGAATGTGGCCACAGTTCTTCATGCAAAAGCTCCTGCTTGACTCCACTCAGCCCAGAATCCCACCTCCTCTCCTATTTCTGCTGAAGCAAAATCCACCCACCCTGTACGGTCTGTGCTAGCTGTGGTTTGTCATTACCACGGCAGTGTTGCCCAGAGGACCCGTTTACCTGTCGAGGTGCAGCTTCTGGGCTAGTGCTCTCCAGTCAGCTCCACGAACTCCTGGTGCGTCCAGGCTACTGATGATCTTCTGGCGGATGAGGAAGGGGATCTTGAAGGCACTGGGGCCCACCAGGGCAGGGGAGCCAGCCTCATGATCTGGGGGCAGCCAGTCTGAGAACCGCGCATCCTGGAAAGAGGACAGCAGTGATTGGAATCTACAGGGCATGTGGAGCCTGGGATGAGAGGGCTGAGTGTGTGGACAGGGTGCCTGCGACCCAGAAGGAAGGTGGTTACTTCTGAGTGCTTTGGATGCTCCTTGAGAACAAGGTGATTTCTTGAAAGATATCTCTCAAGAGGGTATCTCTGCGTACTTCGATATTGTCAGCAGCAGAAGACAGACTGAGTGCTCACTAAAATCCTTAATAACCAGCCAAAGTGCCCCCTCTCCCTTATCCCTGCCCCATCATGGCATTTGGGTGTGGCACAGGGGAAAGAATGTGGCCACAGTTCTTCATGCAAAAGCTCCTGCTTGACTCCACTCAGCCCAGAATCCCACCTCCTCTCCTATTTCTGCTGAAGCAAAATCCACCCACCCTGTACGG
The DNA here is from genome assembly GCF_001447785.1 of Gekko japonicus. Taxonomy (NCBI): domain Eukaryota; kingdom Metazoa; phylum Chordata; class Lepidosauria; order Squamata; family Gekkonidae; genus Gekko; species Gekko japonicus. Next base: position 1,339,580 of record NW_015167060.1, read on the forward strand.
TCTGTGCTAGCTGTGGTTTGTCATTACCACGGCAGTGTTGCCCAGAGGACCCGTTTACCTGTCGAGGTGCAGCTTCTGGGCTAGTGCTCTCCAGTCAGCTCCACGAACTCCTGGTGCGTCCAGGCTACTGATGATCTTCTGGCGGATGAGGAAGGGGATCTTGAAGGCACTGGGGCCCACCAGGGCAGGGGAGCCAGCCTCATGATCTGGGGGCAGCCAGTCTGAGAAACGAGCATACTGGAAAGAGGACAGCAGTGATTGGAATCTACAGGGCATGTGGAGCCTGGGATGAGAGGGCTGAGTGTGTGGACAGGGTGCCTGCGACCCAGAAGGAAGGTGGTTACTTCTGAGTGCTTTGGATGCTCCTTGAGAACAAGGTGATTTCTTGAAAGATATCTCTCAAGAGGGTATCTCTGCGTACTTCTTTGACAGGTTTAGGAAAAGAGAGCAGAAGATCACAAAGAAAAATGGACTACAAGCCCATCGCCATGATATGGTCTTTATCATTACAGGAATAGCCCCCCCCCGGATAATACTATATGGGGTGCATAAGGAGCATGACAGAAGTCACTATTCTGTAGGCTACATCGACACGACAATGTTTTTACACTTCCTGAACAGGGTGTGTGTGTGGGGATGGATGGACATGAAAAGCCCTGTGTCATTCATATCTCAACCTCTGCCCTTCCCTGCTCAAAGCATCTCTCTTTCTCTCTTTGGTCAGTTTTTATCTACGAGTTGCTTTCATTGATTCCCCGCCCCCCTTTACAGTCTATGGGTTGAAAACATATTACACTGAAGTTTAAAAAGATGATGCTGGTGCCCAGCTGACAGGCGGAGGGAAGAGGGGCACGGAGACATGGGGAAGAAAAGGGAAGAGAGGTGGGTGGGGAAGAGGGCAGTCTCTGTAGTGTGAGGAGGGGGGGGGGAGCCTTTTGCTTGAAGAGAAGCACCGTGCTTTTTCTGAGCACCCACAGAAGCAGAACATACATTCAGCTTCATCTCCATACAGTTGGGATGGGGGGGGGGAAGCAGATAACATTACCAGGAGGAGGAGGAGGAGCAAGACCTGTGTCCTGAAAGGGAAGCCCTGCATAAGGTCAAGGAAAACCCTCCCAACAGAGCCAAACCCTCAACTTCAGCTCTTGCATCTCATTAGGATCCTCATGGGACAGTGGCCAACCTACTGACTGCAGGCTCACATTATGTATTTGAAACTGTGCCCATTGTCTTACTACTGGGCTTAGAGGGTCCTGTGTGTGAAACTGTCCCCTTTGTCAACAGCCTGCCCAGCCCAGGAGTTCTCTCCCAGTGCAAAGGGCAGCCCAAGCAGTCATCTTGCCAGCCTCCTCGTAACGCTGTCCTTGCCCTCACCTTCGCGATGTTGAAGTCAATATTGAAGCTCTGCCCATCGCCCTCAACCTGCCAGATCCAGATTTTGCATGCCAGCTGGCAAGTGCTGGTGCTGAGCCGCTCCAGTGTGAAGGTGCAGTGCAGATAGGGCTGCAGCCCACTCCAAAGGTGATAGAAGGGGATCTCCTGTGAAGAGAGAGCCACGGGCTCAAGGAAGGCTGGGCTGCTTTCCTGAAGGGTGATGCAGAATGAGGCTTCTGCCAGATGAGCAGGTGCCAGTGGAGTCAGGAAGAAGACCAAACAGAATTGGGCAGATTACCTGCCCCCTCCCCCCCAGTGTACAGACTAGAATTTGGCAAGCGAAGGACCTGGCAGCACACAGATGTTGTGTTTCTGGTCCTGAGACAAAGGGTGCATTGTGGCTCAACAAAGGACACAACGGAGTGGGCACTGACTGGCAAGACCTCTTGCCAGTAAAGAGTCCAAATACTGCCTCATCCTTGCCCCAACAGACAGCCTGCCCAGAAAGAGTGAGCACACTTGCCTGATAGCTGACAAGGAGCTTGCTCTTCCACAGGGAGCTGGGCACATCATGGATGGAGAGGCGCAAATTGTGATAACTGTCCTTGAAGTGCAGGATCCGTGGTGCGCCGATCAGCTGTCCTCCCATCTGCTTCTCTATTTGTACCACTTCCTGGGGTGGCATGGGCAAAGAGGGAAGAGACTGAGCTTCAAGAACCACTGACACCTATTCCCAGTGGCCATCACCTGCTACGAGTCCCAACTGCTGCTAAGCCGTAGTATGGGGTGGGAGCTCTGGGAGTGCAAGGCTCTGGCCTGTGTTGCTGAGGCAAAATTCCTGGATGGCAAATACTGATGTGGCAGAATAAGATTGTCAGGTAATGGTGGGGAAGGCAAGAGGCCTCTGCAAGGTAAGGTTAGGGTTCCTGTAGTTGTGGTTTGATAGTTCTTAGGGTCCAAAGTACACCATCCATTTCACACATCCCACAGTCAGACAGCAGCTGTGGGGAACTTATTTTCCAAGTGCTGCAAAGCCTGATTTGAGATGTCAGCCTTCCCCCCCCTCCACACCATTCTCCTGACCCAAAATAGCCCCAGGGGGCATCAATTGCCTTGTTGGAGGTGGGGTCTGCCCAATGTGACTCCTGTCCAAACATATTGTGCAGTTTGGAGCTAAGAGGGCCAGTACATTGGACACATGGTCACTGTTGCTAAAGTGGCAGATGCACAGATGGCTCACACAGGCATTAAGTCTGGCATTCAACAGATCCTGAGACAGTGTTTTTGAACAAACAGTGGGTTACTAGGAGAGCAGAGAGTGCATTACACTAGTACAGATGTGAAATTTGTTGAAGGGTTTGGAATTCCCAAAGGCAGATTAGAATTTTGCAGGGAAGGCATCTCAGCCTTCGAATTAGTACCTTGAGTGCATCACGGGTGTCACTGAGGCAATATACGCGGACATCGTACTCCAGCCCGCTACAAGTAGTGGGTGCAAAGAGGACCAGTTTGAGGCGTTTAGAGGCAGCCATGCTGAGGGATTCCCCCACCAAGGCGAAGCGGCCTAGTTGCTCTGTGAAGATGTAGCAAGCCTGAGGTTCCAGCTGGCAGTGGTAGAGTTCTGAGGGCACTGGCTCACCCAGGTGCAACACATCCTGAGAGGACAGAAGGTGGACAAAAATAAGTACAGTCAGCACACGTTGGAATAGTGAGCACAGAACTAGTTTGACCATGCAGAACTGGCAAGATAGGTAGCATCAGGACCAAATGGATGAGGCAGATTCAGGGTGCATTAGTGTGGCAAGCACAGAGAATGAATGTTGATTGATATGTTTGAATAGTAAGCTGTAACCAAGAATGGCGGGCATTTTTATCCTGGCCTTCTCTCAAGGAACTTGGGGTGGCATATATGGTACTTCCCTCCCCATTTTAGCTTCACAAGAACCCTGTGAGGTAGATGATGCTGAAAGTGACTGACCCAAGGTCACCCAGCTAGCTTTACAGCAGAATGGTGATCTGAAAATGATCCTCGTCTTAACATTTTGGGTGCGTTCAGACAGCTCTTTAGATCCACGCGAGGCACGAATGCCTCATGGATTTAAATGTAATGTCCAGACATCAACATCTGGGAAACATCCTTCTTCCATGAGCATCCTGTTTTGCCATGCTTTGGAGCCGTAATAAAAAGGTACTAGTTAAAATCTGGAGTTTTCAGTTCCACGGGCCAATCGCAGACTTGCCCCCGTCTGATTGTTCCAGTGCGCAATTTAAAAATCTTGATTCTGCGCATGTGTGGATAAACAAGGCCACGATATCATGCCTATGTGTATGCGCAAAAAGTTTTTTTAAAAAACCCCACCACACATGCCTCCTTCAGTGGATGCCGTCTAGACAATCCACAGCGGAAGCAGTGCACGGTAAGGCGATTCCCCCAGGGGATGTCTGGTCGTGCGAGGACAGATTTAAAATATCGGGATCAAATTTGAGCCGGCATAATGGCGGGATTAGCTGCCCATCTGAACGCACCCTCTAACCACTATACCATGCTGGCACACAACATACATGAACTGGAATGGGTGGTGTAAGGGCAGCAGAGAAGATGAAGTTTAGAGACTGATAGATCAGTTGGTGGTCTCCAGGTGCCTCCAGCAATGTTTGCTCCACGCCCTTGCTTGTAGGCCACAGCCCCAATGGCTCCTCCTTCCTGGATCCCAAATGTGCCTGCCTACATTGGGGACTACGAAATGCTCTAGATCCCATTAATGCTAAAGAAGCATTGTGGGTATTTCGTGTCAGTGTGCATAAATTGGCTTTCAGAACTTTCAGTTTGCATTATTTAAAACAAGCAAAGGTAGTCTTGCACGAGTGTGGTCAACATTTGAGGAAATCTCAGTAGCCAGAGCGGTGGCTGAATCAGATTTCCAGCATTCCTAAGGAATGGGACTTTACTGCCTTTCCCCCATGACTAGCAGAAACAATGTATTATGCAAGATATGTAAAGTAAGGTAACTTATACAGGTCACAGAATTTGGGCTACCTGAGTGAAAAAATAAGTGGAAGGGCTAATTAAGCACAGAGTTCATGCACACTTGCTCAAGTCCTTGAGTTGTTGTGTGATCACCCATAGCCAAGTACTCACCTCCCATGTGCCCTCACAGGACTGCTTCTTGAGGTGCAGGCTCCAGGTCTCAGGGTTTGGCTCCACACAGTGATCCATAGCTAGGATAACGGGTCTGGTGAGGAGCACTCCAGGAGGGCCACAGCTGACAATGGGGCTCAGCAGGGTCTGGCAGCCAGCCAGGGGCAACCTTAATGGGAGAGGGGAAGAAGGAGCTGGTGGAGAAACTGTATGCAAAGCAATACATGGATGGGTTTCTCTGTTCTTGTCAGCTGTTTCGCCTTGATTTCCATTGTACTGGGCACAAAGAGATAACAAAATCTGTATCTTTCTCCGTGGGGAACAAGACGGCATTAGGGTCAGCACGTAGGACTCACAATCCAAACAAAGAGGTTTGCCTTGACTCAGAAATCAGTAGCTAGTAAACTTCAGCAATTGTCTCAACATTTGATGTTAATATAATAATCTTGGTGACAGTGAAGAGGCCCTACCCTAGGTAGAGCATCCAATTATCATTGGGGACGTCTTCAAGGTGGAAACTGGGGAAACATTTCTGAGAATACAGCCAGAGAAACAGCTGGCACGGAGCACATTCTCCTTTCCCTGGAGAAAATAGAGAGCCTCTCAACATGCCCAGCAGGGGAGTTCCTTAGAGGATTACTAGATGGCTGTCTGACCGAGTTCTTTTCCTGCGAGACTGACTGGGGTAGTCTGGCAATGTCCTTCCTGAATGACAGTCCTGCTGGTATTGCTAGCGAGGCTGCTGTCTGTGGTGATCTCGGCCAGCCAAGTTTCTCTCAGACATCCTATTCAAATCTACCACCTCAGTACTCAGCCAGCACCAAAGGGACTCTTGACACTAAGGGTGCCATGAGGGAAGCAGGCTTTCTCCCTTTTCTAGTTCATGCAGTCCTGAGCAGTGGGACGCAAACAAGAGCAGAGTGTCAAGGGCCAGGACAGAAACACATTTGTTGAAATCTTAGAATGTATTGATGGTTCTGTGAAAGTTGCCTAGGAATTGTCCACTGGTCTTTACTTGCTGTGTACCGTTATCCTGTTCAGGACCTGAGGATAATTTCTCTGGGCTTGGTACAAACATTCCAGCACATATACATAATTTCAAAAAGTCCATTTGGTTTCTGAAATGGAGTAAGTGGACCATATCGTGGATATAGTCACCAGGGCCACCAAAGTATATCTATCCCCCCTATTTTGGCTCTACTTATTATGTGAAAGTATTTCCCACTGATAATAATAGGAGTTACTGTCACATAATATGGTCAGGGTTAGGATGCTGGCTTTGTTATCTCTGTCCTTGTGAACTAGTAAAGGAATCCTATTGTTTATACCAAGTTAATTCAGTCAAGAATGTTCCTGGTAAGAGTTTCAAACTCTTTGGATGAAGTCTAGAGATATGTATTTCAGAGAAATATGCCAGAAGAGGAGGAGGAGGAGGAGGAGGAGGAGGAGGAGGAGCCCAGGCCAATTTGAGAAAACACACAAAGCAGTCCTGTAGAGTAGAAGACCAAAAAAAATAAATGATAATAATTAATAAGGAAGAGCACACATATAAAGGTTTCGGACCCCTGAATAGCTAACAGACTCTTCGAGTGTTACAATGGGTGACAGAGAAATGAAACAGAATTATTGGTTCCATCAAAGTTTGTCAAATTTCATCACCTATTTCCCATTGGGTTAAGTAAGACCTGGGGGTCGGGTGTTCCCAGGCAGAGTTTTTCTTTTCCTAACAGAACAATACACTTTTCTTTCTTAAACTATGAAGCTCCAACTGTTATGGTTACAGAGTGCTTATTGTTCTTCATTCTAGCTAGGTTAACTGACATCAGGAACATGCGCAGTTACAGCTGGCCAGAACAAGCAAGGTCACAAGCTTCAGCATTTTACCTTCCCAGCATGCATCCAAACAACAGTCACAAATGAACCAAAGTTAATACCTGAAAACATTCATGATGTTAGAATCATAAATGGCACTTAACATATGCACCATGGAAGTGCTAAGTGCACCTATTAAGTTAAACCTGTTAGTCAGTGGCAGATTACAAAGTGTTTCATAAACTGTGCGTACAACACCTTTAAGTGCAGGGAGCTGGCATTTCCCACGCACCCAATCTCCAAGTGGAGATCAGGCATGTGAAGCCTTCTAGCTCCCTGCACTTAAAGGGGCCCCTTTAAGTGCCGGGAGCTGGCGTTTCCCCCTGCGCCCACCAGGTGGGCGGGGAGACAGACGTCCCCAAGGTGATATCATCACATCATGGATGCCCCGCCCCCTCCGGGAACGCCCCCCAAAGTCCCCCACTGGGGACTAAAATGAATTTGGAAACCCTAGGGCCACAACATACAAGACATGTATACAGGCAGTTGTTCCTTTTGCCCATTTGCAGGGAGGCACCTGCAGAATGCCTTACTCAGATTCTACAGTGGGCATTTTTGCAACTATAATATCCTGACATGGTGAGAAAGATGATTGGAAAGGCCAGAATGAGACCCGGGGACAGCTTTCTACAGGACAAGCCCAAAGAAAATGACAACAGGACACTACTAGTGGTCAACTATAGCACATAACTCAAGCCAGTTCAATGCATTATTAATGACCCCCAACCCATGCTGGATAGTGACACTTCCCTCACACAGGCACTGGGGGGTTGACCTTTTCTTGCTTACAGACAGCCTGCTAATCTAAAACAACTTCTCACCCGCAATGATAGACTCTGGTACCAAGGCTTGCAATGAACCAAGATGCCAACTTTGCTCTCATATAGATCCTAACAACACCATCAGTGAACCGAGCAACATCAGCCATACCATCTCAGGTTCCTACTCCTGCTCATCCTCTAACGGGATTTATGCCATCACGTGTCAGCAATGCCCTTCTTCCCTCTACACTGGACAAACAGGCCAATCCCTTTTACAAAGAATGAATGGGCAGAAGTCCTACATCAGAAACCACAACATTCAAAAACTAGTGGGGGAACATTTTAACCTTCCAGGACATCCAGTTGCTGGCCTAAGGGTAGCAGTTCTCCTACGAAGGAATTTCAAAGGAAGATTGGAAAAAGAGACTGCTGAATTGAAACTGATCATGAAGCTCAAGACAATGCATCCTCCTGGACTGAACCTAGGTTTCCTGTCTCATTACCAATGCTGATTTCTCCACGCTTACTACTCCTCACACCTAATCCAATCACACCTTAGATTGCCATTTGCCTGCTAATGTCATTCGGCATCTGAAATCGCTCCACTTTCCAATATATAGGACAGATGGGCTCACATTCTAGCTGTATCTGAAGAAGGGAGCAGCGAGCCATGAAAGCTCATGCCCTGCCACAAATTTTGTTTTGAAGGTGCTCCTGGACTCTTCCTCTTTTCTACTGCAGCAGAGTCAGGGAATGTGTGTGCATGTTGTGGCCTTGAACTAGGCCCTTATTCTCATGCAGGAAGATTTTTAGGGGTTGGGAGAGATACCTCACATCCTCCTGCTTGTGCAGTGTCAGATAGATTTCATAGATCTTCCCTCGTGGGATGGCATCAGGTGGGATGAGCAGGCTGACACCTAAAAGAGAGAGTGCTGCTCAGAGGCTCACAGGATACACAGTGTGGAGTAGGGTTGCCAGCCTCTAGGTGGGAGCAGGGGATCCCTCAATTTTTGAGCACCAGGGGGAAGCCCCACCCCCAACAGCCATGAGCCTGTGGAATCTCCCCGACATGACGACGTCACGATGCAGAGACATCATCACACTGGGGACACCATGCAGTGACGCTCTGGTATTTGGGGCAAAACTCTATGGGTTACTGTGCAATGTTGCTCCCCACTCCCAGAGACCTCCCTCCCACCCCCCGCCAGTGCAAGGTAAAGACCTGGCAACCCTAGTTTGGAGGCAGACCTCCTTGTAGCCCCAGGTTTGAAAGGAACACCCCATGCTCTCTCAGGCAAGCTGACCACTAAAATAGGGGCTCCAGTAAAGGACTGTCTATCAGATTTAGGAAGACATGGATGATTCACCCTTAAAAGCCCTAACTCTGATCTGGGAGCTACTCTAGAGGGAGTGTTAGATGCTTGGTAGTGCTACTTTACCCATAAAATTATCTCTATCCCCAAAGACCACTTGGAACTTCTTCTCCATGGGTGTCCAGAAGGGACTCATAAAGCAACTTTGCATCTCCTTCACTTGGGCCACCTTCCCAAATCCCCAGCTGTGCCCTTTCCCTGCTTTCCAACCTCACCTGTGTTGGGTATCATTAAGCGTCCACCCAGGAAGTTGAAGGTTCCATATGCCATGTTGGCACCGCCCCTGGGCAAGGAGCGGAAGAAACTCTGAGTAGAGAATCGCGAGACAAAGTCCACTGGATCAGCACTGGGCGAGCTATGGTGCAAGGTGTGGCGTCCACTACCCAGGGGGCTCAGCAGGTGCCCGTTGCCAAGCTGGAACTTGCTGGGTCCGTCCTGACGTGGGCATAGTGAGCCCTGGTAGGTCATGGTGGTGGTGCTCAAGTCAGGCTGGATAGTGAGCAAGTTGGAGTTATCTGTGAGGAGGGAGAGACGATCCTTTAACAATTGTGCTGATAAAATTGTATATACTGTTCTAAACTGTAAAAAAACCAACACTTCTCCAGGCTTGAAAAGGGCATTCATTCATTCTGAGCTCTGCTTTCTGAGCTAGATTACTTTATAGATGCAAATGCAGATCTTTTGAGTCACTTCAGGTAGATAGCAGCCTAATCACAAAACATTATCTCATCAGACAGTGTTGCATAAAATATGTTAACCAGCAGGGGTAACAGACTGCTGCAATGACCCAAGAAATAAAGATCTCTCTTCAAACCATCACTTTGTGTATTAATAAGGTTATGCATTTCATTTCCCAGGGACATCTCTTAAAGGTGTAGCGTAATCTCCTTCTTTTAGAGTAAGGATGCCGCGCTAATTCACACAACGCAACGGTGCAATCCGAACGTAGCTTCATGACACAGCTGTCACTGTAACACAGGCCCGTAGCTAACGTGGGGCCCATGGGGCCTGCCCCCCCGTTTTTGCGGGCCCCTCCCCCGATTCTCAGCTCCCCCTCCCTCCCTTCCGCCCCTTCACCCCCTGATCGATTGCCTCACGAATATGAGCCGGCATCTCCCTGTTTGAGCTCATCTGCGATGAGATCAGTCTCTTTAGGACCCAGGAGCAACCGATTGCAGCAGTTTGCTCCTCCTGTTGGATTTTATGCCAGGCTTCAGATGTCGGCTCAGGGAAGGAGTGAGGGAGGAAGCTTGATCCCCGCTCTCCTTTCAAAACAAAACAAAACACAGCAGCTTTGCTAGACCTCTGAGGAGCCTTAGTGTCTATTAACATTGGGATTCTGGCTCGCCTCAGGGGAAGGCTCTAGTGGGGGCTATGTGGGTGTGCGCCAAGCAGACCCCCCTTGCCTTTGATTTAATTAGCTGGTGGGCCCCCCCAAGGCCCCCTCCCCCCAAAATCCCTAGCTACGGGGCTGCTGTAACACCTCATCACTTGTGCAGTCCACAGGTCAGCGTACAAAGAAAACAAGAGCAGCCCTGCTGGATCAGATCGACTCTCTTCGGAGTCCAGCACCCCTTTTCACACAGTGGCCAACCAGATGCTCCCAGAGTTGAGTTGTAAGATTTCACTTCATGAGGTAATGGCAGCTGAGTGACTGATGGACTGATCAAATGATGTTTATTCAGGCTATCCCTAGAAGTGTGCAGAGGGTCTAATGAATGGGTTCCAAAAAGTCAGAAATGGAGTGGTCATTTCGGGACATGTGATTACTCACAGGTGGCATTTTACTACACAGTTTTTCTTTGGATATTTCAAAGGCCCACTGAACATTTGGTTTTACTGATGTCTGCTATATCAGAGGTGTCAAACTCATTTGTTACGAGGGCCAGATCTGACATAAATGTCACTTGGTTGGGCCAGGCCATGTGTGCCATAAAATCTTATGCCAGGCACTAGAGATATAAACTTTATAAAAGACACAGACAAACCCAATTAATTATATTATTTTTTACACAAAATACAAACATGATTAAAACCTTAACACTTACAGTATTTCCTTAAAGTATCTCCCTGATGCCCAGCCTCCCACTTCCACCACCCATTATGCATTGCAACAGTCTACAGGGACATAATGCACAGCTTCTGTCATCTGGCCATAAAGGTAATCAGTTGCTCGCAGGCGGGTTCCAGGCCACAGGCTGTATGTTTGACACCCTTATACTACATTATGTGATTAGCTCCCTTTATTTCTAAATGTCACTCACTGGCAACGACTGACAGTGCCTGTGGTATGGATGTTCCATAAGGTCTTCCGTATAGCATCCCAGCATGGACTACTTTCCCCCAGATTTGATATTTCCTAATCAATGGAAAATTTGCTTCAGGAATGAATTCAGAATGATTTAAAAGCCTCAAGTGTGAGTGTGTCGGTGGTAGGGATGGGGTAATTAGGAAATCTTCCTTTTCTGTCCACTTCAGTGATGGGCAGCTCTGACTGGTTGGTGTCCTGTTTTGGTTCATGTGTGAAGTTGCAGGAAACATGGGACATGAAGAGCAACAGTAGAGATGGCGCAACAGGCACCCTATTTCAGTTTTGACTTGGAAGTCCTATTTCCCAGTAGAGAGGGACGACCAGTGGCCTCAACCTTTGTTAGTGCAGCAAAATTCTGAGACAAGCACCATCTGCCGGATGAGAGCTGGCGACATCAGCCTCTGAGAGAGCTGGCACTGCTCCCCCCACCAAATGTGGTCTCATGAAGATAGCTTGCACAATGGCTTCCCGCACTCACATGTGACATCACAGAAATACTAGAACCAGTACTGAAAAAAGGTGCTGCGATGTGCCAAAACCAGGGCGAGGCTCACCTGCTTTGGTGGGCTTGATGCTGACCGGCTGGAAGCCAGCGGTGAGAATAGAAGAGTCAGCCACATCAGAATCCAGGCCTTCCTTCTTGCGACAATAGACAAGAGTCACCACCAGGAGCAGCAGACAGGGTCAGCAGCACCAGGAAGACAGCCACAGCAATTAGGCCCACATATAAAGCCACATCCTCAGAGCCACCAGTTCCTAAGGAGGGAATCGGGAGAAAGCAGAGGTGTAGGCTAGGGCAACCACTGCCTTGAATGTTTTCCATCTCAAGCCTTCTGAGTAAAGACGGTCCATCTTTAATGAGGAGGAGGAGCTAAGGGCTAATCCCCATCCACTGCCTTGTGTCCATGCATGTTGAGCAAGTAAAATAATTGAAAACTCCTTTACTCAAATCACCATAACACAGGAGAGGGCGTGGGTGTTGGCCTTTGGGGAGGGTATCCTCAAATAGTACAGACAACAGGCGGACATATCGGGCAGGTTGTGTGTGTTTGTGTGTGTGTGTGTGGAGGAGACAGAGCGTTTAGGGGTGTTATGTGTCAGGATGTCCATTTCTTGTGTGTGTTAAGCTGGCGAGTGCACATCGTAGCTTGCTTTAAGGAGCAGCATATGTGCAGGGCAGGCATTTGCATGAGAGAGGGAGAAGGGAAGAGCATGTGAGTGAACACATGTCTTATGTGAAACAGCCCTTTGCCCTGCTGTTTCTCTGAATCCCCTTCCCGCCCCCACTCACCGCCAGCTGGGCCAACCTGTCAGGCTGGGTAGGGCAGGGGGGGGACATTGCTTCGTTTCAGCTGCGTGAATGGTTAATTTGATGTAAAAGGAAGAGAAAACCCGTAGGAGGCCTAACAAGCCTAAGCTAGATAATGAGCCAGGATGGGACCTGTCACTCACTCTCCCACACTGTCATGCCGGCACAGCCCTCCCCTGCCTGGAGGGCAACAGACCTTGCTGGGCCGACCTGCACCAATTATGAGCCTCGGGTGCAGAGAGCTCATGTTTTGGGAGAGAGTTCTGGGCATCTCCTCCTATGAATGCAGCCCATGGAAGGACACGCAGGGTATACGGGTGTCCTTGCAAGGTGGGCACTTGCTTTGCATCCTGTGACGGCAAGGAAATGTCAGACTAGGTAGCAGCTATCCCATCTGTGCTGGGCAGACGGTGGCTAGCCTTGTGCAGATGGATTGGCAAAGCAAAGCTGACAGGCCTCACTGCCCTCCCATCTCAATCAGCTTGGAACATAACCCAACGCAAGAAGGAACTCAACAAGACACTTTTGTGCCAGCACAGAAAAGCCCATCGAAATTCATGACGTGCCCCACCACCTCCAACCACAACACCCTTTTTGTCCTCCAAAATGGCAGATGTGGTAGAGACTCACCATGAGTACACAGCTCACTGGTGCAGTTGCGGGTCTCCAGCTCAGGCCCCTGGCACTCTTCCCCGCCATTCCGGGGCGCTGGATCGGAGCACTCACGGCTACGCCAATGTGTACAGTCCGCACCGCACTCTGACCACAGGGTCCAGGCTGACCAACCACCAGGCACTGCCGGACAGGAGGAGGCTTAGTGACCAAAAGGCTAGCTCTGATGTATTCATACCCTCCCAGTGAATTCTAAACCATCACAAACCACCCCCCACAATCCCCCGGCAGACATCTTTCTATCCAAATACTAGTGGCAGCCTCAAGGGCCAGGAGGACGCTGGGCTATGTCGGAGAGGATGGACAAGGTCCCCAAAGTTTAAGGCTGACCCACAGTGGGCCATCAAAACCATCCTAACGGGACAAAGGGAAGGAGGGGTCCTTCCCACATTTGTAACATGCCTCGGAAGGACAAAAGGGCTCAGAGATGGAAAAGGATGAACAGCAGACACATAGATGGGTTAGGGAAGACAGGTAGAGGCAAAGGGGGGGGGAGGGCTAGGCAAAGTCCCGTTGCCCTCAGGGCTGTGGGTTCAAACAGAGGTGGAGAGACAGAAAAAGAAGCCTCTGGCCTTCATGACACCATTCTGGACTCTGTGCAAAGACAGCAGGATAGCTTTGGGGGAAGGCAATGATCAGGATGGTTGTGGGGGGAAGGTAGATTGCAGAAGAATGCTCAGGCGGAGCTGTGAGAAGGGTGAGCCCAGGGCAGAAACAGAAAAGGGGACTCTGCGCTTTGGGTGAAGCGCAGCAGCAAAAGTGTTGCTCAGTGTCTGAGCTGCTTTTCTTCTAGGCATTTCTCAATGGTTACGAGCCCTGGGCTGGTTAAGTGCTTAGGGTGTGACCACAGCAAACAGAGCCACAGGAGCAAGTGCGCAACAGTGGCAGGGCAGTACCTGGGCACAGGGTGGCACAGGAACTTTTCTGCACATTCTGGCCCTCACAGAAGGCCCCCCCGTTGAGTGGCGTTGGGTTGGTGCAGCTCCGGCTCCGCTTCTGCCAGCCCCGTCCACAGGTGGTACTGCAGGCTGACCAGTCCGTCCACGTCGACCAGCCACCATTCACTGGGGGGAAGGGACAGCATCAACTAGAGCTCCCAATGACTGTGCCATAGGTGGGGCAATGGCTGACAGGGGCAGGGGGCACCCTCCTTGGGAGCACCGTGCTTTCTGAGCTTGGGGAAAGAACCCGAGCCCTCTGCATGTCTCGGGACCACACTGCCAGTCCTAAGCAAATCGCAGTTGTGTGTTTGTGTTTATGTACAGTTTTTGGGGAGGGGATACACAGGAAAACATAGGGGGTATGCAGCAGGAGTCACAAGCAGAGGGGCAAACACTTGGAGGAAGGGGGAGGGTCATGCAGTTTTTCCCCGGTGGGATTCTGCAAAAAGCATCACTTACTCCCTAGTGACATCGGCAGCTGGAGCTCCCTCCCCTACTCCTCTTGCTCCTCCAATCCATGAGTCTCCCCGAGAACATATTTCACTTCACAGCGGGGAATATTTCTGTACTCACTGGATTACTCCCTTTGACACACAACATTCCTTCCCCACTGATCAGTGGCTGAACCCAGGACTCCAGGGCTCTCTAGGGACAGGCAGGGCTTAATTCAGCAAAAGCACTGGACCCTTACTCTTCCCCCCTCCCCATGGTACTGTTGAGACAAGCACTGTTCCCCACTGGACCCCCTTTTCTCAGGGGCTGCCCACCCTACACCCTGGTGGAGCCCTACCATAGACAGTGACAGCAGCAGGTGAACTGCGACGCCGGGCCACAATATTCTTGGCCACGCAGGTATAGTTGCCCGTGTCAGCTAGGCGGGCCTGCTTTACCACCAGGCTATGCTCCAGGGTGATGTAGAAATTCGGGTCCAGCGTGGGGTCCAGGAGCTCTTCGTTGCGCAGCCACTCGACCTTGGGGAGACACAAGCCACACACGGGGCAGGAGTGAGTCAGGCTGGACAGGAGCCTGTAAGGACTCTGTAGCTGCAATGTGTCTCAAAAGGAAACACGTTCTGGTACTGACCTAGTGAGGGACAGAGATTGACAGGCCAGTCAGCACCAGGGCAGCCTAGGGAAGCTCCAGAATGTGAGTTAATGAGCTCTGCAGAGAGATGAGCTGGAGTCAATCAAGCGGCGGGGAGCATGGAGGGGAAAGGGTTATCACGAACCCGGTCTAGATCAGAAGCAAGCACCGTGGGGTGGCAAAGTTAAGGGGTGGGTGGGAAGTGGCTCCATGTTGGACTGCCCCTTCAAACTCCTTGGGGTATATTGCAAGGGGCGGGCTTTGTGGGAAGCCATTCCATTGAATGGCTACCTCTTGGCCTCCTCATGTTACCCGGGAATAAATATGCAGGGCTGGTACTCACTTCAGCTGGCGGGATCCCCTCTGGAGGGCGACAAGGCAGCACAATCCCCTGCTCAATAGAAACCTCTTTGGCCACTGGCTCTTGTTCGAAGTTCTTCCGCAGATCTGAAAAAGAGAGAGACTCGCTGTGGAATTATGACTCCCAAGATCCAAACACCCCCCCCCAAAATATATGCATCTTGCTACACTGGCACCACTGTTGACAAAGTCTTGCCTGCTCCCTGCCAATACCAGTGCCCAACAGGTCGTACTTAAATGGACAAAAAGTCCTGTTGGCAGGCTCTGATTTTCAGCTGCCAGTTATGGTATTTACACTGAGATCTAAGGAGGTCCTGGACAGGATGGTAGGTAGGGAAGAAAATGAGGAGGAGACTTGAGAGGAGGGGTGATGGATGACCTGGGAATGACCCTAAACAGATCACTGGCACAGCCTCAGTTCCCTGGGTGGACAGAGAATCACTCACAAGCAATGCGGACGTAGGCCTTCTGACTCTTGGTGGTGCCAGAAGAGCTCCAGGCAACACACTGGCACCAGTACTCCTCCAGGCCAAAGATCTTCTCCACTTGCTGCCGCGAGATGTCAATTCGCACCTCCATGAGGGGCAGGCCTACCATAATATCAGGGGACAATGAAGCAAGGGAGAAGGGGAGGGAGAGAGAAAGAGATTGTTTGGGGTTAATTTTTATTCTAATTACCAAAAAGCCCCAACAAATACTTATGTATCTACAGTGCATTATATATACATTCACCACAACTAACACATTAAATTCACAGAAGATTTTGCCAGCATACGTAAATAGTCACGTAAATGAAACCAACTCAAACCGGTGACAATTAACTAATAGACAATTACTATTACAAAAGATTTTAATGATAGCAACCAACGTCATTAAATATTCATAATTACACTAATGAAAAATTCTCACATCCTTTAACAATCACAGTCCAAAGTAATGTGTAACAAAAAGGATTGTGTCTGTTGCATGTACAATCACTCTTTCCACGATCCTTTTTGTTACACATTACTTTGGACTGTGATTGTTAAAGGATGTGAGAATTTTTCATTAGTGTAATTATGAATATTTAATGACGGTTGATATCAGTAAAATCTTTTGTAATAGCAATTGTCTATCAGTTAATTGTCACGGGTTCGGGTTGGTTTAATTTACATGATTATTTCCGTGATTCTCTCTTGTTGCTATCAACATACATAAATAGTAACATAGTATTATTCAAGGAGGAGGAGAAAAAAAGAGACAGGACAAAAAAAAGAAGAAGTCCGTAACTTAATAATCCTAATAGCGCCCTCTTTACCATAATCAACGGATTACAAAAATCCCCCAACTTTACAAACGGAGACCAAGACTTTAGTCATTTGTCATATGCCCATGCTTTTCATGACTGCAAATATTTATAGGTTGTCATTTTGTGCATATTCATTACAAACCAAATTCTGTCTAACCATCTTTTTTTCCACTGGAGATTTCTTGTTTCCATACCTGAGCTAATGTCACCCAAGCTGCTATAATTAGATTCTAGACAAAAAGGGGAGGGGGGGAGATCAATGGGTGGAGGCGCTCTCCGCAGGGCTGAGAACAGGATGCAATCTTGATGAAATGCAGCAGAGTGTAGAATGTGGCAGAGGGCGCAGAATTCAGCCTCTGGAGAATCTCAGTTTACATTTTAAAAAATTCTGTCCCTTGTGGTTGTGAAGATGGGTTGGGAGTGTGTGGGCCATACTTGGGGAAGAAGCCAGGGCAGTGGCTTGAGCTCCAGCCCCTGGAAGGTGGGGCTTCGGTCCTCTGGATGCCTCCTCCCCCCTCCCACTTGCCAACCAAAATCAAAATAAACTATGTAAAAAATTGTACAAATTGCAGAAGGAATTGTCAGAGCCATAACTAGCTAATCTTGCACCCGAGGCAAGAATATAAATTTCCGCCCCCCTATACTTTCATAGTAGTTATTTTGGTAATAATAACATAGCGTTTATTTTAGTCATGATATACTTTTTCTGCACCCCTCTGCTTTGTGCGCCCGAGGCAAGCGCCTCACTTGCCTTGCCCTCGTTACAGCTCTGGAAATTGTGCAAACTTGATCGTGAGCTTAACCCGTGCAGGCTGCAGGATCTGGCTTTTCTTGGTCCAGAACGTTTGACCCTCATTGTTTTGAAGCACAGAGTACAGTCCTAAGAACATCCCTCCAACAACCCAAAGGGAGAGCCTTTTCCCCCAGGGCCCTGAAGCAGAGCCCTCCCCCTCTGCCCTTGGCACTGTCCTTGCCATTTTCACAGAACATCTTGTCAGGTGTCTAATGAGGCGGGCACCAGCTCAGTTCTCTTGGAAGCCTTGCTTGCCTTCTGTTTTTGGCCTCATCCTCCACTTACAGTTTAGATCTGATTCAGGCTATGATGATGTCCTGGTGCCTACCTGGCTAAAAGATCAGGCACCGTGGTCAGTGTGAGCTGGGGAGGGAGATGCCTTATTGCAGTTACAGAAAGAGGCTGTTGAACAGTCTGGTGAGCCCCTCAGTTGGTGTGAATGGAACAATCCGAACTCTATGGACATATCTTCACTGTAGACTTCAGCTGGTTTAATACTAATTCCCTCCCTCCTGGGAATTGTAGTTCTCTCAGCAGAGCTAGCATACTCTAACGGAAAACAATGACAGCTAAAATTCCTTCGCAAAAGCCATGAGAGTTACACCGGTATAAACACAATACTGATCAGTAGTGTTGTATGTCCGACAAGACCCTCCTAACTCTTGGTGGAGCCCTAAGGAGAGTCATGCCCTTGAGACCCATGGGCTTAAAAGGGTGTAACTCTGCTTAAGATTGCACTGTTGGGATATGTTGGCACTGAGGCAGAAACTGGCTATCTTAGGCCCCTGCCACATGGGGGGGGGGGAACACCAGCAAAGTGCGGCTTTTTAAAGCCGCACCAAAAAAGACACGTGGCAGCTGGATCACATAGATCCCCTGAGCCGCCGTGCACTTCCTCCCCGGCACGATCAGATGCCGGGGGGAAGCCACTGAAAGGGGAGCAAAGCAGCCAAACTACACATGTGTGCACATGTGTAGTTCGGCCGGGAGCCGGGATTGCTCCGGACGAAGCGCATGGCGGTGATCCCACGGCCGCGCTTGATGCGGCATGCCCGGTAAGTCCACCTCTGGAGGTGGTTCTTTTTTACTGCGGGGTTTTGGCCTGAAGGGCTGGATCGGGGACGGGTGCGCACCGCTTCCCAGATGTTGCGGTGAGATCGGGCCATAAGAAGACCCATCGCTGTCCTACTTTTTCATCCCAATCCCACCACTCACCAGTGCCTTTGTCCATGCTCCGCTGTATGATGTGATCACCCTGGTGCACCCACTCGCCGTTGCACTTGAAGTAGATCTGGGTGGCGGGTGTGGCTTTGCAGGCAAGGTTCACTGGTTTGTTCTTGACAATGTAAACATCCTCAGGTTCCAGCAGAAAGTGAGGGAGCAGGTCTGAAGCGGAGCCTGGCACGGGGATGGGCACTGTAGCACTTTGCTGGGCACCTGGGTAGGGTGGGCAGAAAGCATGTGATTAGAAACAGGCACCGGGGCAATGACAAAAGTTCATCCAGGAGTTGGAAAAATGGGTTTCCTCCATGGGATCAGAGGTTGCAATGGTCTCTATTCCACCTTTCAAGGTTAGATTAGACTTTTGTTCTACTCACCAGGCTCAGAGTTCTCTAAGACCAACTTTCTGAAGCTAAAAAAGTTTCAGCTCTGTTTTCCTGTAATCAGAACAGCTTCTGCTCTTTGGGGATCTTTGGTTAATTACACAGTTAATTGGTCTGTAACATTAATGACAGCAACTGAAGCAAGAGCTCTCAACCATGCTGTTGCCTCCACAGCCAACTTCTGATGGTCATACTGACTGCCTGAACTTCTTGTCCTCAAGCCTCATAAATGCAACCAGATACCACCCATAGTAAGGGCCAATGAAAAGCACCATAGGTACTTTCTCTTAGGTAGTATATATGTCATGGTAAATGTCAAAAAATGTCAAAATACTGGGAAACATTGAAGGTCAAAGAAGACGGGGACGGCAAAGGATGAGATGGTTAGACCGTGTCATAGATGCAACGAACATGAAATTGAGCAAACTTCAGAGGACGGCGGAAGACCGGAAGGCCTGGCGTGATCTGGTCCATGGGGTCGCGAAGAGTCGGACTCAACTGTGCGACTGAACAACAACAACAAATGTCAAAAACTCATGGTAGTTGACATTTACTGGCAATTCTTAAGATTTTAGGAAATGAGTAGGAAATGTCAGAAACACTTCCAGTAGAACAAATGCAGAGAACTGTTCTCCAGTGTGCACAATGGTTATAGCTACTGCTAATCATTACTGTGAGGGATGTGCAATGGTATAGTATAGCCTGATCTTGTCAGATCTTGGCTGCAGTCACACGGAGCATTAGCCACGCTACAGAGACAGAAGATAGGCAGATTTTCCAGGTGCGATCACACCGCAACATCTGGGAAGCGTAGAGCTCCCATGGCGAACCTGAGGCTTCCCGCAGAAGATGCGGAGTTAAAAAATACTACCTCCAAGGTACTAGTTTCCGGAAACCGCGGGGCAAGGGCTGGCGTCTGATCGCATTTCCGGTGGTAGTCCGTGGCATCCGGCGCCCGCTCATGTCCCATCGCAAACAGCCCCCCCCCAAGTCTCCACAGGATGCGCACAAGCACCCAACGGCACATGCACATGAAGAGGAAAGCAAAAGTTCCGTTGCTCCGCAGAATCGTGCATTCCGTTGGTGAGACCGCGCCACGCCACTTCTTTGCCGTGCCGCAGGATCGTCGTGTGATCGCCACCTCGCCCCTACCCACAGGACCTCGACGGGACCTGTGATTGGGTGGCCGCATGTTATTTTGCTCCGGGCCAAACTGCCACGCTTCCCCCCCCAGCATTTTACGGCCCATGTGACCGGGACTCTTGGTATGTAAGCTGGGCCAGTAGTTGGATGGGAGACCACCCAGGAAGACTTTGCAGAGGAAAGCAATGGCAAACTACCTCTCCTTAATCACTTGCCTTGAAAACCCCATGAGGGAATTGCCATAAATCAGCTGTGACTTGTCAGCAATTTACACACACACACACACACACACACTGCCGTGACACTTGGTTGCAAATAGTTTCAGAGGGTAGCCGTGTTGGTCTGCAGTAGAACAGCCACATGCCAGTCCAGTAGCGCCTTAGAGACCAACAAGATTCTTCTTTTTTGGGGGGGGGGATGAGTTCTTGAGAGTCAAAGTTCCTTCATCAGATGTATCTTTGCAGAACGATTTGACTCTTAAATGTTCACACACACACACACCCAAATCGTGTTGGTCTCTTAAGGTGCTACTGGACTGAAACCTTGACTGCAAATGTAATCCCAACTGGAATTAACAACATACCACCAGTGCCTGCTGCTCCTGCAAAAAAATGTTCGTGTATATAAGGTCTCATAATGCTAATAGTCATCCATAGCTGTCATTACCTCCTATCCCATAAAGTAGCTTTGCTAAGGCTCTTTAAACATTTAAGGCAGTTTGTGTTAGTTTTATAACATCTTAGGTTCAAAACGTATGCTTTATTTGTTAAAAATACAAATAGAAAGTAAAGCTTTAAGAAGGAGCAGAACTTATGTGAATTATTTAATATCCAAAGGGGAGTGGGCACACACCTCCAAAGAAAACATTCTGCCTCATGTGAAAGTGTATTTCCAGACTCTGGATGTTTTGGTCTTGTCAAGAACAATGGCTTCCACCACCACAAACATTTGGGGTATTGTGGGACATTTTCTATTCCAAGATATGCTGGAATTTGGCTTGGGGTAGAAATACACTCCAAAGGCAATATGTGCAAGATCTTTTTTTGGCTGGGCTTTTTGAGGGTTAGGTTGACACTCCACATCTTCCTAAATGAATCTGGAATTCCTTCTTCATGTTCAGCCTGCTAACGTCCTTTTAGTCTCTTTTGGGGGCTTGTGGACCACACTGCTTGATGGTCAGCCTATGGCATTATTGCAACATGGAAATCCTAGAGTTGATGCTCAGATTCAAGCACCCACCTCTATGCTTTAAGCATTCGAATACAGCTCTCCACAGCTGAAAAGCTGAAAGTACAATCTGGTGCTAAACTGAGACATTAAACCAGCTATCAGATGTAGCTCTAGTTATGGTGAGTTAGAACCATTTCTTCTGTTGCCCTGGAGACAGGCACATATCCTCCAGTATTAGGTAAAAATATGTATACTGTTTTCCATTAGCTTTTGATGGCATGGGATAGAATGTGATGGGATTTAAGCACCGTTATGGGGAGTTTTGTGATAAAATAGCATATTGTTACCTGTCCTGGGGCCTTTGGATGGGTTGGTTATAAAATAAATAGCAATTAATGTGAAAGGGTTTTCGCAGAACTGTCAGACTGCTTCACTGAGGTTTGGCAGACAACATGACGACTGCTAGAGGATTTTGGAAGACCTAACTTCAAAACGATGGCTTGGATCCTACCAAAAATTTCCACTGATGGGAGGAGCATGGTCCTCTCCCTCTTGCTGCAGCCCAAAGTGCCCCCCCCCAGGAACCAGCAAGAGCAGCATGAAGGGGGAGTCAGAGCAAGAAGGGAAGATCTGGTGAAAACTGCCCCCTCCTTTCTGTTAGCAGAAATCATCTGCAGGGGCCCCATCCGTTGATCATCCTAGGTTCCCCACATTGATACATTTTCTCATGCTTTGTGCAAAGCACTTTCTTAGGTACTGCAATTTCCAATTTTTCAAATTTCAGCAGAGACTGACATGTCCCACCTCCATTCAATGTCAAAATAAGAAAACGGCTATTTCACTCGTCCAAATGTATACGCATGGGAAAATTTGCCAGGTAATGGGGAAACGGGAATCAGTCCCCTTTGACAGGGACCGTTGTGTGGCATACCTCCCTCCACTGCAAGAACCTTCATCATCTTCTGCGCCCTCCTCCTGAGCCAAAGTCTTAGTTCTCCCACCCTCCCCATCCCTGAGGAGGGTTCCTTCCGCCTTGTTCCTGATACATCAGGCGGTGCCCCTTGTGACAGGCTTGCACAGCTGGGGCCGCTGACAACAGGCTCCCCCCTCCCCCCCAACGCAGCCTCCACCGGGTCTAATCCATCACAGCAGGAAATGCTGCACGGCATGCGCCCAGTGAACCTGTGCCGATCCCTCATGTCTGCATTTAACTGCTAATGAAAAAGAAATGTAGTGTGACCAATAAGGGACATAGCTCACTTCTCCGGGGGCCTCGTCTCGTCATGCCACGCTGAGCTGATCCTGCTGCCTCCCCTCTGCCCCCTCCTCTCCCTCGCAGCAGCCTGCCGGGCCCGGTGTGCCTGCAGGGCACCGCCACCACACCTCCTCGCACTCCGGCTTTACCCTGGCAGAGGGCAGGGTCTGATTGCTGACACTGAGGGAAAATAGCAACGTGGCTGCCTGCGGCAGGGACTGCTTGTCTGCGAAGCCTAGAGAAGAGGAGGACAGCATCTCAAAACCTGAGCAGCGCACAGGAACTTCATGTGGCCAAGTGCCAAAGTTCCTGCTGTTTCTCCAGTCACAGTGTGCGCGCACATATACACACACACCTGTCTACCTAACCCTGACAGCTGGTGCGTCTCACCAGCTACATCACTCACGGGCACTGCCTCCCATTTCAACCTAGCCTCTGCTGGAAGCACTGCTTTTCCTTTCTCCAAAGGCGAGATGGAACAGAGGACTGGACTTTGAATAGCTGTAAAGAAGAGTGGATTTTCCGGAGACCCCGGTTTTCTTACTCCTGCAGCATTACATGGTCACCTGCAGAAATTCCCTCTTGTACATAACAATTAAAGGCCTGGGAACCTTGCCCTATGCTGCACTTGGTTACCCTAGGCCAGTGATGACGAACCTTTTAGAGACCGAGTGCCCAATCTGCGACCCAAAACCCACTTATTTATCGCAAAGTGCCAGCACAGCAATTTAACCTGAATACTGAGGTTTTAGTTTAGAAAAAACAACTCATACATTAACATAAGATGATCCAAACAAAGTAAGGAAAGCAATCCCAAATGCTTTCTACTTAAAATTATTTGGCAGAGAATTCGACACTTTAATGATGGTCTGGGCCTG
This sequence comes from Gekko japonicus, assembly GCF_001447785.1. Taxonomy (NCBI): domain Eukaryota; kingdom Metazoa; phylum Chordata; class Lepidosauria; order Squamata; family Gekkonidae; genus Gekko; species Gekko japonicus. Next base: position 1,362,906 of record NW_015167060.1, read on the forward strand.
GCTGGGGCGATGGCACGTGTGCCCACAGAGAGGGCTCTGAGTGCCACCTCTGGCACCCGTGCCATAGGTTCGTCACCACTGCCCTAGGCATTAGCCTCTCCCCTTCCTCTTGTTGCTTCATCCAACTTCATGGCACCTGGCCTGTCTGCTAGTTGTGTTCTTGCTTTCCCTCCTCCCTCAGGCTTAATCCCTAAGGGCCCTTGAGACCCGCAGCTGCTGCAGCGGTACGATCAGCTTCTGCTACCACCTTCCAAGCTGCCTATTGTGTGCCAGACAGAGAACAGCTCATGACATGCGTGCAGTTTCCAAGTCTCTGTTGAGCTATTTTTGGCCTGGAGTCTCTGGCCCACTTTTATACACACATACTCAGCAGCATCCGAGCCACTTGCTTGTGCTGTGATCCCAGTGTGTGGGAACACTCCGGTTATGTACATGGAAGTGAGTGGGTGCGTAGTTCCTGTCCAGTCAGTATCCTGAAGGGGGGGGGGAGGAGGCATTAATCAGGTGGACTAAGGCCCATGAGACCGGATTACTATTCCCACCCAGAACCATTGGAGGAATGTGTGAAGGAGGCCTAATCTTGCAGGCCTTTGTGAGCTCCTTCCCCCTTCGTCAGAAGCCCACTGTTCCAACATGCTTCAGTAGAGTCACCCCTTAGCGGATCCATTTGCTTCTTTATCACATCTGCATTGCACCATCCAGGACTGGTAGGGAGTAGGGCTTTCTGGGGGGTGGAAAGACAGAGCTCACAGGGCACAGGCTATGTCCACAGGATGGCTTTGCACAAACATCACACTGAGACAGCACAGCACACATGCACTGGTGACAACTGGGTGGATAGTAGGGTTGTCAGCCTCCAAGCAGTGGCTGGGGATTTCCTGGGATTGCAACTGATCTCCAGGTGACAGAGATCAGTTCACCTGGGGAAAACTGTCACCTTGGAAGCTGCACTCCAGGGCATTAGACCCCATCGAAGTCCCTCCCCTCCCCAAGTCCTGCCTTCCTGAGGCTTCACTCCTCAAATCTCCAGGTATTTCCCCACTCAGAGCTGGCAACCCTAATGGATGGTTACAGTCACAGTTACAGTGCGATAACCACCTTACACTGTTCCTAAGTTTGCCCCCCAGGGTCTTGTCAGACTAGAGTTCTGATGATTTTTGAACCTTTATTCTCAGGAGTGTAGAAGCCAATTTGGATCAAAACCATGGTGCATGGGGACAGGGGGCTTCAAAGCCTCCCGCTGTGCCCAATGTTCCCTCTAATTTTTTCCCTACTGAGCAGAGCTGTTCACATCCCAAGCAGAATAGCAATGGGCAGTGCAAGACCCTGCACGGCTCCAGATTCCTACTGAGTGGGGCTTCCTGTGTTAATGAGCAGCCACTCGCACGCACGGCTTAGGGGGAACAGTGCTGGCTTCACCATTTCCCCAACCTGAGGCGTAGAGTTTCCAATTTCGGGGGGGGGCTGGGGCTGGGCCAGAGGCAGAACCCCTCCCCCCCACACACACTCCCTTCCCAACATCTCCGGGATGTGCTCCGCCTGGAGGAAGGTTTCAGATTTTTTTTGAGCTGAGTGGCTGGATATGGGCCAGTGTAATGTGTGGTTCAGTCCAGTCCGAGTTGTCTTGAGTCCCATTAAAATCAATGGAGCTTCAGAGTGCCTTACTTCCTGTTGAAAAAACAGACGTCTACTTATGGTGTTATGGTGTGTATAAGGCAATTCACTTGCTCAAAAGGTAGCCATGCTTTCTTTGTTAAGATCTGATGGCTGCAACATCAGACTGACATTTCTTAAACGTCTTGGGGACCCCATTCACTCTTTGCTCTGCTTATCAGTCAAAAGATGTCCTGGCAAGGAAATGGCAGTAGAAACTTGGTAAGTAGAAACTTTGTGAGTCTAGCAACCCACTAAGCTCCAATTTACATGCTGTGTTATATTTTTATCCTATTCGGAATATATTTATTTACTTAATTAATTATCGTATGGCAGTGGATATAGTGTAGCCAGGAGGTCCAAAGACTGTCTGGCAATCTGAAACTCTAGCTCTTTTTGTGGAGAGCTAGGTTTATTTTTTGGGCTGAGAGAACTGTTACTAACCCAAGGTGTTGTGTATGGAATGGAATGGAATGGAATGAATGTACTGAGCTTAAAATCTGAAAGGTATTGTAAACCGACCTATCAGAACAAAAGGAGTTCTGGAGGGAAGCGAAGTAATTGGTCTTTATGTACAGTTTCTGATTGGTTACTATCTGACATGTGGGCGTGGCTTGCCAAGCCCAGACTGTTTAAAAAGGAGCCTGTTGCTCCATTGATTTGTCTCATTCTGGTTCTTCTGACTTCGTGTTCAATAAAGCTGTTCATCACTGTTCACCTGCTTCCCGAGTCTCGTATCTACACAAGGTCACCCAGTTGGCTTCAAGTGGAGGAGTGGGGAATTGAACCCAGTTCCCCAGAATAGAGTCTGCTGCTCTAAACCACTACACCGAACTGGTTGTTTATTCCATCATGGAGCTCAAGGCAGCTTACGGGAGGGGGAGTTCCCAGGAGGTCTCTCATCCAGGTGCTGGTGAGACTCAGGCTTGTTTAGCTTCAGAGAGAAAATGCTTCATTGCCATTTCATTTATTTATTGCACTATTTATATGCTGCCTTCGCCACTGACCACAGCAGCTCATTACTTGTCCTATCCTGATACTCTGCGCCGAGGCAGGAAAGGAGGGTTTGCAGTGAGTCTGTGGAATAACATCAATTATGTTTTAGTCTCCACTTGGGGCTTCAGGGTTTTTGAAGGACGGCCACTATCTCTAGATGAAGATCTGGTGATCTTGAGAAAAGCGTGATACTCTGGAAGGGTTGCCAACCGCCAGGTGAGTTTAGACAAACGTGAGATCACAGGCTCTTACAACCTCCAGGTGAGGCCTGGAGACCTCCAGGAATTACAATCGTTCTCCAGGTGACAGAGACTCATCCCTTTGGAGAAAATGGCTGCTTTGAAGAAGAAAGATCTGGTGATCTTGAGAAAAGCGTGATACTCTGGAAGGGTTGCCAACCTCCAGGAGAGTTTAGACAAACATGAGATCACAGGCTCTTACAACCTCCAGGTGAGGCCTGGAGACCTCCAGGAATTACAATCGTTCTCCAGGTGACAGAGACTCATCCCTTTGGAGAAAATGGCTGCTTTGAAGAAGAAGAGATTGGATTTATACCCCGCCCTTCACTACCCAAAGGTGTCTCAGAGCGGCTTACAAACTCCTTTCCCTTCCCCTCCCCACAACAGACACCCTGTGAGGTGGGTGG
>NW_015167060.1:1366613-1407371 GCF_001447785.1 Gekko japonicus
GCTCTTCCCTGACAGGAGCCCGGAGGCTGTGAAGATCTGAGTGGCACAGAGCATGCAGCCGACCCAGGGGCGAACCCTCCCATTCCTGGTCCCTGGACCCTTTGCACACTGCTGCCTTGCTATTTATGGGGGTTCCCATCTGTTTCTCTCAGGGACACAGCCCCAAGGGAGGGAGGTCCCAGGTCACCTGGGGGAGGGGGGGAGCCTGGCCACACCACAGAGGGCACAAGAGTTGAGGATCTGGGAAAGGGGGGCACTGGAGTTCCCTCCCCCCAGCCTCTGGGACTGGGCTCTCCCTCCAGCAACAGCTAATAAAGCTGAGTCCTAAATAAGCATTTGATTAACAAATGCTAAAGTGGCGATTGTGTCACTGCGCGGAGCTGTAATTGCTGCTGATTATTGGCTGCTTAGAATTTAATAAGCAATTAAACAGAATGGAAGGCAGGGGGAATTAACGCTGAGCATGCTCCCCGCCTGCTCCCCACCCACCTGCACGCTCCCCACCTGCTCCCCACATACCCTGCTCCCCACATGTTCCACACCCACCAGCTTGTTTCCTGCCAGCTCCCCTCGTATATTGTCTCACCTGTAAGCTTCCCACATGCATCCCTCCTGCCAGAATCCCCACATGCTCCAGAAGGTATTGGAAGCCTGACAGCCAGAGTGATTTCCCTCACACTCCTGACAGGCTTCCAATACCTTCTATCCACCTACGGGCTTCCTTCCTACATGTACGCCATGCCAGACTCCTGCCATGTGCAATGCAAACACCCCTGACTCGCCCGCATGCTTCTCAGCGCTTCTCTCCAACCAGCCTGCTCATATGTGCTCTCGCCCGTTTCATGCTCAAGTCACTCTGGAGGACAATCCCTCACGCTCTGTAAGTGCCTGCATCCCTCTCAGACACAACCTCTTAACCTGCATGTCTCATTTGTTCCATTCGCCCCTGTATACTTCCTGCATTCTTCCCAGATTCTGTGTACATTCACTGCATGCCTTTCTATGGCCCCATCGTGCGCCTCCAAGTTCTTGCGTACCTTGCACATTACCCCTGGCACTGCACAGGCCCTTTTAACGATCACTCGAGTGCTCCATGGCCGCTGCCCCAAGAAGCAACAGCTACATTAACCTGGGAGTAGCTAAACAGTGGCTAAAGGCAGTTGACTAGAAGTCAATAGGAATCTACCCCTAATGCAACCAGGAGACATATGGCAATTAATAAATGCCATCCAAGTGTAATGCACATTTCCTCAGGGTCTTATGGGCATCAGAAAAACCCTGCTGTATCTGGCCAAATGTCCACCTAGTCCAGCAGCTTTGGCTTCCTGGGAGTTTAAAAGCAGAGCAGGAGGGATATACCCAGAGTGGTAGTCCTCCCTGGTTGTCGGTCCCCAGCATCTGGCACTCTTGAGTATCCCGGCCTCTGATCGTATAGCAGAGACTCTGCTAATAGTGGTCTTCCGCACAGAACACATACACCAGAAAAAAAGTCTTTCTTTTCTAAGTTACTTTGCATTCCCTAAGAAGTTCATTATTTCATTGGGTCATCGTAGGTCAGAAGCAACTTGATGGCACTTCACATACACACACATAGAAGGGGTGTGTGTAGAGAGCCAGTTTGGTGTAGTGGTTAAGTGCGCGGACTCTAATCTGGGAGAACCGGGTTTGATTCCCCACTCCTCCACTTGCACCTGCTGGATGACCTTGGGCAAGCCATAACTCTGGCACAGCTGTTCTTGAAAAAAAGAGTATTTTCTGTCAAGAGCTCTCTCAGCCCCACCTACCTCACAGGGTGTCTGTTGTGGGGAGGGGAAGGGAAAAGAGCTTGTAAGCCGCTCTGAGACACCTTTGGGTAGTGAAGGGCAGGGTATAAATCCAATCTCTTCTTCTTCTTCTTCCATCTAGCTGGGCAGGGCACAGAATCCATCATCATACTACATGTGCCTAGGACCTAGATGCCTAGGCTGGTTGTGAAATCTCTTTCTTTGGGGATTTTCGAGGAAAGGCTGGATAACAGGTTATCTGCCAGAGATGTTGTAGGGATGGGATATTTTGCTATAGCAGAGATGGTCCACGAGATCCCAGTTCCCAGGAGCTCTCAAGGAGGCGATGGTCCGCCCTCTCTTAAAAAAACCAACCTTAGACCCGGCCAAATTGGACAGCTATCGGCCGGTGTCCAATTTGCCCTATTTGGGCAAATTGATTGAGAGGGCGGTGGCGGTACAGCTGCAGGGTTTTCTGGATGACGCTTCTACTCTTGATCCCTTCCAGTCCGGCTTCCGCCCGGGTCACGGGACGGAGACGGCATTGGTCACCCTTACTGACGACCTCCGTAGGCACCTGGATCGGGGTGGTTCGGCGGTGCTGCTGTTGCTAGACCGGTCGTGGGCAAGCCATAACTCTGGCACAGCTGTTCTTGAAAAAAAGAGTATTTTCTGTCAAGAGCTCTCTCAGCCCCACCTACCTCACAGGGTGTCTGTTGTGGGGAGGGGAAGGGAAAAGAGCTTGTAAGCCGCTCTGAGACACCTTTGGGTAGTGAAGGGCAGGGTATAAATCCAATCTCTTCTTCTTCTTCTTCCATCTAGCTGGGCAGGGCACAGAATCCATCATCATACTACATGTGCCTAGGACCTAGATGCCTAGGCTGGTTGTGAAATCTCTTTCTTTGGGGATTTTCGAGGAAAGGCTGGATAACAGGTTATCTGCCAGAGATGTTGTAGGGATGGGATATTTTGCTATAGCAGAGATGGTCCACGAGATCGTATCATATTCTATGATTTGGTGTGCTAGATTTGAAAATTATTGCAAAGCTGAAAAACCAAGTCCACTGAACCTTTTGTCTTTCAATGTTTTGCCTCTGGGAAAGGCAAGATTCTTTTTCTGCACTGGCGAGATCTTTTTCTGTAATCCTGTTCAATGGTTTGGGGAAGAAGAAGTATACTCCTCATCTCACACCTAGCAATTCGTTAATCTAGTTCTACACCCAGGGGTCGTTTCGTAGAAAAAGAGCTAGGGGAACTCATTAGCATAACTCATTAGCATATGCCACACCCCCTGACATCACCGGAAGTGTGTCATAAGGCCACACACCCCGCCCCCAACAGTCCTGGCCCCCGCCGCCATGCAGCTTCACTACCGAGCCCCATGAGGGGCCGGGCGGTGGACCTGCAAGGCCGGTGGGAGTGCAAGGAGGCCCCGCGAAAGCCCTCCCTGGCCCCAGGCAGGCAGGGTTGGGGAGAGGCAGGGAGGAAGCAACTTACCCTCCCTGTTCTCCTTCCTCCTCCTGGCTGAATGAGGGCCGGAAGCGGGGCGGCTGGAAGCAGGGGGTGGGGCTTCGTCATGTGCCCCGCCCCCCGTACCTCACCCGGGGGGACTGCGATCCCCCGCGATCCCCCCGAAATGACCTCTGTCTACACCCCTCACACATATTCTTGATTCTATTTCATGAATGTTCCTACCTTTGACTGATCTGATTGGGAACTGGTAATATTGTCTCAGATACATGTTTTCCCAGTAGGCACATGTTCTGGATACTCAGGCAAGCTCTCTTTGTGGTAACTTTATTAACTCCGAGTGGGCACCACAGGGTGCCCTCTATTCATAACTCATTCAAAACTTCAGCACAAGGGCCAGAGCTATGTACTGGGAACATCCATGAGTTCACTGGGATTGATATCTGAAGCAAAACTGGGCTTTAAAAATCAAGTTTCTTGTCCTTATGGTTGCGGAGAAAATCTTGAAAACTTGGAGGGCAATCTCTGGCAAAATCTCACAGAAAAGGCTACTGGGGAACATGGTATATGTGTGTTGGGGGAGGGGGGGGAGAGATTGTGCCTGCTGGTAGCATTAGTGTCCCGTAATGCTTCTCTTCCCCAGCAATGGGAAGTTCAAAGCAGCCTTTACAAAGTCAGTCTCTTTGTAAAGTCGGGGGGACGGGGGGGACAGGTGAGTGGCAATGTAACAATCTGATTGCTTACCCAGGGCTCTTTTTGCAGAAAAAGCCCAGCAGGAACTCATTAGCATAATAGGCCACACCCAACAGCAGAAACACATTAGCATATTAGGCCACACCCCTTACAGAGCAGCTCATTAGCATATTTGGCCGCACCCCCATGTTACCAGAAGTGTGGTCATGCAACCACCCCCACCTTTTGCTTCTTATTCTGTTTACCCTGTTTGTTGTCAAAACCCAGGGCTTTTTTGTAGCAGGAACTCCTTTGCATGTTAGGCCACACACCCCTAATGTAGCCAATCCTAATGAGTTCCTGCTGTTGGGTGTGGCCTATTATGCTAATGAGTTCCTGCTGGGCGTGGCCAACTTGGGAGCCAGCCGGAACTCTGTTCCTGTGCGTTCCTGCCCAAAAATAGCCCTGGCTTACACACATCCAGGGAAGGGCAACCAGGTTAGTGAGAGGTATAGAAACCAACCTCTATGAGGAAAGGTTGAAAGAGCTTGAAGAAGAGAGGACTAAGGGGAGATGTGATTGCTGTCTTCATGCATCTGAAGGGCTGTCATGTAGAAGATGAGTGGACGGGTGATCTTGTGCTCAAGAGGGCAGGACTAATGAGTGGAGATTGTATGGAAGTAGATGTCAGTTCAATATTAGAAAAAACTTCCTAATGGTAAGAGTTGTACAATACTGGAACAGACTACATCGGGAGGTGACAGACTCTCCTGCACTGGAAGTCTTTGGGCAGTGACCAGATAGGGATCTATCAGGGATGCTGTAGTTGCATGTTTCTGACTTGAGCAGGGGGGTTGATTAAATGACCTCCAAGGTCCCTTCTCACACACGATGACCCTAAAGGCTGAGCAGGTATCACACTGGTGCAGAAGCTAGCACACAGGCATGTAGTGACAGTCCAAAAGTATCCCTGCTAAAATACAAACTCTCTGCCAGCCAAAAGCCAACCTGCTCCTTTCAGCTGTTCTCAGAGAAACTCTGCCAGACAAAACTGAAAACAGCCATGCCACTTCAGTAAGAAGGGCTATCTTCAGATACGTTCCAGGCAGCTGGATTCTAAACAATTGCCCATTCGTTCCTAGTTGCTCACCATCAGAGGCAGGCCACATCAGAGCCTAAAAGAGACAGCTGCTTCTCAGTTTTTCATAATACAACAGCACGGCTCTCTGCAATGCTGCTATAAGCTTCCTCTCCCCAATCACCACCATCCATTTTCCTATTAGCCATTTCATTCTGGGGGGGGGGATCCCTTCCCCAAAGTGAAAATTGGCTCAAGGGCAAAATAAATGATGCAGAAACTAGGGGATATGTGTAAACATGCTTGCATTTATTTGGGTTGGGAAAGTGTGTAGTTCCTTGGGGGAGGGCTACATTTGGATATATTTATTCTTCATTTATTTATTATTTATTTTTGCCATCAAGTCACAGCTGACTCGTGGCAACCACTCATGGGATTTCAAGGCAAGAGACATTCAGAGGTGGTTTGCTATTGCTTACCTCTGTGTAGCAACCCTGGGCTTCCTTGGTGATCTCCCAGCCAAATACTAACCAGGGCCAACCCTGCTTAGCTTCCGAGATCTGAAAAGATTGAGCTTTATTTATTTAGCCCTCTTTAATTTCGCCCTTTCTCTAAGGAGCTCAGGGCAGTGTGTATTATTCTTCCATTGATGCTCACAAAAAACCCTGCAAGGCATGCTGGGAGTGACTAGCCCAAGGTCACCCAGCGAGCTTCCATGGCAGAGCAGTGATTTGAACCTGGGTCTCCCAGCTCCTCGTCTGACACTCTGTTTTAATTTTAATAAGAGAACACAGTTGTAACTGTGGCGCCCAGCGAGCATTATTCCTCAGAGGCAAAACTAAGCTCACAATCAAGTGCTATGGCTCGCTCAATTCTGTATCCTTCCAGGTTGGATGAGAAAAAAGGGAATCCAAACCAAGCTCTATGCATCGGGGAGATGCTAAATGTGGAAACTGTGGTTGTGCGAAATAACAACAAAGTCCCCTCTCAAAAAGTGCAAAAGCTGTGGGTTATTTGAAGGATGCATGCCAAGAGTACAGGAATTGTTTATTAAACCTTTTGACAGCAGCAAAAATCATCACTGCTAAGGCAAAGAAGTCTGCCGAAAGATTGGCTTGCTAAACTGTGAGAAATTGCAGAGATGTAGAAACTGGCATTTTATGTTCATCTGAGAGAAAAGGATATTAAATATAGAATCATTGGTGAGTAAGTGGAAATTATTTTTGAATTGCGGGGATAATGTGAAAGGGGCAGATCTAGTCTCCCAGCATGATTTGTTTTTTGAGCAAGTGAGGCCAACGGGGGTGTGACCCGTGATGCAATTTTGTCCATGCAGTCCTAAGACAGTCCCCTGTTGACGGTGTCCAGTTGGTCTCAGAGGTCACAGGAGGCTTTCGTAAAGGGAGTGAAATTTACTGCTTTGGCTTCTTCTTCTGACCAGTGCTGGCATCGACTTCTACCCGTGTGGTGCCCCCTCTGTTCTAAGTGTGCAAGAGAGTTGCCAGGATCAGACCAGAGTGGGAGGACAACAAGGACTCTTTCTGTGGGCACCTAGAAGAGCAAGACAGGCACTTCCACTGTCCTCACCTACCCTCCGGTATGTTCTGAACGGAGTGTGATTCCACAGCAAGGGAAGGACCAGCTTCTGAGCTCTGGGTAGGGTTGCCAACCTCCAGGTGGGGCCTGGATACCTCCTGCCATTAGAATTGATCTCCAGGGAACTGCTCTCTGTTGCTGTTTTAGAGGGCGTTTTAGAGGGTGGACTCTATGGCACTGGAATAGGAGTTGTTTTTTATTCCCTGTTTTTCACTACCTGGAGTCTTGAAGAGGCTTACAACTGCCTTCCCTTCCTCTCCCCACAACAGACACCATGTGAGATAGGTGGGGCAGAGAGAGCTCTGAGAGAGCTGTGACTGACCCAAGGTCACCCAGCTGGCTACATGTGGAGGAGTAGGGAATCAGACCTGGTTATCCAGATTAGAGCCCGCCTCTCTTAACCATTTATATCCTATCGCAGCTGGCTGTCATTGTACCCTGCTGAAGTCCCTCCCCTCCACAAACCCCCCCCTTCTCAGGTTCCACTCCCCAAATCTCCAGGTATTTCACAAACCAGAGCTGGCAACCCTATGCATTGGGGCCACACAGAGCACCACCATCACCACCACCCCTGGTTCTTGTTTACACAGACTGTTTCCAATTCAAATAATAATATTTTTCTCTGACATATACCTGACCAGGGCCAAAATGGGATTCTTATTCATGCTTACATGATTTCAGGACTACTGCCGCTGGAGCTCCTGGCCTTGGCCTAGCCAGTCTTTTCCTGCCCTACCTAGAACTGGCCACTTTTCTTCTTTGCCCTGCACAGGGTCCATGTCCACCGCGGCATACGGTTGTTTCCATGAGCTTCTGCACCAAGTCCTTGCAGCCACCTAATGGATCCTATCTCATCACCTTTCCCGTCTCTGCTCTGCAGTTTCTCAGATGGCCAGAAGAGGGCACTGTGCATCACTCCCTTGCTGAGTCAGCCCTCCACCCACTGGTCCCATGTCAGCCAGATGTGCGCTGACACAGACCACTCACTGCAGCTAGAAGAGAGAGGAAGGCAGGAACCAGAGAGCTCCCAGGGAGCCAACCTGCCAGGCATTGCACCCCGCTCACGTCTGGCTGCCGAGTGTAGTAAGGTACTGCAGCTAATTTACGTGGGGAAGATAAACGGCGCCATAACGCTCCGGTTATTACCCCTCAGCACTTTTACAGCGTTGCTGGCAATTAATTTAATTAAAACCCCTGTCCTGGATATAAAGGCATTTCATAATTCACTGATTTAACAACTCTCACTCCCCCCCCATCCCAGCCCCCACCTCTGTTGCCGGCAGCTCAACCAGGGGGCATCTGGATCCAACAAACACTCGCGCACACACGCGTCTGCACACAGAGAGAAGTCTGTATACCTGCCAATCAGACAATCCTGCCATAAAATATTCACTGGTGGCAAGCATGCTGCTTTTTGTACACAGAATTCATACATACTACGTGTTGGAAACACATACTGTAGTCTTCACCCATGTCCACTGAGGTGTAGTATACCAAAAGGGACACATTAAAAATAGAGCATGGAGCATCTCAGCACGTATGAGCACATGAGGTACTGTGTAGGCCAGCCATTGAAAGAGAGATAAAAATCCAAGTACATTGCAATCCCACCAAATGTGCACATGGGATCCAAAAGCATACCTGACATGGGCACACAGCTTTGCCCATAGCCACTCCATTCACACCTCGAACACCATGACAGTAATCCTGAATTGCGCAGCCTCCTCTGGTCCTACAGAAACATATCCTGTGTATCTGCCTGATCCACCTACTGCTGGGCTACTTACCTACAGGCAGGAACATCATCTTATTGGGAACAGCTTTATTTATTCCATTTACTCCCCTCCCCAACACATTATGGCTATAAAGCGCAATATGTCCTTTTCCTTCCACTCACCAGCCAAAGGTTTCTTGTGTCTGGCACAGAGAAACAGCACCTGGCAATGCAAGAGTGTGTCTGCAGAGCCCTGCGCTTTTAATCCCGCCATGCGAAGTGAATTTAGCAGCCTCTAAAATTGGGCATTCAGCTTTGTCACAAAAACTAATGCACACAATCTAGCACAGAAGCACGAGCAATAGTCCCTGGTAGAAGAAATTCTGGAGCGGGAAGTTATGCAGGGGTTGAGAATTGGGGATAGCAGGTGGGGTGGGACAGAACACAAGCGAGAGGGGCTGGGAGACAGTGTGACAGTGAAACCCAGAAATAAAAGCTCAGGACGCTTCAGGTTGGTGTGATACTGGCAAGCACTGAGTGTTGTCCATAAGCTGGTGTGGGATAGAAAAGGTTTATGGGATGAGGCGCATTTGCAGTGCGGTGTGTATGGAAGCACACAGCTGGACTTCTGGAAAGGTGCTGAAAGGTCAGGATTGAGAGATATTGGCAGAGTTTGCAGGGTGGGAGGGAGGGAAGGAGGACAATCAGGTGCTGGACAAGACAGGAATGATGTGCTGGGACGCTGCATTGCCGTGGTCAAACGGCAGACTGCAGAGTATGTATGTTGTCACCAGGAAAAGGATGGCTTTTTCTCCTCTGCCAGCTCATCTCTGTTGAATTATGCTTTTGATGGTTATACCCGTGACCCTCATTGACTAAGGTCTTGTCTATATCTGCGGTGGAATAAAACGGTAAAATCTAATGGTGGCAGAGTGGAATGCATCATTTCAAACTGTAGGCAGAGGGGCCCACATTTTTAAACGCTCCCCTGATTTTAAACATTTGATGCAAGTGGGGGGGGGGTTGTACCCTGCTGAAGTCCCTCCCCTCCACAAACCCCACCCTTCTCAGGTTCCACTCCCCAAATCTCCAGGTATTTCACAAACCAGAGCTGGCAACCCTATGCATTGGGGCCACACAGAGCACCACCATCACCACCACCCCTGGTTCTTGTTTACACAGACTGTTTCCAATTCAAATAATAATATTTTTCTCTGACATATACCTGACCAGGGCCAAAATGGGATTCTTATTCATGCTTACATGATTTCAGGACTACTGCCGCTGGAGCTCCTGGCCTTGGCCTAGCCAGTCTTTTCCTGCCCTACCTAGAACTGGCCACTTTTCTTCTTTGCCCTGCACAGGGTCCATGTCCACCGCGGCGTACGGTTGTTTCCATGCGCTTCTGCACCAAGTCCTTGCAGCCGCCTAATGGATCCTGTCTCATCACCTTTCCCATCTCTGCTCTGCAGTTTCTCAGATGGCCAGAAGAGGGCACTGTGCATCACTCCCTTGCTGAGTCAGCCCTCCACCCACTGGTCCCATGTCAGCCAGATGTGCGCTGACACAGACCACTCGCTGCAGCTAGAAGAGAGAGGAAGGCAGGAACCAGAGAGCTCCCAGGGAGCCAACCTGCCAGGCATTGCACCCCGCTCACGTCTGGCTGCCGAGTGTAGTAAGGTACTGCAGCTAATTTACGTGGGGAAGATAAACGGCGCCATAACGCTCCGGTTATTACCCCTCAGCACTTTTACAGCGTTGCTGGCAATTAATTTAATTAAAACCCCTGTCCTGGATATAAAGGCATTTCATAATTCACTGATTTAACAACTCTCACTCCCCCCCCATCCCAGCCCCCACCTCTGTTGCCGGCAGCTCAACCAGGGGGCATCTGGATCCAGCAAACACTCGCGTGGTGGCAAACATGCTGCTTTTTGTACACAGAATTCATACATACTACGTGTTGGAAACACACACAGTAGTCTTCACCCATGTCCACTGAGGTGTAGCATACCAAAAGGGGCACATTAAAAATAGAGCATGGAGCATCTCGGCACGTATGAGCACATGAGGTACTGTGTAGGCCAGCCATTGAAAGAGAGATAAAAATCCAAGTACATTGCAATCCCACCAAATGTGCACATGGGATCCAAAAGCATACCTGACATGGGCACACAGCTTTGCCCATAGCCACTCCATTCACACCTCGAACACCATGACAGTAATCCTGAATTGCGCAGCCTCCTCTGGTCCTACAGAAACGTAACCTGTGTATCTGCCTGATCCACCTACTGCTGGGCTACTTACCTACAGGCAGAAACATCATCTTATTGGGAACAGCTTTATTTATATTCCATTTACTCTCCTCCCCAACACATTATGGCTATAAAGCGCAATATGTCCTTTTCCTTCCACTCACCAGCCAAAGGTTTCTTGTGTCTGGCACAGGGAAACAGCACCTGGCAATGCAAGAGTGTGTCTGCAGAGCCCTGCGCTTTTAATCCCGCCATGCGAAGTGAATTTAGCAGCCTCTAAAATTGGGCATTCAGCTTTGTCACAAAAACTAATGCACACAATCTAGCACAGAAGCACGAGCAATAGTCCCTGGTAGAAGAAATTCTGGAGCGGGAAGTTATGCAGGGGTTGAGAATTGGGGATAGCAGGTGGGGTGGGACAGAACACAAGCGAGAGGGGCTGGGAGACAGTGTGACAGTGAAACCCAGAAATAAAAGCTCAGGACGCTTCAGGTTGGTGTGATACTGGCAAGCACTGAGTGTTGTCCATAAGCTGGTGTGGGATAGAAAAGGTTTATGGGATGAGGCGCATTTGCAGTGCGGTGTGTATGGAAGCACACAGCTGGACTTCTGGAAAGGTGCTGAAAGGTCAGGATTGAGAGATATTGGCAGAGTTTGCAGGGTGGGAGGGAGGGAAGGAGGACAATCAGGTGCTGGACAAGACAGGAATGATGTGCTGGGACGCTGCATTGCCGTGGTCAAACGGCAGACTGCAGAGTATGTATGTTGTCACCAGGAAAAGGATGGCTTTTTCTCCTCTGCCAGCTCATCTCTGTTGAATTATGCTTTTGATGGTTATACCCGTGACCCTCATTGACTAAGGTCTTGTCTATATCTGCGGTGGAATAAAACGGTAAAATCTAATGGTGGCAGAGTGGAATGCATCATTTCAAACTGTAGGCAGAGGGGCCCACATTTTTAAACGCTCCCCTGATTTTAAACATTTGATGCAAGTGGGGGGGGGGGAACTGGCACATCAGAGAAAAACGTTTTAGCATAGCGCGGCTTTCATCCTACTGTGCTAGTTCTACTTTCAGGGAGCCGTTTCATGCAGGGGAGCTTTCAAAAAGCAATCCCTCATCAGCAGTCTGAAGACGTAGAGGCCACTCTACCACCTCAGGATTTCCCCACCTCATTCGCATGTCATGGTGCCGCACTGGGTAGATCCTGTCTGAATCGGTGAGATGACCTGGAATGTTTAATTAGTTGCTCAGGAAACCAAACAGTTTGCAGTCCAGTTCCAGTAAGGGAATGGAAAGCTGTCAGGTTAGCTGGGAATGTGAAACCTCACATGAAGCAGGTTGGGGTGTGTGTGTGTGTGTCACAGAATCTAAAACACAGGGAGCCCAGAGGGCAGAAGAGAGAGTTAGAAGAGGCAGTGGACTGAGAAAAAGAGCTTGAAGGAAGAGTAGGTAGAGGCTGAAGCTTGAGGGGGAAAACTGAATCAGGGCACTGAAAGGGGCTCAAAGAGAGGACTCTTAAGAAACTTCGCAGTGTTTAATATCAGGGCAGCCATAGCCATGGGACATATAGGGCAGTTGCCACGGACCCTGCATGGGGGGGGGGCTCCTGCCACTGCACAGCCAGATGCCCTAGCCACTGCTCTGAATCTACCACTGCCACAAGTTGTTGCTGTAGCAGCTTCAGGGAAGCTCAGCTGTAGGGTGGTTGGAAGGCCTCCCACTGCTCCACAGCTGGTTGCTTCTCTGCCTGGCAGAGGTCACTGTCCTCAACTCCAGAGGCTTTGGAACTGTGCAGGGGTGGCAGCTTTGCTCAGACTGGGTGGCAATCAGCTGCAGGGGGTGGGGCCCCTTCCAACAACCCTGCATCTCTAAGCTGCCCGGAAGCCCCCACTGCCACAGCTCCCGAGGCTCCAGAGTCATGAACGGCAGCTCACATGCCATCTGCCACCAGTTGGGATGGGATGCCTGACCCAACTTACAGGCAGGCATGACAACAGGAAACTAGTGTTCCCAAGGTCTTCAGGCTTGCTTGGGCTCAGGAGCATGGTGTGAGGGGGAGGGGGAGGGGCTTCAGCCTTACCTCCTGCACCATTTGTACAAAGGCACAGATTAGCCATAGGAGGTCCTGTTTTCCCTGATGTGGGACTTCACGGGCACCCCAACCCAACTCGTGGCAGATGTCATGTCTAGTTTGGCCTGGCAGCAGCCGGTATCAGTCAGCTATAGTGGGGTGTGCCACCCCGCCCACTGCACCCGGTGGTTCTGGGGCTCCATCCTTGACTTTTGGCCAGGTGCCCAGAATCACTAATATTGCCCCTGTTGAGCACCAATATAGGCTTGGGCTAAGGAGGGCTAGGTAGGTTGGTTGAGGGGAGAAGAAGTGGGGAAAGTAGGGCTTTAAAGGTTTTGTGGGTACCTGAGAATATTCTAGACAATATGGTGGGAGTTTTGCAACTGGACTGTCCAGTATTTTTAAAGATCCGGTTACCAGGTTGAGACCTGATTCAGATGGGGATCATCATGACACAAAGGGGGAAGATGTTTACGTTTTCCCCATGCTGTTTTTCCAAGCCAAAATGGGCCTGGAGACTATTTGCTCCATTGGGACAGTTGCATGTTTCCCAAAAAGGCCAAATAGCAACTCTTCAGGGTCATTTTGATCAGGAAAATAGTTTATTTATTTATTTATTAGTTTGATTTATATCCCGCCCCCCCAAAGGCTCAGGGCGGCTCACATGTGGCAAAGCCGAGTGCAAAATACAATACACCATACAACAAACACAACATTTAAAATCAGAATAAAACCTTCCAATGGTATGGTGCTATGCCTATATTAATCCTCCAAGATGGGAACAACCCCCCCAGATTTGGTGGCCAGCTGTCTCAGTAGCGTGGTCTCCCACTACACTGTCTCGAACTTCTGCCTGGGCCCGCTTGCCCCCGTTTTTATAGGGCAGCCAATGACTTGCCACCTCGGTGGTAGAATAGTGGCGGCGGCGGCTCCTACTCAAACGCCTGGTGGAAGAACTCCATCTTGCAGGCCCTGCGGAACTGCATAAGGTCCCGCAGGGGCCAGATCTCCTCTGGGAGCTTGTTCCACCAGGTAGGAGCCGACACCGAAAAATGCCCTGGCCCTAGTAGAGGCAAACTTAATCTCTTGGGGACCTGGCACTCCGAGGAGGTGGAGATTCCCCAATCGTAGTGCTCTTGAGGGAACATACGGGAAGAGACGGTCCTTCAGGTAAGCTTAATGTCAGTGCCGTGGCAGGCGCGCGCGAGGGTGGGGTTTCCCCCGGGCCCCGATTTTGCGGGAGTGGAAAGCGGGGCTCGAAAGCGGGGGGGGGAAAATCCGCCCCCCGAGGGCATTTGGCAGCCCTAGGTAAGCTGGACCCTGGCCATTCAGGGCTTTAAAGGTGAGAACCAGCACTTTGAAGTGAATCCGGTATGCTATCGGCAGCCAGTGCAGCGCTTGCAGCCCAGGCCGAATATAGTCTCGCCTAGAGAGGCACAACAACAACCTGGCCGCAGCATTCTGCACTAGCTGCAGTTTCCGGATTTGTGACAGAGGCAGCCCTAAGTAGAGAGCGTTACAGTAGTCAAGCCTCGAGGTGACCGTCGTGTGGATCACAGTGGCCAGGCCTCCACGATCAAGGTAGGGAACCAACTGCCGGGCCAGCCGCAGATGATAAAAGGCCGCCTTGGCAGTGGCTGCTACCTGGGCCTCCATTGTCAACGAGGAGTCCAGGAGCACCCCCAGACTCCTAGCCTCCCGGTGAGGCACCAATGGTACCCCGTTGAAGACCGGGAGTGGGAGCCCCAACCCCAGACCGGTCCGACTTAGGCCCAGTATGGACGTAACTTCCCACTTTCCCTTATACCATGGTCCCAATCCATAATGAATCCCCCACATGCCTGTTAATTGAAAGTCAAACATAATCTAGGTGCTCTGGACACAAAACTCCCATCATCTGGTTTGGCCTGGAGGGATGTGGGAACACGGGTAGAAAAAAGGAACAATTGGAGCAAAACTGGGAAGCAGAACTAGAAACCAACACTGTCGGCAGGGAGAAAGTGGGCAGACAAAGGAAGGTTGGAGAGTTGGGGACTTGAGCCAGGGAGCATGTGGGAACTAGGCCTAAGGCCCTGAGTGGAGCAGCATTGTGACCTGGCAACCCTAGAAAGGCAACATGGGCCAAAAAAAGGAGGAGAAGAAGAGAGGCTGACCATGCCATTATCTGTGCTAGTCATCTGAGGCTTATCAGTGCTTTGAAAAAACACAAAATGAATCAAATATTCTAGTCTAAAGAAAGCTTCCCTTTATAGTCACCTGGAGGAGTTTCTTACCTCAGGTGACCAGCAGCATGCTGGTTTACAAACCTCCCTTATGTACTTCACTTATACCCGACCTTTCTCCCCAAAGGGGACCCAAAGCCGCTTACATCATTCCCCTCTTCCTATCCTCCATTTTATCCTGATAACAACCCTGTGAGGTAGGTTAGGCTGAGAGAGTCTGACTGGCCCAGCAAGCTTCCATGGCAGAGTAGGGATTCGACCCTGGGGTTACTGGTTCCTAGTCTGACACTCTAGCTACTACACCACACTACCTCTCTCTCTGTGAATGTTTACACCCTGTTTTTCCATGGTAAAACTCCTCAAGGTAGTTTGCAATCTTTGGGGAAAAAATGGCTAAAACTTGAATAAAAACAGTCAACAATAAAAATTCAAACTTTTAGCACTACAAGCAACAATAAAAACCCATAAAAGTTAGTTACTATGAAAACCTCAAGGGAACAGGATGGACTTCGCTGGGCACCTCAGTGATACTAGCAATGGTTCCTCACAAATCTGCCTGGGGAAGGATTTCAAAAGCTGGGATACCAACACAGAAAAGGCCCTCACTCCAGCAGCTACCTTTCCTGCTTCTGAAGGCACCTGGAGAAGGTCTCAAGACCAGTGTTCCCTCTAAGCTGAGTTAGTGTGAGCCAGCTCACAGTTTTTTAGCCTCCGGCTCACACATTTTTTGTCTCAGCTCAGGAAGGATGGCTCCAGAGCAAACTAACTTATGCAGGAGCCAAATCGCTCCCTCACAACTTTAATGCCAGCAGCTCAGAAAGTAGAACTGTTGCTCACAAGACTCCACAGCTTAGAGGGAACGCTGCTCAAGACAGGTTGGGGTTTTTTTTGGGGGGGAGGTGGTTTTTCAAGTGTGTGCATGTGCACCTGGAAGTCATGGTGACCTCTGGTGACTGACCCCTACTGGGGGCCTGGAGGATATTCAGAGAGGTGATTGAATAAAGCCGGCCCCCACCTTCCAACTGCTGGTATTCCTGTGGAGGTCTCCCATCCAAGTACTTGCCAGAGTCGGCCCCGCTTAACTTCCGAGATCGGGCTTGCCTGGGCTACCCAGGCCAGGGCATTCTCAGGCAGGTTTGTATGGGAGAAAGTGGTTGTTTAGATCGAGGCCATTCGCTGTAGTGAGCCTCTGACAGCACAAGTGACGAGCAACGCAAGCCCCAGCACTTGCGACAGTGGCATCGGTTTGTCAACTTCTATTTTAAACGCGTCATTTTGTGTTTTCGTCAGCTGTGTGCGTTCCCCCTGATGTGCTGCTGAAGTGCTGCTGTGCTTATCCAGCACCAGTTTTTTAAAAAGTAAAAACAGTGGAAAAAAAGAACGCTGCCCCTTGCGCCCCCCCCCCCCACTGCCATTTCAGGAACCTTTACACAAAGCTATTTTTTTTCTAGTTTCCTTGCTGCCTGTGCGCTCCCCTGCTGTGCAAAGCCGGCTCTGGAGAGCTACTTAACAAAAACAAGAGGCAAACTGCGGCAAGGATACTGCCCTGATCTATTATGTGGGGTTGAATTGTCATGCAACGGGGGTTGGACCAGGGCTGACGCAAATATGTAGTGCTAGGCATAAACCTCCATTTTTGTATATTCTGGAAAGGCTCTGGGTTTTCATAGCCTAACAGAAATGTTTGCACCCCAATCCTTTTCACTCACAAGATGAGAATCTCCACAGATTCTCCTTCCTTGGCTGTTACAGAAACAGAATATCAAATTGTTTGCTATCATCTTAGTCAATTCAATAGTTCAGTGACTATCCCAAGAACTGTTTCCTGGGGGTAAGGCTCACTGAACATACGAGAGTAGGATTCTGTGTAAGTGACCCTAAGCAGGTCTACTCAGAATCCTGTTCAGGTCTGTTTCTTCCAGGAAAGAGTTCTTAGGACTGCACTGAAACAGTAACAGTGCAGTCCTAGCCAGCATTATACCCCTGAAAGTCCATTGACTTCAATATGGACTGTTTAGGATTCCACTGCAATTTGCCAACCAATCCCACTTACTGCTGGCTATGCAGGCCCAGAGGTTTGCCATATGAATGTTCCAGGCAACAGTTGTTTTTAGAGTAATTACTGAATTCTGAGCAAAGTAGAATTTGGGGCAAAATCTGGGCTTGTGTCACCACGTTTCCTTTTAAAAATATTACCCAGGATCCGGGCATGGGCCCTGATGGCTGAGACATATACCATGTTGTTCTCACTCTTGCTTATTTCTCACATACTCTTCACATGCCCTTTGAACAGGAAAAAAAGAGAGTAATGGCATGATTCCACCAGGAGTGGAGGGGTGTGGTCTTTGTACTCTCCTTCCCCCCCCCAGAGTAGCTCCAAAACTAGGACAACAATGACACATATTATGTAAAGCAGCCAAATGAACTAGATCTCATAAATGAAACATAATTTGTAGAATTTATTCCCATTAAAGAATTTAGTACAAAATTAGGGAACCCCCAGGTGATAATACTCCGCTGAATTCGTAGCTGATAATGCTTCATTTTACCATGGCTAGATTTACCTACCCTCTGGTACTTAAGCAGTAAAAAAACTGCAGTATGCACACCTGCCAACCTCCTAATCTCAGTAACACATCTCCATGGCATTACTGGAGAATGGTATTGCCCATACCCCCCCACACACACCCCTCAATCAGTGGCAGGGTGACATCTGGCATGTCTCTCATTCCACCCCGGTTATCCAAGCTGAACCCATGGAATTGTGAAGTGGAATTAAGCTGGGGATGCTTTAGCCCAACCACCTTTTTCCTTCTGAGGGCAGACTCAGAGCTTCATCGCACCTGACAGGATTTCCCATAGAGTGCAATGAATGGTTCAGTTCATAGCATGTAAGCAGATCCCCACAATCCAACACAGATCAATCTCTCTACTACATTTTTATCCTGATCTCCCTCCAAATATCTCAGGGTGGCACACATGGATCTCCCTTCCTCACTCTGCCCTCACAACATCCCTGTAAGGTAGGTTAGGTTGAGAGAGGGGCCCCCCCAAAATGACCCAGCCAGCTTCCATGACAGTGAGGATTTGAACTCAGTTCTCCCTGGTTCTAGTCCAGCACTATGCTACACTGGATCTAATGAATGGTTCCTCCACTCAGAGACTTATAATATTTACAAGTACACTAAGAACCTATCCTATCCCATTTATTGTACACCGATTAGTCCAAAAAGAACCTCCCCATGCATGTTCTGTGAGTTCATATACTCACTGCTGAATGCAAAGTAAAAGGTAAAGGTAAAGGTTCCCTTGCTCGAAAGCCAGTCGAACCCGACTCTAGGGTTGCGGTGCTCATCTCCGTTTCAAAGCCAAAGAGCCAGCGCAGTCTGAAGACGTTTCCGTGGTCATGTGGCCGGCATGACTAAACACCAAGGCGCACGGAACGCTGTTACCTTCCCACTGAAGTGGTACCTATTTATCTACTTGCAATTTCTTGCTTTCGAACTGCTAGGTTGGCAGGAGCTGGAACTAGAGATGGGAGCTCACTTCATCATGCGGCACACCCGGGTCTCGAACTGCTGAACTACTGACCTTCCACAGTCTGCAGTTCAGCATCTTAACCACTCGAGCCACCGCAGCTCCAAATGCAAAGTACTTATATACATATGCCTGCCACCCCTACTCACATTTAAACTAAGGTCCAAGGCAATATGTGCAACCTAAGATTAACTTGGTGAAAGGTGGGCATGGCCTAAGGTTGCCCCAGCAGCAATACCACTAAGGTCGGTGGGGGGTTCCCCTGGATCTGGATCAGGACAGTGAAGCACACCCCCCCCCCCGCAGCAAACTGGCCTGATAGTCTCCATCCCCACAAAACTGGTGAAGTCCCTTGTGGCAGGCTCCCACCTGATGGCTCTAATTAGCCCTCAACCCATTTAATTGCCCGCTGTCCCTGTAATTACCATCTTGTTTCTCTCAATGAGCACAACGGGAGCTTGGGGGCTGCTTTGATTTTGTGTTTCCCTGTCAGCTCATTATCTTCCCAACCCCTTTAATAGCTGGGGATGTGGCTGGGGGTGGGAGAAGGAGGGGCGGAGTGCACGGAGGAGGAGGCGTCGGCTGGGAGCAAAGTGAATCCCTTCCTCCTGCCAGGTGGCAGCAACTTCAAGGAGCTGCCGCCTTTAATTACCCTAATGGCTGTAATAGGGAACCAGTCTGTTTGCACCATTCAGTGCTGGTGTGGAAATGAGCATGTGGTGCACACACATACAGTCCAGCTCTTTCTTCTGCAAAGGAGTCTGCTGTCCAGTGAGGCAGGAGGAAAGCTAAGTTGGTTAAGTGGCAAAGGGGCCACTGAAGTAGCCCTGTGGAACATTACTGTTGGGTATTACAAGTTGAAAACACTCAGTATATCTGGGGTTAAATGTTTGTTTATGTTACTCACAGGAAGTCACATGGTTCACATGGTTCTCATGTAACCAATGTTCTTTAGATGTGGAAAGCCCGGGGAATTTTCTCCCTGATCTAGGGATTTGATTGGGACTAAAGTGTCAAGGTATATTACCATTTTATGGCTTCTCTTCCCATCTTTGTTTTGGTGTTCTGAAGAAGAGAGCAGCCATAACTCTCTCTTCTAGTTTTGTCTTTGTAGTGTAAGGATGTAGCCGATTATGCTCTGTTGTTATTTTCATCCCAGTTACCCTTCCCATGCTAGAATTTAGTAAAAACTTTATATTTTAATCACACATGGACTCTGTGTCTGAATTATTTTACTCTGGCTCTGCTGGACTATCTTATCTCTGCTAAATACCATTTTTTCAATATCTCACTATCACCCAACAATTACACAGGAGTACCTATAGTATTTACATTCAGCATAGTAATCCTCATGAAAAAAGCAAATTCTATTATTGTTTCTTGTGGGGTTGTCAACTCTGGGCTGGGAAATACCTGGAGATATTAGGGGTGGAGCCTGGGGAGGACAGGGTTTGGAGAGGGGAGGGACCTCAGCAGAGCCAGTTTGGTGTAGTGGTTAAGAGCACAGACTCTAATCTGGGAGAACTGAGTTTGATTCCCCACTCCTCCACTTGCACCTGGCTGGATGACCTTGGGCAAGCCGTAGTTCTCAAAAGAGCTGTCTCAGCCCCACCTACATCCCAGTCTTCTTCTTCTTTGTCTTCGTTGTAGTCTCCTGGAGGTTGGTAATCCATCTTCTCATGAGGTTTGGCATGGTGTCCAGTCCTGCCAATCAGCCACCACCACTCAGGTGAATTATTCAGCCTCCCTCTTTGCATCAGATGTGATTCAGTTATTTCTAACACAGAAATGGGGCAGAATTACCCAGTTTCCAGGAAAGTTGCCTGTTGTGTCTCTATGTAAATTACTGCTCTGGGCTTACCCCTTTCCAATCAGATGGTACAAGTCAAATACAGAACTTTGAGAATGACATCCACTTCCATGGGCAGGTAATTTTTATACACTGTACAAGTATACTTTTGGAATTACAAAAGTAGCATGTTTGCAGTATTAATGGGGGGGGGGGGAGAAGAATCCTAGATTACTAAGCATCATCTTAGTTTGGTGGAATATGTTCCCACGTGAGATCAGGGCCCTACAGGACCTATTGCCATTCTGCAGGGCCTGTAAAATGGAGCTGTTCCGCCAGGCCCTTGGTTGAGGTGATGGGCATTCAGTGGAAAAAGTTGGCCTCCCCTGCTGAAGTCCACCATTGCTGTGTGGCCCAGTTCAAATAGACCTCAGGGACCCAATGACACCAGCTTAGGAGATTGTGGGCACAAACAGTGCAATCTGTTTAAAATTATTGTTCCTAACTGTTTTAATCTGATTATTGTACTGCCAAATGGCCTTGTGATCCAAGATCCAATGACACCAGCTTTGGAGATCGTGGGCACAAACAAATAGTACAATCTGTTTTAAATTATTGTTCCTATCTGTTTGAATCTCATTATTAATGTATTGTACTGCCAAATGGCCTTGTGATCCACCCTGAGTCCACTTGTGGGGAGGGTGGAATATAAATCTGAAAAATAAAATAAAAAATAAATAAAACAGTACTAAGTCAGTCACTTTCTCTATGCCTCACCTGCCTCACAGGGTTGTTGTGAGGATAAAATGAGAAAGTAAGAACTGTGGTACACTGCTCTGAGCTCCTTGGAGAAAGGGTGAGCTAGAAATGTATTTGATAGAGAGCATTCACACGGTACTTTTAGACTGCTTATAAATATGGTAGTCCTTACAACAGCCCTGAAATATGGGTCCATATTATTATTCCCATATTACGCATGATGGAGCTGATGCTGCCTAGTGAGTTCAAGGGACAAAGAGGTGGAACGGGGTCCTAAATCACGTCGAGGCAGGCTTGCTCCAGCACAGTTGCCTTGATGGATCCCAGGCAACATACGCTGGGACAGCACACACCCCAGGCTTCCCAATACTAAATGGCTGGCACCCGCAAGGGTAGCCTACATGCTAGCAGCAGTTGTGGGGCTGGCGGGGGAGAACAGCTCTGATTGCTGTATGGCCACCCTCTTGCCTTTGCTGCCCCATTCACCTGCTTCAGGATCGTCATGGAAACAGGCTCCACGCTTTTGAAGTCACCTAGGTGATGGATCGGAGCTATATTTCCCAGACATGAGGCAGAAAGCGGGAGTAGGGGGTGAGGCTTGCCGGAGGACTAGGTGGACGGGAGGCCAGGAGCCAGACAGCAGGCAGGCAGGCAGCCATCACCCCGTGGAAAAAGATGCCAGCAGCTCCCACCAAGACCCCGCAAGGAGGTGCCTGCAGCTGTGCCCGGCCAGTATTTATGAGCATCGAGCTGCAGTATATAACCATGGGGATGGGGCTGATTGAGCAGCCTGTTATCTCAGCAGCTAAATGGGTAATTGGGAGCAGGAGACGCTATCGGCGGCGATAAATCCCCCAGCAAAGCCAGTGCATTAACCAGGGCTTTAGTATCAATTATCCCTCCCAGCAGCATTGAACGGAGAAAGTGATGTCTTTAAACATTGCAGGGGGTTCCAGCTGCCCCCGCCCCAAACCCCAAGCAAAGGAGACAGAAGCCAAAATGCCAGAAGTGTCTCCAAGACTTTGGGGCAGCATTATTACTATGGGACAGGAGGGCAACTAGGGGGGTGGGTTGAAAGTTAAAGAGCAGTCTTGGCTTGAAATGTACAAACTAATCGGATTTGTTGGGAGTGGAAGAAGCTGGAAATAGACTAGATTTTAGAAAACCCACTACACTGTTTTACAGCAGGAACGTAAAAACATATGCTATGATACAGGGACGAGTGCCTGGGAACATGTGCAAAAGACCTGTCCATAACCAGCGCGCAACCACATCCAGGGCCCCCCCCCCCATGTTGCAGAGTAGAAGGGAAGACTTCACAGTCGGAAGATGCAATATCTAAAGAGGTCTCTGCCTTTCCGATTAGAAATTAAACTGTGCTCTATAAGCCGCATAAATGCAATCCAGTCCTCTCAGGGGCTGCAAATATTGTGCAAATTAGATACTACTGCTGAGTTTCAATTTGCTGTGTCTTTGCATCAAGTCAAAATCTGGGCCTGACAGTCAAGCTCTACCATCAAAGAACTAATCCATGAAGCAACACCAGGGCTTATCTCAGGGCATTTCCACTCACTTTGTTCCTGTCGGCCAGCACAATGCTGGTGTACACCCCGCCCCCACACACACAGTGATCCTGTTCCCAGGGAATGATGGATTCGGGCAACCCATGCCCTGGGTCTCTCTGTGTAGAAGGACAAGATTTTAGTCCAGTAGCACCTGAAAGATCAACAAGATTTGCAGGGTGTGAGCTTTCAAGTGTCAAAGCTCCCTTCATCTCGCTGTTATTCTGTAGACTGACATGGCCGGCCATCTGAAATTTTCTTTGTAGAGGGGCATTGCCTCACGCCTCTTGGGACTTCAGTTACCTGACCTAATAATTAAGATGTAGGAGTGTTTCTTCTTACTCTTTAGTTGGTCCTGAGTTACACTTATGTACTGGGGCGAAGGAAGAAGATTGACAAAGGACCTCTAAGTTAGGTTACTGTGAACACTGAAATGAACAAAAGATCCAAGACATGGCCCAGAAGACCAAAGAGAGAGGGAGGCTGTACACCACTAGGGATGCCAGCCTCCAGGTGGGACCTGGGAATCCCCTGGAATTACAGCTCATTTCCAGAGTACAGAGATCAGTTCCCCTGGAGAAAATGGATGCTTTGGAGGGTGGTGTCAGAACCCACAGCCAACAACAGTGTACACGCTTTCAGGAAAGGTAATACTTTTATTGAAGAGCTATAGATGCGTTAACAGTCACTGTTAAGAATGGGAGTTGCCCCTTGGACATAATAAGATATAGGGTATTCGTATGCACACCCCCACTGCGCTGGCCAATTAGGCACCCTCCTGCACGCGGGATGAAGCTAGCAAACGGTTTCTAGCCGAAGCTGGGAACTCGCCTTCTCCCACGGCTCCCTGGAAAAAAGCAGACAACACAACTCCCACCTGCACATCGTTACAGATAAGCATGTCAGCGCAAAGCACAAAAAGGAATGCAATAGCAATTACACTGACTCTGCCTGACCATCCCAACCCCCATGGCAGCATAGCTGACAGGTGGACTCTATGGCATTGGGCCCCACTGAGGTCCCTGCCCTCCCAAGGCTCCATCCCCATACCTCCAGGAGTTTCCCAACCTGGATCTGGCAACGCTACCCCCCATCCCCAGCCAGTAGCCAGGGAGGACGTGGCAACTCTATACACTACAGTAATGAACTGGGTGGAAATCAGTGTTCCCTCTAAGCTGAGTTAGTGTGAGCTAGCTCACAGTTTTTTAGCCTCCTGCTCACAGATTTTTTTTATTTTCTATAATTTATTTATTTGACCTTACATTCATTCTTTAGATTCTCTTCTTGCCTCTTTGAACAAACCCAAAATAAATTTTGCTACTGGAACTGTAATAGCTGGATCATAACCACTGAGCAAAAATTGGAGCTTTCTTGCTACAGGCATGTCTATATTGGGAATTAACGGATCAATCACCTGTGTTCTTTTTTTTTTTTGTCTTCACTCAGGAAGGACAGCTCCAGAGCAGACTAACTTATGCAGCGGCCAAATCTCTTGCTCACAACTTTAATGCCAAGAGCACACAAAGTAGAATTTTGGCTCACTAGACTCCACAGCTTAGAGGGAACATTGGCGGAAATGCTGTCCCACATCATGACAGTTGCTCCAGATCAGCAAGAAACTGAGGAAACAGTAATTGGTGGTGTTTAGGGGATGTCTCCCCATGTGAACTTCATGTTTTTGACCAGATGGCATATCTGCTTCTTTTCTTTCTAGGCTGACATAAGCGAGGCCTGTCTTTTCCCAGTCACTCCGCCCTGTTGCAAAATCCTGAAGGTGTCAGGCATGTGTTCCCTGTCAGCACATTGCCACTAGGGTGGGGGAATGAAGGAGGGCTAGTGGGGCAGGGATGGAGGGAGGTGCCAGGAGCTGATTTTTGAGTCAGGAGCTAGCAGTAAGATTTATAGCCAAGAGTTCATTTCTAAAAGGGGAGATGCAGCACTCGGGCCTGGAATCATGTCCTGTGCCCTGGAAGCATTACAGCGCAACCCTCAGCACAGTTACACCCTTGAAGTTAATGTGTTTAGAAGGCTATACCTCTGTTCTGGCTAGCATGGCTAAGCTCAGATCTACTGGAAAGCTGGTTGTGCATTTAAACAATCACTTCCTTATTTGTAGCAAGTAAAGGTTGCTTCCAGACAACCAGGCAAAGAAGCTTTTAGAAAATGAAAAATAGTTGGTTTGGGTCACACACACCCTTCAAGCTGTTAAGTGTCATAAATTACTAACATAGCTATGTTTGGGCAGGTAGGCTACCTGACTTTTGTGGACTTATTTGGAAGACTGCCCTACTTGGTGGCTAGGGGTGCCAGCCTCCAGGTGGGCAGGGCTGGCTCACTCACTAGGCAAACTAGGCAATCACCTAGAGCAGGACGGCCCTTAGGGGTGCCAAACTGAACCCGGCCCCGTACTCTGGAAGTTTCTTGATTATTTGTGTTTTTCATTCTTCCTAAGATACATTTATTTTTGAAAATTGGTGGGCACACGGGGGGGAGGGGGGCACCAAAAGGGATCCTCGCCTAGGGTACAAAATAAGCTGGGGCTGGCCCTGCAGGTGGGACCCGGGGATCCCCTGGAACTACAGCTGATCTCCAAACTACAGAGATCAGTTCCCCTGGAGAACATGGATGCTTTGGAGGGTGGCATCTAGGGCACTGTACCCCACCGATGTCCCTATCCTCCTCCCCAGGCTCCACAGGAGTTTCCCAACCTGGATCTGGCAACCCTACCCCCCCACACACACCCCATCTCCCACTGGTGGCCAGAGGGGACCTGGCAACCCTACCTAGTGGTAAGGTACTGTGCTCCAAGATGGCTTATTTATTATTACTTTCATATGTTCCTAAAGTTTCACTCTGGCACTGATGACAGGTTCTGAAGCTCGAGTCCATTTCTTAACAAAAAGTTTGTAGTCAGGTAGAGTACCCAGGTAGAAATGTTATCTCTAAAGATAGCAGGAGTAAGAACACATTGATAACGGATGACAGAGATGTATGTGTGTTATAACTCAATCAGCGAACAAATCTGTATTAGAAAGAGAGATTAAAATCGTTCGGCCAACTCAGAAAACTAACTCCTTTCTGTAAAGCTCACAGGTTGAAAAGGATGAAAGAGCGTTACTGAGCCAGGTCTATCACACTTCAGCCTGATGGGAGAAGGTTGCCTGTAAAAGGAAAGTGTAACAGAGGAACTTGATTACCAGAGGCTGAGGCCCCTTACACTCATTACTTTGTTTCGGTGTGTACTACTGAGATGTCTTAAGTGTAAATATAAAAATGTATAGTGCGAATGTAACAAACACAGGGTTGGCAAATACAAATATCTGCCAGCTACACTTATCAAAGGGCCGGGACTGACGGCAGCTCCCTGATGAGTGTAAAGCAAATCGAATTTGTTTTTGCATGTGGTGTGAAATGGCATTGCTGCCACCACTTACCTTTTCTTTCGTATAAGAGGCCTGTAAAACCAAATTTGAGGAATGAGTAAGGGAGTGTGTATATAACCTGAGAGAAATGTAAGCACCCTCTTCTTCAGAGCTCGAGAAAACCTTTGTGCTCTCTCTCCCTACACCCGAACTACAGATCACACTCACAAAGAAGTCAGCAATTAAACAAGGCTTCAGAAAATGAGGTCAGAATGCATGAATTTTCCAGATGCACACACAATAGACAACAGTTCACAAATGTAATGCTCTGAGAGGCACACAAACCAAAGACCAATCCAATCCACTGACTAAATACATCCTCAGTTGGCTGCTAAGACAGGCACAAGAGACTTGCGATATAAACAGCATCAGACAAAACAGTCAGAGGTCAAAGTTCATTGCAAAGCTCAGGCTACAATATGAAGAAAACGTTTTATTTTTTAAAGGCAATCTATGCAAAGCTTAGGCTGGTAACATCACAACCCGTGCTGTGTCTGCATCCACTCTTGGCACTGGGCCAAGTGGATATTAAAACCAATTATCTCATGATTTAAAACTTAAATTAATATGTAAATTTTTAGGTAAGCGCATTTGCCAAAATGTCACATTTTTTCATAAGTGGGTATCAGAGGGGGAATTGAGGAAACCACAGAAAGGGCAGAGATGGGCCAATTTTCCCATTAAAGGTGCTCTACAGCTTGTTAAGATACTTCACTGAGCTTAGGTTTTAGGTAGCCATGCTGGTGCATAAAAACATTCCAAAAACAGCAGTTCTTGAACACCGTTGCATTAGGACCATCCAAAATCTCACAAAAGCAGCAGTTTGAGTTTCCCACCTCTCTTCATCAGGCTAGATGTGCAGTACAACCCCCCCTCTAAAAAGGGGGGGATGTGTAAGCTTCTCCAAATAGATTTTTGTCTCCCTCCCTCCTTTATTTGTACTGAAATCCATCTTGATGAAGAGTTCTGGAGCACAAGAATGCTTGCTGTGTTGTGCTATTTTGATTGGTCCTAATAAAAAGGCATCCCACCACTGTCTGTCACTTATGGAATTCATTCGGGCTGGGGATGGCTCCTCCCTCCCTAACTGATGGTACCAGTTCATCTTACACATTCCATTGCAGTGAGGCTCAATTAACATGCAAATCTGGGGAAAGTGCATCTCCCAAACTTCATCTCCTTGGTATAAATTCATCACCTTTTCAGCCAGCTCTGGTTACCAGACAACAAAATTGCTTTAGCCTAGCTATACAAATATATGGTTCTTTTAGACAAGAGGATGAGAATAAAATACAACAATAATCATACAGCCAATCCATCTTAATGCTAGCTTATCTTGACAGGATCCTTCTGCCAGGAAAAGAGAGCGCCTTCTTTTTTTATTATTGAAGTGCCCATTGTTTCAACCTCTCCTAGTTGCAGGCCTGTCTTTTATAGCAAAACCACAAAGATCTTTTACAAAATCTCCAAATAGCAAGGCACAGAACATTTTTTTACCACAATTTAACCACAGCTAGCCTGGCCAGATTCTCAAATAACAGGCATATGTCCTTTCAGTATATCACTTGTTTGTGTTCACTTTGCACACTGCCTGAGTGCCACCTCAGTTCAGTTTGAGAGCCAGTTTGGTATAGTGGTTAAGTGCGCAGACTCTAATCTGGGAGAACCGGGTTTGATTCCCCACTCCTCCACTTGCACCTGCTGGATGACCTTGGGCAAACCGTAGTTCTGATAAGAGCTGTTCTCGAAAAAGAACAGTTTTTGTCAAGAGCTCTCTCAGCCCCACCTACCTCACAGGGTGTCTGTTGTGGGGAGGGAAAGGGAAAGGAGTTTGTAAGCTGCTCTGAGACACCTTTGGGTAGTGAAGGGCGGGGTATAAATCCAATCTCCTCCTCCTCCTCCTCCACCTCCTTTTACTCACACCCTTAACCACATCAGCCATTTCAACAACACATTTTGTATTCCACTCTGGTCAACTTAATTTAACTGCATTATCTCAAAAGCAAGAGATGGGATTACATAGCTCAAGAGTAGGCATAACATGGATAAACTGATAACAACGATGGATCTGAGATTCCAAAGGCCATCTTCAGTGCTAAAATTCTGTCTCTGATACCCCTAATTCTTCAGCTGGCCCTGGGTAGGCAGGGATTTGGTACTTAGTTATCTTTACTTCTGAACAAAGTATCCTTTGTTAGTAGTTCTAAAAGAACTTTCGTCCCCAGATCCAGCATGCTCGACCCTTTCCCTTCTTCAGAAGAGCGAATGATTTCACCTAGTGCTAAAGCAATAGCTCACCTATTAG
This sequence comes from Gekko japonicus, assembly GCF_001447785.1. NCBI lineage: Eukaryota > Metazoa > Chordata > Lepidosauria > Squamata > Gekkonidae > Gekko > Gekko japonicus. Next base: position 1,394,831 of record NW_015167060.1, read on the forward strand.
CTTGGGTCATCACTCTGAGCGTGAAGCAGGCACTGCTCTTATCTCTGTATTAAGCCACTTTTTTGTAAGTGCTCCTTTTGCAAGGAGTAAGGAGACGAAGAGAGCCTTGATGTGTCTGCTGCTGAGGATTGCAGGGTTAGGGGCTCAGTGAAGTGTATGAGTGTGTGAAGAAATGCATTTGATCTTTGGAGGTTTGAAATGAGCAAAACCTTCACTCTGGGTTTTAAAAGTTTTTTCTCTCTCTGGGCAGAGAACAGGCAAGGAGGAGGGAAGTCAGTTCAATTGCTTTCCAAACTTACCTCAGCCCACCTTCATACAAATGCTAATAGGTCTAGCTAGAGACAAATGAATGAGCCAGCCCACCCCCCAAGCAGGGAACAGAGATTTGGAGGAATTCAGACTAGAAAGACTTCAGGAAGAAATTTCTGGAGACTTCAGGAAAAGCTTCCTTGACCTGGCCTGACCGGGTCAGTGGGAAGGCAAAGGGAGAAAATAAAACTCCTGGAAGCAAGGAGGAAGGTCTCTTTTGTGCTGAGTCCATCAGAGCAGACAGAACTCTTAACTGAGGTCTGGAGGAGGCAGCCATCAACCATGTGCTGGCCTGGACAGCTGGAGGAAGCTTCAAGGCAATGGAGACTCTGTAGAGATCTGTAACTTCCTAACCGAAGGCACCTGTCCTATATTTTAACATCTGATAGGGCATGTACAGAGAAGGACACAGGAAATGTGTTTTACCCGTTTCTTTTGAATCCCTTGCTCAACCTGGTGCTGAGCTAAAAGTATGCTTGTGAACATTTTCTTTTTAATAAGTACTTTATAACTTTTGATGCTAGTAGTGGTTCTGTGTACCACATAGACCTCCACTGTCTTGGACATGCTATTTTAAAAGGAGGGCTGGGGGAAGGCAGTCAGTTGGCAAATGGCTAGTCCTCCAGTGGCACACGGCAGTAAATGGTCCCTATGGTGACCAGGCACTGGGCAGTGGGAGAGACAGAGGCAAAACCTCAGAACTTGGAAGAGAAGCTGGGAGTCCTGACCCCCCCCGTGTGGAATTCCTTTCAAAGGTCAGGTGGTGGCAACGGGCTACTGGAGAGAGAGAGAAAAACCCTCTCCAGGTGTTGGGAAAACCCTGGAGGGCAGGGTGGAACAGGGCCTGCAGGCCAGAGCAGACCCATTCTGCCACAGAGTACATGCACATGTGTTTGGGAGGCTCACAGTTGCTGCTTCTGCCAGCTCCATAGAGAGACTGGGTTCTTCCCCTTGAGATTATTTGTTGGGTGCCTGTGCCAGGCATCCCCGCATTGGGTCTTCAAACAGAAAAGAGGTTGCTAGCCCCCCCCCCCCACTCTTGGGACAGAAAGAAACAATCATTTGAGCATATCCACTAAGTCCGAGGAGGCAAAGGAACTCTGTATCAATCATTGAGTATATGTGTGCGATGTGTTCTAAAATCACAGTGAATAGAGGCAGTGGTTAATGTTAGCTTCCAGCCATTCGATAGCCCGAAGTCTACCATCTTTGTCCATCCTATAATGTCTATCTGCTCCATGCGTCTCACTCAGTCTCTCTTCACCTTCTGTGCCTTTGTGTATTCCTGTTCCAGACTCAGGTCCTTTCAGCTCTCCCAAAGGACCACTTATTGGCTCACAATACTGACAGATCTCACAGGGCAAGATCACTGCTCAGCCCAACCCCCATTTCTTGCTGCACCTTGGGGCCTCTCCTGGGTTCAAAGTGACTCCCCAATCGCAGAGACCAGCAGGTCATTTTGGGGAGTCAGCAGCTCTCTCTTCAAGCCCCTAGCTTGTCTCTCCAGCTTGCCAATCTCCTCCTTTCTTCTTGCTGGATGAGAAGGACTTGGCGCTGTCCCTTTGCCTCAGTCTTCAGGAGGTCACCATAGATTTAGTCAGATAGATAGGTCAGGACACACACAGTATCCTTTCCTTCCTGTTATCTGATCCTATCCCCTTTGAAGTAGAATGCTATTCTTAGGGATGAGTTTCCTTCCTTCTGACTTGACACCTCACCATCTCACAAAAAGGGGCATGTTTATCTCCATCTTTGAATGATGGATGCAGGGGCACTCTTCCTTTATCGATACCCATCCTAGGTAGTTAGAGTAGATTCTATCCCTGTCTCTCATCTAGACTGTCTAGAATGGAATTCCGTATAATAAAGAACCCTTATTAGTTTTGAATCTGCCTACTGGCTCTGTGTAACTTTGTAAGTCTTCTAGCACATTCAGTACCTAAGCTCCGCTGCGTGCGAATGCCTAGTGCACTCGGCTACATTAATATGGATTCCTAGCTCTACTAAAACCAGAGAATCCAAAACTTCTGTGCCTGGCCTTCTGCCTGTTCTTGAGCTGGCAGGCTGGTAGTCTATCGGTTAGCTCTAGAATGAAATCTGGGTTGGAGGCCTCTTCATCTGAGCCAGCGTGTGGTTTTGTCTGCCACCCTGATGAGGAAGCTGTCACAGAGCTGCCACCTCAGGGTTCAGTTGGCGCCGCCCCTCCTCCTATTGTTCATCTTGCCAGGGAAAGTGACTTGTGCCCTTAGCTTGCGTCTCCGGATTGCTCATAAGAGAGGTGGCTGCATTGCAGAGGACAGACCAGGTACATGGAGAAGGATGACTCACTGCTCACCCCCTTCCCCTGAATGCCTGCACTTCTCTGAATCAGCTCACCTTAATGCCATGGTGTTCATAAGAACCTTCCCCCCACAAATTCTATGGAAGACTGGACAAGATGTAAGTATTGTGGGTGCTATGCTGAACCTCGTGTTCATGCTGGGTACAAGACCAGGATTCAGATCAATGGAGAGGCTTGTCCAAGATCCAAGGACTCAGCTTGCGCCCTCCTGAAGGCAAAGGAATGGCTGCCCCAGTGCCTGCCAGAGACTTCAGGTGCTGCTCAACATGGCTATTTCTGTCTATGGTAATGTTATGTATCTACACAAAGGAGACATGTATCAGAAAGCTCACCTCTTCCCAGCCTGGTTAGTTATTACAGCCCTGACAGGGGGAAGGAACTGCCAACCAGAGTGTGAGCTCATTTAGGGAAATGGATGCATTGTGAGAGGCATGAATATTATGTGCAGTTGCACGCTGTGGGAGGCCACTGCCAGGCACGCACACGTCCATGCAAAGATACAGAGAGAGAGAGAGAGAGAGAGAGGGAGAGGGAGAGAGAGGTCTTATGATAGAAATTCAGATCCCTTGGCTAGTAAGGGATAGGGATTGTCCCTATGATGGTGGGAGTGGGGGGGATGGGGGGTGTTGGTGAGAGCCTCTGGAACGAGCTCCCCCTGGCTGCTGATGAGGGGCTGCTGTTTCCTTTCTAGGAGTGCTCCTGTCTCCTTCCACAGAAGGGCAAGTGAAAGACAGGCAAGGTCAAACAACTCACCAAGCCACAATGAATGGCTGGGCTAATGGAACTGGTGTGTGTGTGTGTGTGTGTGTGTGTGTAGTGCATAGCAACAGTTCAGACAGAAAACACAATGCCATCAGTGTTGCTGCGGAACCTCAGAACCTTGTCGCCAGCCAGCACGGCAGCCAGTTCTCAGAGAGCCAACGTTAAGCATTTGGAAGGGGCTGGGGGGCTGAGGGAGAGCAAGGGTGATGGATGGATGTGCTCCAGACCCAGAGGCTGCCTTGGCTTATTACTTTACACCAGCTGGGCCCCACTGAGCTGCATCCATGAGAGTTAACAAACCAGATGCACGTTCATCTAGCACAGCCGTCACCCTGGCCCAAAAGTGATGTCCCCTCTGCCCCAAGAAAAGGTCCCCGCTGCCCACTGGTGCTTGCATGGGACCCCTGCCACCTTTTGTCCTCAGCAGATCAGGGTGGCTGTCTCTCCACACTTCCTTTTGTACAGCGCCCCCCCCCCGTTAGCCATTAGTCGCTTCCATCCACTGCTCTGTAGAGCCACCTCTCACTTACAGAGTATCATTTGGAGAGTCCAAGGCATTTCTCAGTCTTGATTTCAAAAGCCTTTACAACAACAATGTAAAATGGGCCAGTATCCTTATCTTTATAATCCCCATGGCAAGCTGCAGCTGAGTGTGTGGCTGGCCAAAGGCCTCCCAGGGAGTTCACACCTGGGGCAAAATTTGATCCAGGGATTTCCATGCTCGTTTGTCTAACTATATGTTATGTTTCCGCCAGAGCTGGCCTTGGGTTGGGTGGGGAGGCATGCTCTGAAGTTCCATGCTATTATGGAAATGTAACAGGTGCATCAACAAGACACAAGCCGCTTCCAGGTGGGCAAACAGCATCCCCTAGGGCCCTCCTCTGAGCTCAGAGAAATGGTATCTGTGGGGGAAGTCTAAGACACCCCCCCTCCTGACAGCATACTGTTCTGTATGGGGTCAAGATGACAGCCTGGTAATGTTAAATGGTGTAGATCATCCTGATCTGGAATGACAGTTGAGAGAGTCACATGATGTGTCACCAGGTACAGGATTGCATCTAAGTTGCATCAGCCAAAATGATGTCACCATGAATCAGCACTGGACACTGATTGGTGCTGTGTATGTATATATTGTGTACAGTACTTGAGCAGTCACTTCACTCTGGTGGATGACTTGTATGCGAAGCACTCTGACGATTTGGAGTCTAGAAGTGCTTAAAGACTGTGTGTAAATATCTGTGTAAATAAATCCACTGTTTATAGTCAGCACTAGCCAACCTGGTACGTGGGGTTACTGGACGCTTCAACGCTAACACCTCCATGTGCCATGCTTCTGATCCAAACTGGGCCCACACATACTTGAGAAGCATAGAGGTTAAGAATACATCTCTCCATTCAACCCAGGGGCATCTCTGGGGACAATGCAATGTATAGTTAGGCCTTTAGCCATTATGTTACACCAAATTCTAGAACCAGATCCATGGGAACTCCGGATATGGAAACACATCTTTAGCTAAATTATGTGGAAACATTTCATGCATAGTCATTATTCTAGAAACACACCTGGCGCTCTACGGCCCCCTAGAGTTTTCAAGGCAAGAGATTAACAGAGGTGGTTTGCCATTGCCTTCCTCTGTTTAGAGACCCCGGAATTCCTTGGAGGCCTCCCATCCAAATACTTCCCAGGGCCAACACTGATTGGCTTCTGAGATCTGGTGAGAATGGACTCCTTGGGCCATCCAGGTCAGGGCAGGACTGAAATGCCTTTCTCACATTACTCTAAGCCATCACCCAAATCTCCCGACAGGTCTCTTCCAAGAAAATCTAGCCTGAAAGCCTAGCTGTTACTTTGTTCATGTTCTAAAGCCATCACTGGGTTAGACTGACTCCTTACTTTTCTCCCCTCCTTCCCACAATGGGCATAAACCAGAGGATACTGTCAGTTTGGAGCCAAGCACCATCTAAAGAAGTACAATATCCATGAGGAGCCAGGACAGACACTCTCCTATGGTCTGGAAAGCAGTGGGTGAGTTCATTGACTTATCTGTTCATGTGAGAAGAAGAAGAAGAGAAGAGATTGGATTTATACCCCGCCCTTCACTACTCAGAGCGGCTTACAAACTCCTTTCCCTTCCCCTCCCCACAACAGACACCCTGTGAGGTGGGTGGGGCTGAGGGAGCTCTTGACACAAACTGCTCTTTTTCAAGGACAGCTCCTTATCAGAGCTAGGGCTTGCCCAAGGCCATCCAGCCAGGTGCAAGTGGAGGAGTGGGGGAATCAAACCCGGTTCTCCCAGATTAGAGTCCACGCACTTAACCACTACACCAAACTGGCTCTCAAGGAATGTGAACTAAAAATCAAGGAATGTGAGCAAACTGCCCTAGTGCTATGGTGGGGAGTTCTTAACAGACTGCCTTCCTCTCCAAAACAGCAAAGAACTCTGGCACTGCCGAGTGACCCAGGGAGAAGCCAGACCTGAAATCCCAAACACATATAGAGTTGTCAACAAAGCAAGCTTTGCACAAACTGGTTGCCAGCCACCTCTGGCTTGAGAACACAATGGGCTGTTAGTCTGTGTGGTCAGAGCTCACCAACAATAGCCTTCTGGGATTTTTCCTAAGCAAGCCCTGATAAGCTTCATATTTCTCCAGGAGGAGGAAAGATGAAGTTTGCAGACCAGAGATCCTGACATGTGAGGCTGCTGGGAGCAGACAAGCCCCGGCAGTGTGCTGGGCTTTATTCCGATGGGTGAGATTAGCATCCTGGGCTAACATGTCCACTTTGGTGACAATGTTAGCACATGGAGCTGAGTGACTCTGACACAGGCCATTTATCAAGCCCTTTCTGCTGCAAGTGACACCCTGGTAGTGCTGCTCTGCATGGAACTCTGATCTGGCCTAGATAGCGGAGGAAGCCTTCTGTTTTTCTTTTGCCATAATGCTCTAGGACTATTGGCATGTACGTACATCAGTGTGCCACAATGTGGGCACACGGCACACCCTTTCACAGGAAAACAGTAACACAGGTAAGAAAAGACTGGTTAAGCCACTGCATGTCCCACCTTCCTCTCTTTTACGGATCACTGCTGCGCTTCCTTTCTCTCTGGGACAAAGTGATGTTAATTTGGGCATGAGGGGAGAACACGTTCTCCTTCAGTGGGGGGGGAAGTTATCCAGGAAGTGGTTTAGTTTCTGTTTTTCTTTTGCCATAATGCTCTGGGACTGGCATGTACGCACATCAGTGTGCCACAATGTGGGCACACGACACACCCTTTCACAGGAAAACAGCAACACAGGTAAGAAAAGACTGGTTAGGCCACTGCATGTCCCACCTTCCTCTCTTTTACTGATCACTGCTGCACTTCCTTTCTCTCTGGGACAAAGTGATGGTAATTTGGGCATGAGGGGAGAACAAGTTCTCCTTCAGTGGGGGGGAAGTTATCCAGGAAGTGGTTTAGGTCATGTCTCTGCTCGCTCGGATAGGCTATGCAAATTTCTTTTGTTGTACTACCCAGCAAAAGCTCCTCTCCTCCCCTCCCCTTTCATCCAGCCCCAGCCTCAGTGGTGTTTGGTGTGGCCACTGCATCTGTCCACAGTGATGTGGTAGGAGAGGACAGCGACATTACAGATGTGGTGTTTTAACTGTTCAAAGGAGAACAGGCTCGCCAGCTCCTCTAAAGCCTGTCCCTGATGATGATGGCGGCAGCGGCAGCATGTCCAAATTTCATAACCCGAAGGCATGTGGCCATCACTCACTCCACAGTTACTGTCCCCTCAGACTTTGTTAACAAAAGATCAGGCCTGGAACACACCGCTAGCCTCGGCTGCTGAGCCTAATTAAGCACTGCGGGAGTGTTCCGTTTATGAATGGACAGACACTTCCTCGTACGCTACTTTTGATAAGACGGGTTAAAGGGGATACTAGCAATCATCCCTGCTCTAGGAGCCAGCGGGGGGGGGGTTTGGTCTGGATGGAGGGGGAGGAGTAGAGCATTTGCCAGCAAATGGATCCCGCTATTCCCTAACGCCCAGGTTGCCATCACTCAGGTCCCGAGAGAGGGGATGCTGTCTGTGTCACAAGGGCCACATAGGCAAAATAGCATATTTTTTTAATTTCCCAGGGGAGACTCTCCAAGTAGTAACACATTGTCGTGGCAGCAAAAAAAACCCTGTTCATCATCCCGCCATGTAGTTCATAGGCACTGTGCACATTTTCAAAAAATGGACACTGCAGGTATGTGGGAGAAGCATTCAAACATCTAGGCCATGATACCCTTACCTCTGTACCTAGAAATGCTGGGTTTTGCCATGTATGCCAGTGGGTCCACAATTTGGATCTGCTTGCTTATTTTACATCATTTATTCTGCTGCTCCTGGTCATGAGGAGATGCAAGGAGCTATAACAGGGCAACGGAACTTTACTCTCTGATGACATGAAAGCTTCCACTAATTTCTCAGAGTTCACAAAGCATCACTCATAGACTTTCAAACCTACCCTTGCAGGCTTAAGAGCTAGAAACTTGACACTTTTAAAAAATAAACCTTAGATTTTCAGGATGCTGTGCCTAACACCAATGCCTTCCTTTAAACAATGCATCCCCACTGCTCTTCATTCATCACACATGCAGCAACACTTGGTTCAATCTCCTAGAATCATCCTTGACTGCTTGAAATTATGATTTCTCTTGTCGGGGATGGGGGGGGTGGCACCTGTGCTGAGCATGGACAGCAGAGTGTGAAAGGGTTCACTGACTTTTGAAGAGCTCTGTAAGGTTTCTACGCTGCCACACTGACTGTCGTCAATGAATTTTAAGCTACAACAGATCTGAACTTTCACACCCTCCTCATTCACCTAAACCACCTTCAACGCTATATATAGCCACCTATACAGTGCGCTGATACAGAACTGCCTTGTACTTGTTTGTGCCATTAGTTGCACTCTGAGCTCTCCATGGTGCTGAGATTGCTCCATGCCTGCTCCTATGTAACTCTTGGCCTCAGCCTGTATAACTGAGGTTTTAGCTGGTGAATTAGCTACTTCCATGTTCCAAGTGTGCTCTCTGGAGCAATCTTTATTTAAGATTCCAGCCCTTTCTGTTGTGCTCTGAAACTGTCTGGAGTCTGTTGACAAAGGAAGAGAAAACATTTTCACTGAGAGAAAGAGGCCTGTCTGGCATGGATCTTAACTGGAGGGCTATTGTCCCCAACAGGCTCATTGGGGCTGGCAGCATGCATCTCCACACTGTATCTGTGTGACTGGGCTATTGTCCACTAAGTGGCTTGCTGAGCCCTCCAGATCCCCGGCACACCACAGCTCCAGTGTCAGTGGAGGCAGCCAACTGGACACACACAGCGAGTCCAGCCAAGAGTACACAGAGGGGATGTCCCTTTAGGTTATGGCTCAGGCATGCTGGCTGAGCACCAGGCAAAGAGGCTTCCAAGCCATCCCTCTGTGGAGCTTGGTTCAATCTGTTTGCAGTTCATCATTAAAGCACAATTGAGAATGCAGAAAACTGTGCAGGCACCAGTTTGTAGGAGCCAGCAGTGGATGGATGAAGGGAGCTGTTCCCAGCTGAAGTTCGCAATCTGTATTGATTGTCTTGAAATTGATTCCCCTGGTGCGACGGCACATGAGCTGACAAAGCCAGGTAACAAGTAAGGAAGCAACACCCTAAAAGTATGTGGGATGATATGTGGCATTTGACGCTTCAGAAAATTCTGGAAAACTGCATGGAAAGAGCTACCCGAGTGAAAAGAAAGAAACCCTCTAGAATTTGTAAGTAGCATTTTTGTGATGATGTGAAAAACAAACTCATAAGTAGGCAAATACTCTCAAAGTCTCCCCCATCCATGCACCCATAACATACCAAATTTTCAAGGAGCACAATTGTAGAAATCCACAATGGTTCTGGAAATGAATGTAACACAGCATGGACCTTGTAGCCCATACCCTTCTGGGTACTACCCACTTAAATAAACAGGAAGTAAGGTACTGCAGATGGAAGAGGCCATTAAAACACATACCAGAGGGGAAAGCCATAAAGTGTACACAAGGGGAGACAAAGAATATATGAACATATGATAAGAGATACTCCAAGAGACAGAAAACAGGCAAACACATTCAGGCTAACCACCACCTGAAGCATGAGTTACATATATGACTGTCCTAATGCCAGTCATGCTCAAGAAAGCAAGTGCATTAGGCACTTACTCAGAGTGGGGGTTACTAAATAAATTATTTGCCCTGTGATAAGTCTTTACTATTGCTCTGTCATGCGCCAAAATATATATTTGTTAGTCTGTGCAAACACTTTGAGGCCCTTGGAACAATATTGCTGTACGTGGACAGAATCTCAGCACTGGAGGATGCCTTATACCTGTAAGACGCTGCTGCCAAACCCTATGAGTTCTTTTGGCGTTGACCCCTCCCACCAACATCATCATCTCTTTGCTAATTCCTCCTTCCTTGGTTGGTTTGTGGAGCCCTTTTCAATATTCCCCAGACACATCCCGGTGGGTATCCTTTGCTAAAGTTCCTTTCCTTGTGCGATTTTCATTGGGGCCCGGCCCTGGTCATCTGCCTTCTCTTAACTCCTGGTCTATGGGATTCCTGTTCACTCCTTCCTGCTGTCACTGGCCCTCCCATGCCTGTGAATGCAATATGATGTAACAGTGTTTGTAATCTGCCAGGAGGGGGAGAACAAGAGATTGGAATTATACCCCACCCTTTACTACGTGAAGGAGTCTCAGAGTTGCTTACAATCTCCTTTCCCTTCCCTTCCCCTCCCCACAACAGACACCCTGTGAGCAGTGTTCCCTCTAAGCTGAGTTAGTGTGAGCCAGCTCACAGTTTTTTAGCCTTTGGCTCACACATTTTTGTCCTAGCTCAGGAAAGATGGCTCCAGAGCAAACTAATTTATGCAGTAGCCAAATCGCTGGCTCACAACTTTAATGCCAGTTGCTCCCAAAGTAGAATTTTGGCTCACAAGACTCCACAGCTTAGAGGGAGCATTGCCTGTGAGGTAGGTGAGACTGAGAGAGCTCTTTCATTAACTGCTTGGGAGATAACAGCTCTGAAATAACTTGTAACTGACCCAAGGTCACACCAGCAGCTGCATGTGGAGGTGTGAGGAATAAAACCCAGTTCTCCCAGATTAAAGTCTGTGCTCCTAACCACTAGGGGTTCAAATCCCTGCTCAGCTTTACGTCTCTCAACCCAACATGTCCCATAGGGTTGCTATAAGCGGATAAACTTCATATGAGCATTGTGAACTCCTTGGATGTAAATCAGGATAAATAACTCACATACACCTCTGGGAAAGCTCTATGTGGAGTCTCCACTCCCCCAGAGCAATATTTTTCCCTACCCACTTTCACCTATAAAATCGAGCTCTGTTTCCTGTCCACTTTAACACTGGACCCTATTTCCATAGTGGGAGCTCCTTCCATTTTCTGCAAGGGTTGGGAAACAACTGTTGTAGACGGATGTCAGGGGGCAGTCCAAGAGATTCAGGGCTCAATCATGTTGTATCAGCATTTTCAATCCAAACCTATAACAAGGCTATTACAGGTGTGAGGAAAAGGTGCAAAACAGGCTGGCCTTCCCACCAGAGAGTTTTCTGAGGCTGCAACAGAGTTTTGTTAGCCCTACCTATGGCAACAGGAAGTGAGTGTCCGGTTGCCTTCTTAATTGCACTTAGTGAGCACCTGGTCCATCTGTGTCCAAGAAGAGATAGAGACAGACAGACAGACTTGGGTCTCTGGCGCAAGAGATGGCTCCCACTCCACACGTTCCTGACTAGACCCCGCCCCCCAGCCATCCCGGAGAACAAATGGCCCTCAGTCTAGACGTGCACGTGGCTGCACTGCGCCATGTTTGCACATGGCTCTGTACTGAAAGCGGGAAGAAAAAAGGGGAAGCGATCGTTGGCCGGCGCAGCCTGGTTCCACCTCCTGCTGTTCGGAGACTTTAAGCGGCGCCGATCCGCTTCAGAGAGAGCCCGCAGCTGGAGGAGGAGCTTTTGCGAGAGATCAGACGAGCAAGCGCGAAGCCTTGCTGCCTGCGCCCGAGCCCGGTCGTCGCTCTTTCCCCCGCTTTGCTTTTCTCGCCTCCTGCCTGCCGGCCTGCCAAGGCGGGACCGCTCAGTTCAGCGGGGCCGCCAAAATGCATCCTGACATCGCAAGCCCCACACGCCGCCTCAGCGGGCGGGCACAAACGGAGGAGCCGCTCGCTCCAGCCCGTGAAAGATGCTTCTCTCCCCCCCTCCCCCCTTGTTGAATTATTAAGCAGGTCGCTCCTTGCCAGGTCGATTTCCAAAAATATTTGAAGTCAACGGGAGAGTCTCACAGTTTCCTAGGAACTGGAGACTCAGCAAGATTCCGGTGCCACTTGCGAAAAGAAAAAACCCAGCAGCAGCAGCAGCAGCAGCCACCGCGGTTCCCCCCCCCCCCCCCCCCCCCCCCCCCACCACGGGGAAGGGGGGGGGGGGGGGGTGCACAGACAGGTAGAAGGCAGCGGCGATACTGGAGCTGGGAAGCCCATTAGCGCAGCTACAGCCTCCCCAGGGACTGGGAGGGGGAGGGAGAAACGGAGGCTGCCACTCAATCCTCAATGTCCCTCTCCCGGCTGCCCCAGCTCTCTGGCGCGCGCTTTCCTCGCCGTAGCCCGGCGCTTCCCATTCCCTCTAGCACCCTCGCGGGGACAGCCCCGCTGGCGAGACGCTTTAATTAATTGCCCCCTAACAAGCACGGGGGAATCTATTAGCGCGCTGGAGTGTCAGGCGGCGGCGGAAGAGTGATGGGGTGGAAGGAAAGCGCCGCTGAGCTTCGGGCGGGAAGCGAGTGCAGCCCTTCGTCTGCCAGCCAGGGGGCGGGGTCCGGGCCGCGTGGCCTAACCGGCTTCGCCAGCCCGGCGAGACTGCGGGTTTAACATCGGAGAGGCCTTCTGTACACAGGAAAGTGAGCGTCCCCGTAGATATTTTTTCTATTTAAAAGGTTTTAATTAAGAAGAACTTCGATTGGTGATTAATTTCGGGAAAGACAGTCTCTCCCCCGCCCTCGATGAGCTCTCTCTGGAAGTCAAGCCATCTGAGCAATCTGAATCATGTGGTGACAGGCAGGGTAGGGAAA
>NW_015167060.1:1407991-1409751 GCF_001447785.1 Gekko japonicus
ACAAATAATAAACCCATAGAGTGGATCCAAGTCTTCAGGAGCTGAGTTTCCTAGGAGGAAGGTACTGGACCAGCCCCCCACAGGGGGGGGAAAGCTTTAAAATGCATAAATGATGACTGACAACGCCAGGTAATGTTCCTGCTAGCGAAGTAGGGATTTTTATGTAGTTACTTGTGTTCCCCGCTCCCCCTACAGATTACAGAATACATAAAATGGTCTGTTTTAATATGATTGACTTACGTTACTGTATGTAAGTTTTTGAGCTACCCAGAACTCTCCATCAAAGAGCTGAAATGAGGCAGGAAAAAGATCCTTCTGAGGGGACGTTCTTTGCAGCTTAAGAAATTGCATGTTCTTACATCAAGAGAGGTTGGTCAATGAAAATGAAGCACTTTACCAATTTATCTATTTTGGATAAGTCTCAAGGGAGCAAAGAGTCCATCATGAGAGACTGTCCACATTTAGACAAGACCTGTAGGCTTCCAATTCATATTTCCAATGGTTATTTTTTTTAATATGGCCAGAAATGGTTTAATGCATACCTATTTAGTAAAATACACGTGGTCATTTTGTGAAGCAGTTTATCCTGCGTATCTTGTGCGCTAGTAAGGGGAAGTTAGCTCATACAATTTAGGAAAAGGTTGCCAGGATCACTAGAAGGAAGGGGGCATTTTCTGGTGGGCCAGCCCTATATTTCTGTACTCACAGCTACAACTCCTCCTGCTCCACAGTATCCTAGAAGGATCAGAATTTGTGTGTGCGCACGCTTCTTGAGGCTTCACAGCTACCTGTACAAGGGGCATATGAACTAAAGAGACACTGCCCATAGATGGGGACCATGCCTACTAGGATACATCCTGTTTACTGATCCTATAGACTGCCATGTTCTAGCCAAGTTTCTGGTATGCACCAACAGAACCAATTGCCTGTTTGCAGGTATTGTGCCAATGCACCTATGCAGCAGGTGTTGTAGACAAACCTTTGGGTGATACTTAAGGGAGGGCACCCTTTGTACTGCCAAACACTTTTGTGCATCAAAGTTCCCCGTTTAAAGATTCTGTCATTAGTTTTCAGATTCCAGTTTTAACAATAATGTCAAAGGATAACCCCAGAACATATTTGTGGTGCAGGACTCAGCCTGGCAGCTGACTGAATAATAAAGGAATAATTCTGAGCATATGAAAAGTGGATTTTCCTCACCAATGATTAACTAGTGTTGAGGCATCATAGATCATATATGTAGCTCGGGTTAAGGAAAAAGGAAGGAGTTGGAAAGTCAGCATTGGCAACAGAGATTTGAGTTCTTCCTCCTCCTTCGACCCATTATCTTAAGTGCTTATCTACCCCTCCCCCAGTAACCCCTTCGCTACAGCTTTGGGTTTTCTTATTCGGAGGCCACGCGGCCTCTGCCATGTGCAGGGGCCACCCCTCGCCAAGAGCTGGCCCGCCCCCCCCACACTCCCGGGGGGCCCCTTTAGAGTCAGCGGGTTTTCACGGCGGAGTTAAAGATACCATCTGGAGCGGTATAAATCGAGTCCCCGCCGCGGGGCTGGCACTCCATTACAATGAAAGATTTTAGCGCACTTTACAACCTCCCCGGCCCGCGCCGACAGCAGGTAATTAAAGCAATAATTGCTTCTGATGGCGCTTCCTAAACGAGGAAACTTTGGTGTTAACCCTGCAGGGAAGAAGGGGGGGAGGGTTGGGCCCAGTCTCTGGGTGGGCGGAGCTTGAAAAGCCAGACAACCCCCCCCCCCCGC
>NW_015167060.1:1409847-1412299 GCF_001447785.1 Gekko japonicus
CGGTTCCTTGACGCGAGCCATGTGTGCGTACGCGCATGCAAATAAATCAGTGCCTATATGAGACGAATTGGGGCTGGCTGAGATCCCCTCCCCCCCGGAGCGATTGCGTGAGATCGTGATAGTGGCTATTTTTTTGGTTAAAAATTAATCATTATGTGAGATTACTCCCAATATTCTTTCATCTTGATGGGCAATTTGACCCCGCTAAAGACAGCAAGAAGGAGAAGCCCCGGACCAGGCTAGCTCATGGTACTTCCTGTCAAAGTTAAAAGTCGGGGAACTGCGTTTGGGAGATACCTACATTGTAGTTAAGACAGCACATACTTGGCTGCGGTGTTGCAGGACTTACTCTGCTGTTGTAGCTAGCCACCTCCTTCAGGTGTTGCCAGTTTCCAGATGAACTAGGTCTGGACAAGAAGGATGTTATCCCTTGCCCAAAGGTTTTGGGGTTCTCTTCCCCATACCAAATAATCTTCATTTTTGGTGTATTATTGAAGTATGATATTGTTGCAGGGGGAAGGGAGGGACCTCAGCGGGGGTATAGAGCCATACAGTCCAACTTCCAAGAGCAGCTGTTTTTCCCCCCAGGGGAACTGGTCCCTGCAGTCTGGAGATCAGTGGTAATTCCAGGAGATCTCCAGGCCCCATCCAGAGGTAGTCCACTCTAGACTCTCCTCACACTTTGTCCAATGCTCTAATCATAACTCCACAGTAGTTCTTCAGAAGATCAAGATGCTTTGAGCCCTGACCTGGATAAGCCAGGTGTTGGGTATTACAAGTTGAAAACACTCAGTATATCTGGGGTTAAATGTTTGTTTATGTTACTCACAGGAAGTCACATGTTTCTCATGTAACCAATGTTCTTTAGATGTGGAAAGCCCTGGGGAATTTTCTCCCTGATCTAGGGATTTGATTGGGACTAAAGTGTCAAGGTATATTACCATTTTATGGCTTCTCTTCCCGTCTTTGTTTTGGTGTTCTGAAGAAGAGAGCAGCCATAACTCTCTCTTCTAGTTTTGTCTTTGTAGTGTAAGGATGTAGCCGATTATGCTCTGCTGTTATTTTCATCCCAGTTACCCTTCCCATGCTAGAATTTAGTAAAAACTTTATATTTTAATCACACATGGACTCTCAGTCTGAATTATTTTACTCTGGCTCTACTGGACTATCTTATCTCTGCTAAATACCATTTTTCCAGTATCTCACTATCACCCAACACCAGGCAAGCCCGATCTTGTCAGATCTCGGAAGCTAAGCTGGGCCAACACTCGTAAGTACTTGGAAGGGAGTCCTCCAGGGAATGCCAAGGCTGGAACGCAGAGGCAGGCAATAGCAAGCCACCTCTCTGAAATGTCCAACCACCACTAGGGGCTGCCAGAAGTCACCATGACTTCCGGGCTCGCAAGAATACGTGGACACACACACACCTGCAAACACATGCACAAAATACAAAAATGAGAGATGCTCTGGAAGTCACAAGAGCAGCCTTTTGATGGCTGGTTGGCTACCGGAGGGGAAGAAGGGGAGGCACCTTACAGCTGAGTAGAGGATTAAATCAGGGTTTTTGTCTTCATAATTAAAAAAAAAAATTGGGAGACTTCCCCACAGCTTTACAAATTGTGCTACAAAAATGCAAATCCCAGTGGTGGCTAGGTAGATGTAAATCCTGTGTGTCCATGGCAGGTTAAATCACACCTGAAGAGCAGCAACAGAATAGGAGTTATATAATCTGTGACTGATGGGGAGAACTGGGCAACTGGCTGCAGAATCGGGGTACAGATCAACATGCAGCACTATATCCCTCCCTGCTACAAAGGGATGTGCTGTGGCTACACCTAGACAGACAGAAGAAGAAGAAAAGAGATTGGATTTATACCCCGCCCTTCACTACCCAAAGGTGTCTCAGAGTGGCTTACAAACTCCTTTCCCTTCCCCTCCCCACAACAGACACCCTGTGAGGTAGGTGGGGCTGAGAGAACTCTGACAGAAACTGCTCTTTTTCAAGGACATCTGTGCCAGAACTACGGCTTGCCCAAGTTCATCCAGCCAGGTGCAAGTAGAGTAGTGATTAATCAAACCCGGTTCTCCCAGATTAGAGTCTGCGTACTTAACCACTACACCAAACTGGCTCTAGTAAGGGACTGGATCCCATCTTGGGCAGAAGGCTGTGGATGGCTGGAAAGATGTTGGGTGATAGTGAGATATTGTGAAAATGGTATTTAGCAGAGATAAGATAATCCAGCAGTCCCAGAATAAAATAATTCAGACACAGAGTCCGTGTGTGATTAAAATATAAAGTTTTTACTAAATTCTAGCATGGGAAAGGGTAACTGGGATGAAAATAACAACAGAGCAAAATCTGCTACATCCTTACTCTACAAAGACAAAACTAGAAGAGTGAGATTATGGCTACTCTTCTTCTTCTTCAGAACACCAAACAAAGACAGGAAGA
>NW_015167060.1:1412529-1414665 GCF_001447785.1 Gekko japonicus
TAGCAACTCTGCCAGAGTCTCAGGGGTCACTTGGATCAGACCCTTCATTGGCAATGGTAATTAGTGTCAGTTTACCAGTTACCTTTCCCACTCTGCTGCCAGTTTTCAGAAGGAAGCAGTGGGTCAGTTAATACTCACCATCGGTTGCACCACTAAGCTGAGTGACCTTTGCAGTGCTGGCTTGTAGCTCTACAGAAACCACTCAGTTTAGCTTCCTTTGGGGCCATTTCACTTCCTAGTCTGCCCCGTCTACATGCATTCATACCCAGAGCTACTATATGACCCAGGTCTTCTGCTCCTTATGTTGGCTTCCTGCTTATAGACAAATCCCTTGTGAGACGTGTTGGGTCACAAGGAAGACAATGTAGGAACATGTCAAGTTGTTTTACACTGTTCAACCACTGGTCCATCTACCTTCAAACCAGCAGCAGCTCTTTTGAGTCTTGGGCCCCTGGTTTCTTTTCTCTTACTCGCTGGCTTCCCTTTTGTTGGGTTTTAAAAATTGGTTTTTAGCAGAGATAAAAATAGCTTAGCAGTGCCAGAGTAAAATAATTCAGACTCAGAGTCCATGTGTGTTTAAAATAGAAAGTTTTTACTACATTCTAGCATAGGGAAGGGTAACTGGGATGAAAATAACAACAGAGCTAAATCTCCTACATCCTTACACTACAAAAGACAAGACTAGAAGAGAGCGATAATGGCTTCTCTGCTTCTTCTTGAGAACAGCAAACAAAGACGGGAAGAGGAGCCATAAAATGCTAAAACACTTTGACACTTTCCTCCCAATCAAACTCCTAGATCAGGGAGAAAATTCCCGGGCTTGTACTCCTAAAACAGCATTGGTTACGTGAGTAGAGAGCACAACCAGCTGTGCAGCTGGGCTGGACTTTCTGGGAACCTTTCATCCCTGCCACACGCAGCCCATCCATGATGGCTTGCAGGGTTCTGTCCGTGCATTGGAGTCATTAGCAAGAGGGGTGTGGCTGGGATTTCTCCAGCCTCTTGAGGGTCTATTGGCTGCATTAGGACTTTCCAGAGAAGGCTGCTTTTGGCCAGTGTGTGTATGGGGGTGGGGATCAGCACGAGAGATTCTTTGGTGGTTTCATCGACCACAAGACAGCATGACCTATTGCAAACTGCATACACGCAGGGGCGGACTGGCCATTTAATTTACAAGCAAATTGCCAGTGGGCCACTGGGGCCCAGGAGCAAGCATAACCAAGATTTAGCAACTCTGCCAGAGTCTCAGGGGTCACTTGGATCAGACCCTTCATTGGCAATGGTAATTAGTGTCAGATCACCAGTTACCTTTCCCACTCTGCTGCCAGTTTTCAGAAAGAAGCAGTGGGCCAGTTAATACTCACCATCGGTTGCACCACTAAGCTGAGTGACCTTTGCAGTGCTGGCTGGTAGCTCTACAGAAACCAGTCAGTTTAGCTTGCTTCGGGGCCATTTCACCTCCTAGTCTGCCCCGTCTACATGCAATCGTACCCAGAGCTACTGTATGACCCAGCTCTTCTGCTCCTTATGTGGGCTTCCTGCTTATAGACAAATCCCTTGTGAGACGTGTTGGGTCACAAGGAAGACAATGTAGGAACATGTCAAGTTGTTTTACACTGTTCAACCACTGGTCCATCTACCTTCAAACCAACATTTAACCCCAGATATACTGAGTGTAATTTAACTTGTAATACCCAACACCTTTGATGTAAGCTATTAAATGGTGGGGGTGGGAAGGGGTGGTGGTTTTTGTCTGCTAGGCTCCTCTCAAAACCGGAACTAGTAGAACTTAATAAGCATTTATACAGCACTTGCGCTGTTGAGTGTTCAAAGTGGTTACCATGTTGTCTTCTCATCTTTATAACAATCAGGGGTCATTTCCTGCAGGAGCCCACAGGAGCGGAGCTCCGGCAGTAAAGAGCCCAGGGGGCAGGCACATGCAACAAGCCCCACCCCCTGCTCCCAGCAGCCCTCAGTCAGAGCAAAAAGCACCCAGGTAAGTTGCAGAGCTTCCCCCGGCCCAAAACAGTCCAGTGACACCTTTAAGACCAAGTTTTATTCAGGTACAAGCTCTCCCTCCTCTGCAAGGACAGATCTGCACGTTCCCCCCCCCCCAATCTATCGAAACCAAAAACA
>NW_015167060.1:1414798-1420133 GCF_001447785.1 Gekko japonicus
CCCCCCCCCCCAATAGCTAGCAATCCAAAACAGTCCAGTGGAGCCTGAGCGGTGGGTGTTGCCTTCTGACACACTTATGGTGATGTCAGGGGGTGTTGCATATGCAAATAAGTTATGCTAATGAGCGCCTGCACCTCTTTTTCTACGAAATGACCCCTGATAACAATCCCATACAATATTATTTTATTTATTATTTATTTATTATATTTATACCTCGCCCATCCTGCGAACAGGCTCAGGGCAGCTCACAAAAGCGGTACAAAGTACCTAAGTATATAAAACCAATAAAACATTTAAATAACATAAAACAATCAAAATTTATGGTGACCCCATTGGGTTTTCAAGGCAAGAGATTTTAGAGGTGGTTTGCCATTGCCTGCCTCAGTGTAGCAACCCTGGACTTCCTTCCAACCACGGCTGACCCTGCTTAGCTTCCAAGATCTGATGAGAATGCGCTAGCCCACATTACGGATGGGCGACTAAGTCTGAGAGTGAGAGGAAATTTGAAACTGGGGCTCCCAGCTCCTAGTCTGATACTTTAAACCAGGGGTGTCAAACATGTGGCCCATGGGCCGGATCTGACCTGCACAGGGCTCAAATCCGCCCCCCAAGCAAATTCCTTCTGCTTCCTTTCCAGGGATGCTACTGCAGCTGCACCATAGCTTGCTTTTCCCCCAGCTCTTTCAGTGGCTTTTTGCTTCCCGTTTCCTGCCTCTTGCCTCCCTCCCTCTCCCTCTCTCCCCCCTCTCTCCCTCCTCCCCTCCTCTCTCTCACACACACAGAGCTCTGTGGCTTCTTCCTGCTTCGTGCAGGAGAGAGATGAAGACAAGCCTCTCTCTCTCTCACTCACACGTACAACTTCTGCTTCCTTCTCCGGGGATGCTCCTCCTCTTTTGGGATTTATTTTTGTTGGGTGATAGTGAGATATTGAAAAAATGGTATTTAGCAGAGATAATATAGCCCAGCAGAGCCTGAGTAAAATAATTCAGACTGAGAGTCCATGTGTGATTAAAATATAAAGTTTTTACTAAATTCTAGCATGGGGAAGGGTAACTGGGATGAAAATAACAACAGAGCATAATCGGCTACATCCTTACACTACAAAGACAAAACTAGAAGAGAGTTATGGCTTCTCTTCTTCTTCAGAACAGCAAACAAAGACGGGAAGAGGAGCCATAAAATGCAAAAACACTTTGACACTTTCGTTGCAATCAAACTCCTAGATCAGCGAGAAATTTCCTGGGCTTCTACTCCTAAAACAACATTGGTTACATGAAAAACATGTGACTTCCTGTGAGTAACATAAACAAACATTTAATCCCAGATATACTGAGTGTTTTCAACTTGTAATACCCAACAATTTTCTTTCAAAAAGACCCTGATTAGGAATTAGAACACTTGGATTGGTCCTTATATCATGGAGAGTGGAGTGATTTCAGATGCCAAATTATAATAGCACAATTGGTAATGAGACAGGAAAACTAGTTCTTAATTCAGTCCAGAAGGATGCATTGTCTTGAGCTTCCTTATCAATTGCAATTCAATAGTCTCTCTAATCTCCCTTTGAAATTCCTTCATAAGAGCACTGCTACTCTTAGGTCAGCAACTGAATGTTGTGGTTTCTAATGTCAGACGTATGTCCATTTAGTCTTTTCATCCTCCTGGGCTGAATCCTCCTGGATGGAATTGAGACCTAGGTTTCCTGTCTCATTACCAATGCTGGTATCTCCAGCATTGCTCTGCATCTCCAGCTCTGCATCTCACACCTAATCCAATCAGGCCTGCTATTGTCATTCACCTGCTATTGCCATTCAACATCTGAAATCACCTTTATAAAGTTTATATCTCTGGTAGCTTGTGTCACATTTTATGGCACGCGTGGCCTGGCCCAACAAAGTGACATTTATGTCAGATCCAGCCCTCCTAACAAATGAGTTCGACACCGCTGCTTTAAGCACTATACACACTGTCCACAGTGGGGGGTTTTGCCACTAAATTATACATCTGCTGATCCATTCACAGGTGCCCAACATCACCTGTAGCTCGGCTATCAGCACTTAGCCAATCTACTACAGCAGACTGGAAACATTTTCCCCTCCCCTCCTCACTGCACATAGCATAGAGAGGAGTAAAGTCCTTAAACTGAATCCCATGGGTAAACCCAGCATCTGACTTACCACAACTGTCAGCAGTCCATGCTGAAGGAGAACAGAAGTGTCAGATCCCCAGGGGTCATTTCGTAGAAAAAGAGGTGCAGGAGCTCATTAGCATAACTCATTAGCATAACTTATTTGCATATGCCACACCCCCTGACATCACCGGAAGTGTGTCAGAAGGCAACACCCACCGCTCAGGCTCCACTGGACTGTTTTGGATTGCTAGCTATTGGGGGGGGGACGTGCAGATCTGTCCTCACAGAGGAGGGAGAGCTTGTACCTGAATAAAACTTGGTCTTAAAGATGCCCCTGGACTGTTTTGGACTGGGGGCCCCGGGGGGGCTCTGCAACTTACCTACGTGCTTCTTGCTCTGACTGAGGGCTGCTGGGAGCAGGGGGTGGGGCTTGTTGCATGTGCCTGCCCCCTGGGCTCTTTACTGCCAGAGCTCCACTCCTGCAGGAAATGACCCCTGCAGATCCCAATCTATAAAAGAAGGAAGCCTCTGGAGTGATGGGCATCTTCCACAATGTGCTGTGGGGAGGGGGTGTTTTGGAATAGGGACTGTTCATTAAGTTTATTGGATATTTTAGGGTAAAGGGTTTTTAAAGACACACATTTGGCAACCCTAAATCAATAAGCTGTCTTTGATTGGTTCTTCTCTTTCTCAGCTCACAAGTGATGGCAGTTCCATGACTTCCCTGAGAAGGATCCCTTGATTCCTTTAACCTTTTCAAGTGCCCAGTATTTCTTACAGTCAGGCATATTCCTTAATATTTGACTTAAAAATCAACCTTCCTGCATCTTAAAACCATTTTCTGTTGTCCTGCTCTTGCTAAGGAGAGAAAACAACTGTTTCCCATCTTCTTTGTAGCAGCCTTTTACATATTTGAAGACAGTTATCATGTTCTTAATCTTCTTTTCTCTAAGCCGAATATCCTCCATTCCTTCAACCTTTCCCCCATATGTCTTCCATTCTAAACTGTTTATCATCTTAGCTACTCTCCTTTGAACTTTCTCCAGTTTGTCTATATCATGGTAGCTGAAACTGGACTCAAAATGCTTTGCCTGCAATCTATCCAGTGCCAAGCAGAGTGATATTATTATAACTCTGTCTTGATTCTTTGGTTAGCACAATCCCAAATGACACTTACTGGCTCCCGTTCAGTTTGTGATCTGCTGTAAGTAGAGCCATCTCTCCTCTTATTACGTTGTGTGCATAGAATTTTGTATGGTGTCTGGTGCATAATGTGGATTTCTGATACATTCAGCTCTTTTTTAAGAGGTATGTCTAGCCCTCATAGTGGAGAGAATATTTGAAAATGGGGAGGCAGACATCTTCAGACAAAGACTTTTGTGCCTTCTGATGCACACAGAGGATTCACGTAAGTATATGCTGCCCCGTTATGGGGAGAGCTATGCACATGCTCAGGGGAGCATGGCTATGTCTGGATGTTCCAGGGTTCCTTACCCATAACACATTTCTGGATCATAGCATGTGACCCGGGGGGGGGGGAACGGGACTCCACTGCCCTCTTCCTGACTTCTGCTCTCTGCCTGGTCACCAGTCCCTTCATGTTGGCCCCCACTTTGGTTGCCTACTGCCACTCACCCACCCTTGCATCTCTCCCTGCGATTGCCCCAGTCTTTGCCAGAAAGCCCTGCAAATGCTCCTACTACTCAAATATTTAGTGAAGAATAAAGTATGACAAATTAGCAAGTGATGCTAATTAAGGATATTTACATAAATATATTGGTTTGCATAATACGTTTTAAGCCCGGAATGATAGTACTGGGAGAAGCAGGAAATCTGCCCCCCCCCCGGATCCTGCACACACATGTCCTTCCCTTCCTCATTGATCCACATTAATCTAGAACAGGGTGCACCATAAACGGAGAGGAAGAGACACAAGTACCCTAAGTTGTCTTGTGCTGAATTGAGAGTCTTCCTGGGCCATGATGACCAGTTTTGCATTTTGGTGGGATGTAAATACTGATCCAGAGCCAGCAGTACACTACCCCCTTCAAGCATAATGGATTGAGGATGAGACTACCATTCTCTAGGTCAGGGAGGAATGTGCACCAGTGTTTTCTAGGTCAAGGGAAATATGCTCCAGTGTTTTCTCCAGAGTGGTGGTGGTGGTGGAAAATACCATTAAGTTGCAACCAACTTATGGCAACCTTGTACAGTTTTCAAGGCAAGAGACTTCAGAGGTGGTTTGTTTGCCATTGCCTGTCTCCACATCACAAGCCTTCATTTCCTTGGTGGTCTCAGATCCAAAATACTAACCAGGACCAACCCTCTTTAGCATCTGAGATTTGATGAGATTGGGCTAGACTGGGCTATCCAGGTGTGGTCTTTTCTTCAGGGGGACAATGCAAAACTAAATGGGAAAGGGTATGAAGGACAAATTGTGTGGTGTGATAGTGAGGTAGTGGTGCAGAAAGAAAGGGTAACTGGTCCGGTATGTGCCATATCTAAAGGACTACATGACTGCTTCCCACTACAGTGGTGAACATTCCTTCTCTAAAGAGTGTGATTACATGTATTTAAAAAAGCCCTCTTGACTTCGGTAGGAACTACTGTAACGAGTAACACACTTTGTCATGAGCACTAGCAAACAGGTGGCTGTAACATTTGCAGAGTCACCTTCCCCACAGTGCATTCATAATAATACCAGTCTAGGACAGAACACCTGTGAAGTGCAGTCCATGCATCTACATGACCATCAATAAGGGAGCTGAAACATATATGCTCAGCAAGTCCTGCTCATTATTGCTAATGACTCTGGAATGCCGCATTGATGGGCATCCAGCTGGGCAAACACTAAAGGACTGGGATGTGCCAGCTGGAGTTGTCAAGCACCAATTCTACCTGGGCAGAGCTCCAGTGGGTCAGCAGCCAAAGACCAGCCATGGCTGGCACACTGCGGCCGGTGTCTTGGCCACTGGGAAGTGGGCTGAGCAAAGGCTAGTTGGGCCAGCCAGGTTCTCACAAGGATTAATGTTTCCCATGGCTTTCAACAAATTAAAACAAGGTACCTCATTGAGTTTGCCTTTGCTGTCTCAGGGAAAAGGAAACTCATAGGCAAAGTGGAGGCCTGCCCTTTCTCAGTGGAGGCCCAAGTGTTAACTGTGTCTTAGCTGGGTTGGGAAATACCTGGAGTTTTGGGGGGTGGAG
>NW_015167060.1:1420932-1423418 GCF_001447785.1 Gekko japonicus
TCCCTTTGCCCCGCTTCTATTGGTCAATTTCCCACTCTAAGCCGTGCAGCTTCGAGTGGGAAATTGACCAATAGAAGCGGGGCAAAGGGAGGCGCGACCACGGCGCAGCTCTTGTGTGAAATCAGTCTAGGAGAGAGCTCACCTGCTTCCATGCTTCTCCATACCACCTCCATCCCTTCTTGCAGAAAGCTAGGGTCATTTCCACAAGGGTTATACACCCTGTTTTGTTGCTGTTGGAAAATGTGTTTCCCCCCTGCTTTGCCACAGTATCAGGGTTCATTTGTGTATGTCCCAATGTTTCCTTGGCTTTTCCCTGACCTTTCCCAAACCTGCTTTGCTCTGAAGTTTTGGGAATAGGGTTCCCATTTACCTGCTTATAGCAGGAGACCTCCAGGCAATTGTGGCCCTTGCCTGCCAAAACTCACCTGGTTGGTGGGTGGAAACTGAGGTCAAATGGGGGGGGGGCGCAATCGTCCCGGGGATAAAAATTAAAAAGAAAAATAAGGCCTTTCTACTTACAGGAAATTCTGATGATAAGAGTTTCTGGCAATTCCTAAAGCTACCCTTGTCACTTCTGGGTAGCTCTAGGAATTACCAGGAATTGTATGCTCAGAACGTTCTATGAGGTAGGGTTGCCCGCTCCGGCTTGGGAGGTTCCTGGAGATTGGGGAAGTGGCACCCGGGAAGGGACCTCAGCAGGGCATGGTGCCCTACGGCCCTCCTTCCAAAGCAGCCATTTCTGCCAAGAGAGCTGATCTCTGTGGTCTGGAGATCAGATGTGATTCCAGGACACCTCCAGGCCCAACCTGGAGGATGGCAACCCTATGACATGAGGCCTGTTTTTTGTTTTGTTTTGTTTTTTTTCTTCTGGGATAGTCCCCTCTCACACAAACCTCCCACCAGTTGCCTGGTAGTAACCCTGTTTGGAAATGACCAGGAAATGCCTGGATGACTGCCATGTGGGTGGGAAAGTTCAGATTTCCCACCCACATGACAACCATTTTCTCCACAGCAGCAATTTCCTTTCCCCATCACTGGGGGCTCTTTTGTTTTTAATCAGCAACTGAATATCATTATACCAATATAATGTTACAAACAATAAGTGTAAGAGAGTCCCTAAATTCCCAGCTTTCATTTTTTTTAAAAAAAAAGTCTGTAGCAGCTTTTGATGCAGAGATATAAGGTGAAAGGCATACCTCCACAATGAAAGGTGCTAGAGCAGGGATCTCCAACATGGTGTCTGTCATGGTGGCTGCTGACACCTTTTTTGGCACCCGCCAAGTATTTTTGGTAGGGTTCCCAGCCTCCAGGTCCCAGTGGGGTTTCCCCTGCTTTTGAGGGCTTTGGGAGCCCCCACCTCCAAACAGGGATATTGCTGCACAATGTCCCTGACGCGATGATGTTGCCTGAGAGTGACATCATTGTGTCACTGATGTTGGGGGTGACACTCTAGGGTCTTTTTTGCAAACTCTATGGTTTTGAAGGCAAAAAACCATAGAGGTTTGCCAAAAAACAAGAGCGTCACCCCCTGACGTAGGCGACACAATGATGTCACCCTAATTTTTAGGTGGGTTTTTTACCCAGCAAGGCTTCTGATTGGCCAATGGAGATTTGATTGGCTGTGCAGTTTCTTAAAAATGTTGCTTTGGCGGCAGCTGCCACTGCACCACAAGGATTTTCACTGTGTGACTGAAGGTAAGCTGTGACAGACATTTTGTGGCTGCCTCCACCTCCTGCAGCAGCTATTTTGTGAATGTGCCCAGCACACTGTGTCAGAATGCCAAATGTACCCAATGGGCTCAGAAAGGTTGGGGACCCCTGTGCTAGAGACTTACTTTTTAAAAAATGAAAACTGGGAATTAGGGGTCCCAAATCCCTCCGGGGGGCGGAATTCCCCCCGGTTTCGAGCCCTGATTCCGGCTCCCGTGGAATCGGGGCCCGGGGGAAACCCCACCCCCATGCGTGCGTCACCCGGAAGTGACGTCACACGCTGGGGGAGGGGCGACGCCATTTGAGGGGAAAACAAAGAGTTTCCGAGTGACGCAAGCAGGGCGCGCGCACGGGCGGACGCCGTCCGGGAGCCCCCCGCTCCCGGACGAATTTCATTTGGCAACCCCACTGGGAATTCGTAGAACATGCTACACATATTGTTATAACATAATGTTGGTATAACAACATTCAATTGCTGATTTACAAAAACACACCTGGAAAAAACCTGTTGGTGATGTGAGAGGGGGATGAACCCTGCTGACAGATCAGGACAGAGAAACTATGGGGAATCCTGCCATGTGTTGGCAGCTGTAGCAGTGACAAAGAAAATACACATACCTGTCCCCAGGACTTTTTTTGTAGAAAAAGCCCAGCAGGAACTCATTAGCATATTAGGCCCCACCCCCATGCCTTCCCTTGGCTTGCCCGGGTGCCCCGTGGTAAGCCAGCCCTTGGACAGGCCGGGAGAGGGATTTAAATGTATCCCTGTTCCTTGC
>NW_015167060.1:1423439-1463505 GCF_001447785.1 Gekko japonicus
CGGAGTCGCGGGGGGGGGGAGTCACTCTCCAGGCCTTCCCTCTGTAGCCACGCACACAGAGGTTTTGGCTGTAGTAGGGGTGGCCAACTCTGAAGCCAGTCGGAACTCCGGTCCTGTGCGTTCCTGCCCAAAAATAGCCCTGCCTGTCCCTGTGTGACAAACACAATGCAGTTAAGGGAAAGGGTTCTAAGTTTACAGTTTTCCTGACATAGGATTGCCAGTTTTGGCTTTGGAAGTTCCTGGGGATTTCTTTGGGAGTGGTTTCTGGGTTGGAGAGGGAGCCCAGTAGGGATATGATCCCATAGAGTCCATCTTCCAAAGCTGCCATTTTCTCCAGGAAACCGATCTCTGTAGTCTGAAGATGAGTAGCAATTCCAAGAGTATCCTATACCCCATCTGGAGGCTACCAGCCTGACATGCTAGTTTTGTGTGTTTGTTTTACTAGAGGAACATGCATTCAATCACATGTACCCTGCACTTGCAAAATGAAGAAGTACACTCCAGAAGCAGTCTTACCACCCCTGTCTAGGCCTAAAATGTCTTACTACATACTGACCCCCACATACACCATAAGGAGGGTACTTTTAAGGAGTGTTGGATGTTACAAGTTAAAACACTTCAGTATTTACTGGGTTAATGATGCTTGTTAAGTCACATGTTTGTTTGTAACCAATCTATTTAGATTATAGGATGCCTGGGAACTTTGGAGCTAGTTTGTTACTCTGATTGGAAACGAAGGTGTCAAGTATTAGCATTTTATGGCTTCTCTTCCCTTCTGTGTGTTTCTTTGTTTTGACTAGAGAAGAAGACGCCATTCCGGCTCTTTAGATGTAAGGATGTAGGCATATAAGCTCTTTGTTGTTTTATATCCTGTGTACCCTTTCCCATGTTAGGTTTATAGTAAACTTTTATATTTTAATACACACCATGGACTCAGTCTCTTAATACTCTGCTGAATTTATCAAAATAATTCCAACAAGGAGCTACCAGAAGGGGCCATGCTCACAGAAGGCTGAAGTACCTTGTCAAATGCCCTCCTGAAGCTGCTTTGAATCATAGTGGGGTGGAAGAGGAAGCAATAATATCTTGAAACATATCACGTAAGCAAAAAGGGGGAAGATCTGGCATGGCACAGTGGATAGAGTGTTGGACTAGGATCTTGAGAGACTCAAGTTTGAATCTCCACTTCTGCCATGGGAGCTCATGGGGCTGGTCACAAACTCTCAGCCTGGCCTACCTCACAGGGTTGTTGTTGTGAGAAAATGGAAGAGTGGAAAGCAATGTTCCAAGCCTCTTTGAGTCCCAACTGCGGAGAAAAGCAGGATATAAATAAATGAACACAAAAATGCAAGATCCTAGGTGTGGAGGAGAAATACAGAGGAGAAATTGAGCAGGTGTCTGTTCCAAACCCCTGTGTGGTAGACCTTCAGGTTTATCTACAAAGGGAGGGATTTTAAAGCCAAATATGAAGAACAGATGTAGCAGTGTTATGTTTCCCCTACAATGCGGCTGATGGCTCTTTCACATAGTAAGGAGGGCCATCCCACAACCCCCCCCCCCACCATTGGCAAAGAATGGGCTGATGGAAGAACAAAATCAGAAACAGAACTTCCTCCGCCCAACTCCTCCTTTTTACATCCGTCCCATGTCTAGAGCAAGAGCCCAGGTGCCATATCTAGCTAATGCATTTTTAATCCTGCCCTGCTGTTAAGGAGCTCCTGACACTCCTTGCTGTGCTTACCTCTAGAGCTATTTCTCATTTGTACATCAACATGAAAAGGCATTGCATGTGTTTTACAAAACAGATACAAGCCAAGTAACTGAACGTGGCAGAGCAAACACCCCCAGAACTAAGACAGAACCCAGGAGGAGTCCTGAGTCAGCCTCCAGTGCATTAGGCACCACACCTAGCCAGAGCCAGGGTCCATGAGTCACAGTCCTACCATCTCAAGCCCACTCATCTGAGTCCCCTCCCAGAGGGTGCAGATGGCAGCTCTACACTTCTTCGCAAGCATGCTGAGGGGACTATACCAGATGAGATTATCAGAAAATTAATGAGGGGCAAAGAGACCTAAAGTATGTGCTCTAATAGTGCAATCCTATGCTGAGTTACTCCAGTCTAACTGCATAGAAAATAGGGTTGCCAGGTTCTCCTGGCCATGGGGTGGGGGTGCCCGCTCTAGGTTGGGAAACTGGTGGAGATTTTGGGGGTGGAGCCTGGAGGGGGGGGACTGGGAACTCAGTGGGGTACAATGCCATAGAGTCCAGCCTCCAGAGCATCCATTTTCACCAGGGGAACTGATCTGTGCATTCTGGAAATGAGTTGTAATTCTGGGGGATTCCTGGGCCCCACCTGGAAGCTGGCATCCCTAGACTGACATAATTCTGCCTAGGATTGTTCTGGAAATATGCTAAATTCATTTATCTTGGGTGTGTGTGGGGGTGAATTTGTCCTGGCAGATAAAAGATGAGCCATTATGGCCAATGTTCCCTCTAAGCTGAGTCAGTGTGAGCTAGCTCACACTGACTCAGCTTAGAGGGAACACTGATTGTGGCACTTGTCTCATTCTGAAATTATCTTGCTAACAGAACAACTGTGCCTCGCAAAAAAAACAAAAAACAGTGAGCATCTTTTCAGGCTCTCTTTCCTTTAGCACTGGGGGGAAATTGCTGTTTTGATTTTTTAGGGTCCGCCTTTTGACATGGCCTAGTCTGTGATGGTCCACGTGAACCGCCCTTTGTATGAAAAGGTGAGGACAGGTAGGAATGTCACACTGCCACTTTCTTGGGTGGGAGCTTAGACATAAGGATGGGATTTTGATCTAAGGGGAGGGGTGATGTTAGGGGTGCCAGCTTCCAGGTGGGACTTGAGGATCCCCCAGAATTACATCTCATCTCCAGACTATAAAGATCAGTTCCCTGGAGAAACTGATGCTTTGGGAGTCCCTGTCCTCGCTCTGTCCTCAAATCTCCAGGAGTTTCCCAACCTGGAGCTGGCAACTCTGCCCCCCATCCCCTGCCAGTGGCCAGGGAGGACCTGGCAATCCTTGAATGTAGGGAGAAAAGTAAAGAGAGTGAGAATTCTGGAAAGGGGCTGGCAAGAAACAGGCTGGAGGAAAGGCTGCAGGTGCTGCTATTGCTGATGGAGTTTTGGGGCTAAGCACTGCCTGTGTTCTTGGTTGGCTTGCTTCCTGCCTGTTCTACCTGCATGCTAGCAAATAAACAGATCATCACAAATCTCCAGCATTCTTTCCTCACAAGAGCACCCAAAGCTTCTTCTGGAACATCCTGCAGTTCACTGAAGAGTGGAGTGTGAAACATTATGCCCACAGAGACGTCTTGAAAAAGATTAGACGTCCCTAAAATATTTTCTTACCATTGCAATGGGTATTCTCCTGCCCACATGGGTTTCCCTCATAATTGTTTCACACCTTAGACAGGCTTCTGTTACATTATCTGTGCCCTCTTCATGCCATTGATTCTGCATGAACCACCGCTCACATCCGTCACACCTGGGCCAAGATGCTCTGGTGGAAGGTCTTGGCTGGCAGTGCTGGAATGGTGCCCACCAGCCAGTCTGAAGCCAGGAGCAGCAAAGGGGTGGGGAGGACACATCAACCATGAAGAGGTTTACAAAAACTCTGCTCACTCTGTCTTACTTCCTGCTTGGAGCAGTCCTCCGGAACGTCAAGCCAAACAACCTCATGGTTAACTGCTTCTGAATCACCCACTGAATGTGAATCTGTTTCTCCAAGAAATCCCTCAAGGGCCCAAATTGACACATTTTTCTCTCTGTGGTATGGTTGTCACAACAGATCTGCTTCCTGGAGTCTTGGACTACGTGGGCAACCAAAGAAAGTGGCACTTTTACATGCCACCAATGCAGAGCGGGAACTAACCACAGGGAAGCAATATTGTAGCAGTATCTGTATAGCCGAGGTCATGTATAAATTGGGCCAGACATAACACACCTGCCAAATTCAATTCAGAAATTGATAGGGCATGATGTATTGCTTCCGTCCGAACAGCCCCCAAAGAGCTGCCTGTCAGGGGTAAATGAGGCCCACCCAGAATGGAATTAGACATGACCAGGTGCTTAATTTCCAAAAAGAGAGATGCCAAGGCTGAAGCCTCCTTGGATGCCATTGCATCCTATGCCTTGGAAGCTCTGCTTTTCCCTCCTTCGTGTCTGGGAACCAACTATAGTTACTTATTGATGAAGGAAAGATGCTCTGCACATGCTCAGATATGCTTTTCTTCATTGTAACTTCAAAGGACTCCGCTCTGGGGTTGAAAACTGATTTGGAGACTGGCTGAGCCCCGACAGAAATTAAGCCCTGGTCAGATGTCACGTTTGGCCTTCATGCCCTAAGCTCATTGTTCAGTCCACTTATAGGGACATCAGAGTTACACCCTTCTGTGCCCAATGATTCCAATGAAAGGGGGTAACTCTAATTTGATTTGATTTATTCGATTTATAGCCTGCCCTCCCTATGTCCAGGCTCAGCGTCGGTGACATCATTAATAAAGCATATTAATCTAATACATTAATAATTCTAAATAAAATAAATCCAGTAAATATAATAAAATAAAATACAATCCAACAATACAGTTAAAAGATGGCATAAAATTGCAGGGGGGGTGATTTATAATCTGTCTGATATGAAGGGGGGGAAAGGGGGAGGGGAGAAGAGCAGGAGGCTAGAGATGGACATCTGTTGCTGCCCTCAACCATAAACCCAGCAGAACAACTCTGTTTTGCAGTCCCTCTGGAATTGCATTAAATCCCGCAGGGCCTGGATCTCACCCGGAAGAGTGTTTCACCATGTAGAGCCAGGGCAAGCCGGACACTCTTTGGGCAGGGATCACCAGCAGATTTTGATCACTTGAGCATAACACTCTTCTGGGGGGGTATACCAGGAGATGTAATCCCAAAGGATGGGACTGTTAATTTCTTATCCACTATCAGAATAAATCTGTCTACTTTCCCTCCATTTCAGGCACAGTGTGTCACGCGGTCTCTTTTGATGTCACACTCCTTGCCTGTATGATTTATTTAAAACATGTCTATACCATTTTGGTACATAGGACAGAAATGTAGCATATAAATAATTTAAATAAATAAAATCTTGCCCAGGTGCCCAACCGGAGCGGCCTTTCTCCCTCTACCCGTTTCCTCACTCCGGCCGCTTGGAGGAGCTGGGGACTCTTTTCACACAGTCAGTGCCGTTCTCGCATGGCTTATGCAGTACTTCTTGCTGCCAGACGCTGCTAGGCCGAGGGAGCCAAGCTGAGTTCTACTCATGAGGCTGAAGTTGGTTCCCAGCCTCCTGTTGTACACACAATAAATTGCAGGGCCAAGTACTGATTAAGTCAGTGATTGTTATAAATGAATTTGTCAGTGGCAGTTTTGCATCACAATGGAATTTAGCTAATTAAGTATTTCAGCTGATAACACTTCTCCCATTACATGCAATTAGCCAGCACCAGAGGCTGGAAAGATCTATGCGAGGCCCCCCTTCCAACCACAAGTGAATGGCTGGGTTGGGCTACGAAAGACCACCCGGAAACCCCTAAAATGGAGGTCGTGTTCAGCACTTGCTGGGACTTTTGCCTTAAAATGTTCAGATCCCACTGCATGGCACAATGCCAAAGCAAATGTACTTAATGAGAACGAGTATTGTGGGGCATTTATATTTATTCACTTCAGTTATCTCCTGCCTTTTTTCTCAGTGAGGACCCAAGGCAGCTGACTTCAGGCTTCTCTCCTCCATTTTATCCTCACAACAATCCTATGAGGTAGGTTAGGCTAAGTGTGTGTGACTGACCCAAAGTCACTCAGCAAGCTTGCATGGCAGAGTGTGGATTTGAACCTGGGTCTCCTAGATCCTAGTATGAGAGTCTAGCCACAACACCTCACATCCCTCCATTGTTACTGAGTGAGGAGGCCATTGATCTCCTGTCTTGTAGTAACTAGTTACTTTGAACTCGTTGATCATAGGGTGACTAACTTGTGAACCCACCCCATAGCTATATCCCTTTAACAGCAGTTTGATCTGTGTGAAGAAATGCATTTTCTCCTGGAGGGAGGCTGGCAAGCAGCAAGCTTCCACTTAGTGTTTTAAAAGGGTTCCCCCTACCCCCACCCCGCTGGGAGGGTGGAAGTCCATCAATGACTTTCCAGGCACACCTCTAAAGAAATGGTAATAGAGACAATGGGAGGCTCAGACTTCCCCCTTCTCCCCCCTCCCCTCTTCAGGCAGAGAGAAGAGGTGTGGAGGTGTAAAATGCTAGATAGGCTTCAGGAAGCAGCTTCCTGGAGGCAACAGGAAAAGAAGCCTTGACCTGGGTTGACTGGTGTTAAGTGGGCGGAGATAAAGAGTTAATAAAACTTCCCTGCAACAGCAAACAGCTCTTTTTTCTTGGGAATGCTTGGATGAGGAGGACACTGTTCTGGTCTGCAAGCATGTGGCCATTGAACATGTGGCTGGCCTGGGAGAGCTGGGGCAAGGTTTGAAGGTACTGGGAACTCTGTGGAGAGTTATAAAAGCCTAGTGCCTGACTACCATCGAGACAGCCTACTGCTTTGTGTGCTTCTGGGGAATGCTGCTTGCCAACCGCTCCCTGGAGCTCCCTTTAGAATAGCATGTCCAAACTGGTTGGAGGTCTATGTGGTACAGAGAAGTACTACCAGCATCATAAGTTTAAGGTATTTATTTAAAAGTAAGTGTTCACAAGCATACTTTTAAGCATAGCACCAGATCTGAGCAAGGGAAAACAAAAGAAGTTGGAAGGAAATGCAAATCCTCTGTCCCTCTGTTATACATGCCCTAACTGATGGAAAAATAGGATTGTGCTTGCTCCATGCCATGAAAGTTTACCTTCTGATTTTTGCAAATGTTAAATATCTTAGGAAATAAGCCAGGTTACCCCCATATTCTTTCTGAACTATAGACCTGGTCACTAGATTATGCAGGCACCTTCAAATGGAAAGCCCACCCATGACATCCTGTGCCAACTAGATAGCTAGTGGCTGTGGCTTAGCTTTGGACCAAGTCACAGCAGCGAGGACTGAGGCCAGTGCTGTCCCAACAGCTCATCATATGCATATGCCCAATAAGGAGCTGAACTCCAATTTCTGCTTCCTACTGAACTTTCTTAGACCTAGTTCTTACTGAGATGGTATAGCCATATCTGTGCTGTACCACTTCAGAATGCAGGTAGCAGCTCATCATAACTGAATGCTCCACTAGAATACCAGGGAGAAGGTGAAGCCAGATCCCGCCTTCCTAGTATTTAGTTGTCTTTCTGGAGGGAACCAGAGGGGTAGTCATTGTTTATCTGTTACAGCAAAAATAAACAGAAATCTTACAGCGCCTTAAAGATTAGCACATTTTTATTACAGCATCCCCTTTTATGGACTGGAGGCCACTTCTTTGGCTGTTACTCAACACCATGTGCGGGAATAAAAAAACGTTAGTCTTTCAGATGCCACAAGACTCCTGTTTATGTGGAGGGTTGTGACCAGCTATGTCCTTGAAACTGAAAACAGTAGGCACTGTGACTCCTGGGATCTATCTAAACTCCCCTGCTCATCTTAGGTGACACAGTGAAGAAGGGCTCACCTCTTTATCCATGTGTCTTTGCATGGTTTAGCTCCTGGGTTCACACTGATCTTCTGCCCTCTGCTGGCTGTACCATTCCTCTTCACTAAGAGCCAGTTTGGTGTAGTGATTAAGTGCGCGGACTCTAATATGGGAGAACCGGGTTTGATTCCCCCACACCTCCACTTGCACCTGGCTGGATGACCTTGGGCAAGCTATAGTTCTGATAAGAGCTGTCCTTGAAAAAGAGCAGTTTCTGTCAAGAGCTCTCTCAACCCCACCTACCCCACAGGGTGTCTGTTGTGGGGAGGGGAAGGGAAAGGAGTTTGTAAGCCGCTCTGAGAGACCTTTGGGTAGTGAAGGGCGGGGTATAAATCCAATCTCCTCCTCCTCCTTGACACTGGCTTTCCTTCAAAGACCACATCTGCTTGGCCTACTCCTTCCCTGTCCCCTCCCAGCCTTGAGAAAGTCCTTTCCTCTGGAGTTCTTTCTAATGCTGTCTTTCTTTTCAGAAGGAAGGAGATGTTGCTCCTTCTGTGTGTGTGTGTGTATGTGAGGGTGTCTCATGATGCCTGCCTGTCAGTGCCAATGTGATACTCTGTTGCTTGCAGCCTGGTTGTATAAACATCCAGCCAAACCAGTCAGACAAAGAAACCACCAGGTGTTCTACAGAAGAGCATCTCGTAACAAGAACACTTTTTTTTTTGTATAGAGGAGCAGTCTGTTATGTCAGTCCTCACCTACAATCCGAGGCCCAGGTTAACCGCCTCACAGCCTCAAGTCTCAGCATGAATGGCGTGTACCAGAGAGATACCAGCAGCCTGATGGGCACTCAGAAGGTGGCAGCATGGAGCAGAGCTTGCTGCTGCAAAAGCTTGGTCGATCACTGCTGATTCCTGGGGCAGAGAGGATGTAGCAGCAGATGGCACTGTGAAGGACTGGAGCTTGGAAATGGAGGAAGGATAGCCAGAAAACCTATAAATCCCCACTGTCCACAACAATTCCCTGTGCCCATTCGCCTCTTTAATGTTGCCAGGGGTTCATGATGGTGTTGGAGTGAAGAGACCCAGCATATATGCTACAGTTCTGACAGTCAGAACTTAACTCAGGTTCTCCCCAGTTGCCTCTGAATACATTAAAAGCTGCTTCTTAAAAGGCCAGGCTGAAACCAACATTGGTAACTTCAAGGTAGCGGAAAGGGCATTGGGCTAATTGGGGAATAGGCAGCTGGGCTTGAACAAGCTCAGCGGAGAAGCCGCTAACAGCTCCCTCGCACACCGGCATGCAAGGGGGGGGGGAAGGGTCTGTTGGGCATTCCGTCCGCCTGCCTCTCTGCTCGTTCCCCCTTGTTACCACAATTGCTCATTACAGGGAGGCCGCCCTTGCTAATTGCCGATCTGCACCATGCATCCTGCCTTGAGAGACCCACTTATTGCCCTGATTAATGGCAGATGCTTCCCGGTCGTCAGGCATCAGCCGCGCTGCCGTGGCAACCACTCACCTCAGCAACCGCTTGCCACAGCCATTTCCACCTGTCCCAGATTTAGGGGCAGCAGCCGAGTTGGAGACGGGGTGGGGCAGAGCTCAGAGTTGAAATCACAGAGAGGAGGAGGAGGAAGGGCAGAAGGGAGGTGGGTTCAGACCGAGAGGCACAAAGGAACAAGACTTTGTGCTGAGAGCAGGTACAGCCCTTGCAGGGAAGAATTGCTTGGGGGACTAAGGGGTAGTAGCAGGGCTGGGGGAGGGAAGGGAACCACCGAGGCTCTGGGTAGGAAGGGCTGCTCAGCTGGGAGCTCATCTTCTGGCCTGCCCCCTCCCCCATCTCGTCTTCCTCCCTCGCAAACTCTCCTGGACCACATGCGGCACAGTGGGCGATCCAGCAGGGAGTGCTGCCATGTCTCTGGGAGGCCAAGCAAATCCTCTGCCTCTCCTTTAATTGCAGCTGAGGATCAAACGCTTGGATTCAATAACGTTCCTGCTGGAACCTCAAGGTCACCCTGAGTCCTGGTCCCTCCAGCCTCAGAGTGGAGAGGAGGAGGAGGAGGAGGAGGAGACACAGGCCTTGAGGAGGAGGAGGGGGCTGCTGCAGTAGTCAGAGGCAGCCTTTGCAGGCTCCCTCCACACACAGCCGGGGCCTGCCAGCAGGTTCCCTGCCATGCCCCACATCAGGGAGAGAGGGCTCTCTCACCACACACCCCATACCTTCGGTCTGTTTGTCCCTTGAGCCAAAGGAGATGGGATGCTAGATAAAGTGCCTGAACTGGCCAGAGTGGGCGAAGAAACATAGGCGCTCCCTATTTGTGAGTGATTTTTTTTTTTAAACCCACGAACTTTTTTTCATTTCAGGGCTGTTCAGCTCCATATGCTCCAGCAGGTCATCTTCCAGCTTCTCACACGTTGTCTTTGTTCTCTGCCCTGACCTGCTTTGCAAAATTCACCCTGTGAAGATGGAGCCTTCACACAGCTGGCAGACTTGTGAAGTAAGGCAATGTTGACAGTAAAGTCCTTGTGCAATTAGCACCTTCCCCGACTTTCCCTCATCTCCTTGGTCTCTTTCAGACCACATTCTTATAAACCACAGTGATGTTCATGGCCCAAAACATGTATATAGATTATGTGAGGCTGGGATTGGTCAAGCTCTAAGGAATGTCTGGTGCTGGTATGACGAGCAACAGGCCCCGTTGTGGAGGTGTCTCGGTTCTCCCTCCGTTTCAAAGCAAACACCCGCCACCCTCTTCAAAGGCTGCTTTCATGCACGTGCTGTGTTTGTGTTTCTTATTTCTGCAGTTCGAATGGAATGCCTACTTGTTTCTCATCCACATTCTATCCTACCATTGGCATCTGCATGCAAATGGTTTTTTTTAAAAAAGAATCTAAGTACATTGCCAGAGGTTCCAAAATAGAACCACAACCCAAGACAATGGGTCTACCAGGAGGTGGGGAAGTACCTTTATGGATTCTGTGTACTTAGATTCTTTTTTTAAACCATTTGTCCCTTGTACCACATCTTATTTGAGAGATACAATGGATTTTCTGAATCGTGTGCATGCCAATACCTTTAATCTCTTGCCGTGTGTAAAAATACCCTCGAGCAGTGGTTTTTAAATGGTGGGTCAGGATCCAAAAGTGGATTGTGATTCTCTGGCAGGTGGGTTGTGCGACCCAAAGGAAAGAGAAAGTGAGCTGGGTGAGGAGGCTTGATGGCAAATTAAGGATTGCCTTTGTGTAATGGGTGAAATATTGATGAAATGCAAACCGTTGTGTAATGGGTGAAATGTTGATGAAACACAAATAAATAGGAAAAAAATAAACCAGGGTTCAATGGAAAAAAGTTTGGGTCCAGTGGCACCTTTAAGACCAACAACGTTTTATTCAAGGTACAAGCTTTTGTGTGCAAGCACAGTTCTTCAGATACAGTGAAACAGAATTTCCTCAACCATTACATATAAGGTGGGTGGGGTTTAGTTGCCAGGAGAGGCCAGTTAGAGACGGAAACAAAAATGGAAATTTACCAGTTCATACATATAGGTGGAGGGTGAGCAATAAATTATCATACAGCATAATGAAGATGTTTAACAGATTCAAGAATCAAACAGGGATAATAAGCTTGGTTTGTATGGTTACCGTTTGTTTCGGTTCAATATAAACTAAACTTATTATCTTGACTGTAATTGGCCCTTCCTGACAACTAACCCTCCCCTTCCTATATGTGATGGTTGAGGGAATTCTGTTTCACTGTATACGAAGAAGTGTGCTTGCACACGAAAGCTTATGCCTTTAATAAAACTTTGTTGGACTTGAAGGTGCCACTGGTTGCTGTGTTGCTGCTTCAGACCAACACGGCTACCCACCTGGATCTATCAGTGTTCCGTGAGAGTTCTGGATTTTATGTTGGGAAGGAGGAAAGTGTGTGGAGTTACTTTGGCAGTGGGTCCTGAACAGTATCGTGAGTTTAGAGGTGAGTCCCACTTCAAAAAGGCAGAGCCCCATGACTTCTTAGTTTATACTTGTCCAGTAGGGGCTCTGTGCACTACTGCATATGAAATAGTGAGCTGCCTGGCTCTAGCCCTTGCTGGACAGGGGGATAGGCCTTGAGCCAAGTCCCTGTCAAGCCCAGGTGGCATGGATTCCCTCATATGTCACTTGTGCAGAGAAAGGATCCTGTCTGCACACAACTTTCTTTGTCAGCTCTGTGGACAGAGATCAGACATGAATCTGGGATGTTTTAACTGCCCCTTTTACTTGATTCTGTCCCACCCAATGAAAATTGACCCTATGTATGGCAGAATACAGAGAGTTTGAGCTGCTATGACTTGGGTCAGAGAATGTAGATGCTGCTAATAAACAAACAAACAAAAATAGACACCACCGTTTCTTGGCTGTATCTGTTTGTCACTCCCAGCCCCCTGTCCTTACTCCTGGCTGTCATTAAACACCACATGCTAATCCAAAACCCAGATTAGAGATATAAACACAAGCTGCTACTACAGACTCCCCCTTCCCCGGCACATACCAACAGAGATTCGCTCTGCTCATATACTAACACATACGGAAGCACAGCAATCTACCTTGCTAGACACACTTGTGCTGGCACACCTGCCCTGATTCTCACACCATCAGTCATACAGAAATCAGCAGAATGAGACCTAGTAGGCAATGGAAACCCCCCCCCCCCAGATGCCAAATCTAACCTGGGGCTGCACTTGCCACTGTCTAGAATCTCATTAGAAGGACTGATTGCCAGTTTGTCTAAGCAGCCTGTTCCCAAGCCATCCCCCAAGCAGAATGCCAGGTCATTTTCGATATCAACTTGCCATCCCCTCCTCCCACCCTTTATGCAAAGCACAGTCCTCTTGTGAGTAGTCATTTAATGCAGGGACAACCAAAGCAAATCGCTAGACTAGGAGGGGATTAGCACTTGAAAGGGCCTTCAGGCTGTAGGATCGATTCAGACCAAGAAAGACAGGAGAAGAGTTCACAGTTGAATTGTACGATCAGAAACCATCATGTGGTACAACTCTCTTGGATTGTACCAGTTCAGAATGCAGGTTGGAGAGGAGGATCTTATGGGCCTATTGGTCTCTGTCATTAAAAGAAAATCTCCATGCCAACGAAAAGACAGTGTGTCAGGGAGAAGGTGCGTAGCCTACCTTTCTCCCTCAGGTTCTGAAGTGGCATAACTCTGAATCCCTGTTGTAGGGGAATGCACAGTGCAGAAGGACTGTTGTATTCAGCCTTGCTTACAGATTGGGTTGCCAACCTCCAGGGGAGGCTGGAAGTTCTCCCAGAATTACAACTGAGTTTCAGACTGCAGAGATCAGTTCCCGAGGAGGAAATGCCAGCTTTAGAGAGTGGATGCTATGGCATTGCATCCCCACTTAGCTCACTCCCCTCCCTAGACTCCATCCTGCCCAGGCATTGCCCCCCAGTCTCCAGAAATTTCCCAAGCTGGAGTTGGGTTCTTTACTTTCAGGGTTCCCAGAGCTGGCTGGCTACTGTTGAAAACTCAATGCTAGGCTAGATGGAAATTTTGGTCTGAGCTACAGAGACTCTTCTTTTGTGTTTGTGCTCCAATTTCCTGTGTGCAGAGCGATTTTTAGGCTCGTAATCATTCAAACATGTCTTTGACCCTCTACATTCTGAATGGTGATTCAGTTGCAGGAGGTCTGTACCACATGGTATTTCAGAAAAGATAGATTTACCTATGCTCAGATACCAAGGCATGGGATATGATAAGCCTGAACAATATATCCCAGCACTGCATAGCAGTTAGAGTATTGGACTAGGATCTTAATGAAGTAAATAAAATAAAATGTTTGTGTATAATGAAGAAATATCCACTCATTTCTGGCAGCCTCCTCAGTCTGAATATGGGGCCAGGGGCAGACTTTGAGACTTTAGGGAAACGTATTAATCACCCCAGGCTGGAGAAGAGGCAGCACTTGGCCACTGAAAGGATCACAGGATTGGAGCATCTTCCTGACAAAGGAATACTAAAGCAGGTCTATTTTTGGGCAGGAACGCACAGGAACGGAGTTCCGGCTGGCTCCCGAGTTGGCCACGCCCAGCAGGAACTCATTAGCATAATAGGCCACACCCAACAGCAGAAACTCATTAGGATTGGCTACATTAGGGGTGTGTGGCCTAACATGCACAGGAGTTCCTGCTACAAAAAAACCCCTGGGTTTTGACAATAAACAAAGTAAACAGAATAAGAAGCAAAAGGTGGGTGTGGCTGGATGACCACACTTCTGGTAACATGGGGGTGTGGCCTAATATGCTAATGAGCTGTGCTGTTAGGGTGTGGCCCAATATGCTAACGAGTTTATGCTATTGGGTGTGGCCTATTATGCTAATTAGTTCCTGCTGGGCTTTTTCTACAAAAAAAGCCCTGCAAAATGGCAGGGGCTGGGAGAGTAGGGGGGCTGGAACTACAGGGCCAACCCTCCTTAGTGGAGGAGATTGGGCAAGGGTGGGCTTTCCAGGTCAGGGCTGTTAATGTGGTACAGGAGGAATATGGATTTGAAACAACTGAGTGTACAGACCAGGTTGGGGAGCATCAGTAACGCATTAGTGGAAGAGACTCCAGACTGAGATCCCAGCAGATACAGGCTAACAAAAGGATACTAACAAAGTTCTGTAGAAATGCTTACTTGTGAAGCGCATCATCCTTAATGTGGTTGTTGCTTACATGAATGTGAATACCCTTGGTTGTTTCAGAACTTATTGAATCAGTGTTGCTGTCCTAAATCAGTCATCACTGTCTACCTGGACAGGGAATCCCAGGGTGTGGGAGCCCACAACCTGTGCTTGCTGTCTTAGTCATTCACGGGTCACTTAGGTTCGGAGGGAACTTTGCAATCCATCAGCTTTGCAAATAAGATAAAGCATATGATACTGTAACCTGCCTCGAGTTCCTTTGGAAGAAAACTGGGCTAAAAATGCCATAAATAAAACAAAGCTCCACTACCGTTTGCATGATTACTTATCTTGGGGATGAAAGAGAAATGAGGAGAGAGATTTTTATTTTGCGAGGCCCCCTTCCAGCCTCTCTTTCAACAGGCTTCTGATTCATCGCCTTAAGATGCATCAGGGAAGGAAGAAAGATAAGGGATTATTATCCTAAAATAACTGATTGTGTGAACAAACCTCAAGACAGTTGTCTGAAACCAGTACCCTTTAATGTTGAATGTCTGGTCTGAACCAGAACAGCTGGGGCCCAATTCTTGATATCTGGATATCCTGAGATCTCATATTTGAAAGGGTGGGAAGGTTGGTGCACAAATGAAATGGCAGAATTGACCCATCTGTTTAGGGCCTTGCTGTGTAAGAAAAAAAAATGTTATCAGTATCAAAAAATGATGCTGGTGCTGGAGATCTGGGTGGAAGAAGTGAATTCTGACAGCTCATATCAAGGTCGGAGAAGCAGAAATCTCCCAAGCCTGGAGACTTAGGCTGGCTTTGTCATGATGTTCTATGGGAGAAGGCCAAGAGAAGTTCTGTTGCTAAGTGCTTGTTGCTACATTGACCATATGGTGGCCTTAGAGAACTTTATACTTCGGTCAACCCTCAAAAGTAACTGTTATGGTGTGGTCAGGGTTACTCAGAACTGCCAGCTGTGAGATGGAGATTTGTAGGACAGCTCCACACAGCAAAGGAAATACTGAGAATGAAGCCAAATCTATACTATTAGAGATTATTGTATCTGGCTGAGTGTCTTCTGAAGCCCCTTCACATACACAACAAATGGCAAAAATATACTGCTGGGGAATAAGTGTATCACTTGTGAGTACAGGGCAGATTGCCTGGGTCTTTCTTGCCTGATCCTCACTGTACTAGGAGAGGCAGGAAAGAACCACACTGGATCTGCCCATACCTAATGGCGTGGGATTGACTGGCATAGGGTATGAGAAGGGGCCTAAGTGGATTGTATAGCAGGGCCCAGGGAAAGTCCTGAAGCACCTCCTTCGTGACCTCTCAAAGAATTGGAGCAAGATGGAAATTGGTAAACCCAAACCCTAGGATTGTAGACTGGAAAACTGTGACATTGCCAATTGTGTGTTCCTGCATAAACTAGGCACAGGACCTAAAAATGTTATCATTTTAGTCCTGCCTCTCTGGAACAAGAACAGAAGAAACTATCCCCTTTTGTCACCATTTTACTTCCCTGTGCGAGCGCTGAATCTGGAACCAGCATAAACCAGGAAGGAGCAACAACAAAAAATCATTTTAGCACAAGTTACTTAACTGACACCACCCCAAAGACACTCAAAGGCATCTGGTGTTCACATTGCTGGGAACATAAGGGTAAGAGATCTTGCGCATACCTCGTTCCACCATAAGGAGCTATTGTGAAAGAGGGCTTTATTGTAACAAGCAGTGGTGATTCTGGCAATTCTCTAGCTCGATTGTTCCAATGGTTACTTTCTTTTCCGTGCTAAGAGGGTACAGCTTATCTGCACCTAATTTCTTGTCTGAATTTGTCTGCCTTCAGCTTTCAGCCAGGGGCTCTCATTCTGCCTTTGTCTGCTGCATTAAAGAGCCGTCTACTGTCAGAAATCTCTTTCCGTACCATGTAGGTACTTAGAGATTGTGATCAAGTCACCCTTTACCCTTCTCTTGGAGAGACTAAACAGATCGAACTGCTTTGGTAAGGAAGGGGCTCCCAGCCCTCCAGTCATTCTTACAGTTTCGCTATATTCTTTCTGATTTATTAACACATTTTAACCAGCACATTTTTTGCAATATAAGCACAGCTGTGGATGCAGTGTGGCAAAGGTCTACACACACAAAAGTAGCACTAACTGCCTATGCCTTAAAGGGATATTTACTAGATAATATAATGTAACCCTGCATACACTTTAAGCACATTCAACTGCTCTATAATCTGGATGCCTGAAATGGGGTGGGTTCCCCCGCCTTCTCTTCCAAAGAGTGTTCCAAGAATGGAATGTGATTGTAATACCTGTTGATGATTGTAAGGAACACTTGGGTTAATTAGTCCAGAATCGAAAACACAGATTAGAACAGAATTGTGAGAACACTCCTTTAAATATGCATTGAAAAAGAGGAGGGAGGGAGGGAATGTATCCTGTTCCTGTGTTTTAGCCACACTAATTACACAAACAAAGGGTGGTTAGCAAATGTTAAGTAATTTTGGGAACACACAATAAAAGGCAAAGTGGTGATTTTAATCCATGCTGGTGATTGTGATTAATCTGGGATAAAAGGGTGCTATCATGCGGCTAGCCTCTAAATCCTCTCTAGATGTTTTGCATAGACCCATGGAGACCTCTCTGCATTTTCCTTTCCTTTTCCCCATTTTAAAAGGCGAATCATGACACTCATGTTTTTAATGCCTGCCAGAAGCAGGGACCAAGATGCTGAAATGCATAAGGGTCCCATCCAGGCTAGGGAATGCCAATATAATAGGACAGTATAATCTATTATGCCACTTAGCTTCTTTCCCCCTCTTTTTACCCCCATACTGGACAGGTATTAAATAATCCTAATTCAGTTTTGACAGATCTCCTATTGTAATCTCTGCCCCATCCTAACTAAGACACATAATGCACACATGGTCATAAAGAAGCCTTCCAAATCTGTTAATACACCCCTAGTTGACAACAGATCTCAGCTTGACTTCTGCAGATTGTTCATGTTTCTGTAGACAGGGAAAGGGGGATTTTGTGCCATTGTTGGAAATCTCTCAATTTAGTACATTCCTCTAAGGCACTTGGGGCAGTATATGTGCTTCACCCTTCCCCATGTTATGGTGCCTCATGTTTAGATATCAGCCTTGTAATATGCTATACCATTTCGGTACAGAGATGCTGACATAATGTATGTGAGGAGCATCTGGTGTGCTGAAACCAGACAGCAAACTGGGAATTTTCCTGGGGCTCTCCCTCCCTTCTTCCCTCATCACAGTATTTATCAGATATTTTCTAGCTAGTCTGAAAGAGCTTTCAGGGTTAGCATCTGATCGCTTGTTGTGTACTTGTACAGTAGGAGGTCTTTGGTTCATGGATGGTTTCTAACTGTAATATAATCCCAGAATTTGGGGACATGGTTCAGGAGTTCATCCCTTTGCCTTCCCTGGAATTGCTCAAGAGGGCAACTTATTACTGTATTATTATCTTATTTTTACTACATTGTTTTCTAACATTTGTAATCCAGTTTTATCACACTGTTTATTGCATGTTTTACACTATTGCACTGCTTTAAATGTTGTAAACTTCCTCGAGTCCCAGTGAGAGATGGACTATAAATAAAATAAATAAATTCTACTCAGAGAATGGCCTCTCTCACTTCTTGATCTGTGACAACAAAAGGACGTCTCAATGGTCTTTTTGATTATAGATCCTTCTGATTGTAGCTGCCCCACTCCCCCAGTGACTGAGAGAGTTCCTCGCAGTAGAGAACTTCACACGGGACACAACACAGAATGAGAGTAAGAAAATGGTGACCAGAGTCTAGAGAAGACATGTGAAACATATGGCCCAGGGGCCGGAACTGGCCCATCCAGGGCTCTCATCCAGCCCACAAGCAACTGGGGGGAAACCAGTCCAGA
Organism: Gekko japonicus; assembly: GCF_001447785.1. Classification (NCBI taxonomy): domain Eukaryota; kingdom Metazoa; phylum Chordata; class Lepidosauria; order Squamata; family Gekkonidae; genus Gekko; species Gekko japonicus. The sequence goes on from NW_015167060.1 coordinate 1,441,617, forward strand.
TTTGAACCAGAAGGGCCAATATAGGAGAAAAAGAAGAAGAAGAAGAGATTGGATTTATACCCCGCCCTTCACTCAGAGTCTCAGAGCAGTTTACAGACTCCTTCCCCTTCCCTACAACAGACACTCTGTGAGGTAGGTGGGGCTGAGAGAGCGCTTTCAAGAACTGTCCTTGAGAGAACAGCTCTGACAGAACTATGGCTTGCCCAAGCTCATCCAGCAGCTGCAAGTGGAGGAGTGGGGAATCAAACCCAGTTCTCCCTGATTAGAGTCCATGCACTTAACCACTACACCCAACTGGCTCTCAGGTATTATTATTATTAGGGTATTATTATTATTATGGTATTATGCCCCCTGCTGAGGTTCCTCCCTTCCCCAAACACCGGCCCTCCCCAGGGTCTTCCCCCAGATATCCAGGGATTGCCCAACCCAGAGTTGGTAACTACAAGTGGCGACGAGGCCTGGTTTGGCCCTGAACTCTGCTGAAGAGGGTATGGGTCATGGTTGGTGGTAAAATATATCTGGTACCTGATTACATTTTATGGCACACATGGCCTGGCCTGATGAAGTGACATTTATGTTAGTTCCGGCCCTTGTGACAAATAAGTTTGACACCTCTGGTCTAGAGCATTTCCCCTAAAGTTGCCAGATGTTACTTTAAAAAATCAGTTATTATAAAGATTGTCCCGTAGTCAGAGCAAATCAAGGACACTGAATGGGATGGCCCTTTACTTTCTAAGTGTCACACCTCTGCAGAACTCTGTGGGGGAAAAGTCACATCTTGAGAATGTCCTTTTTTATTTTACATTATTTTACTTCTGGCGTTTTGATCTGGCAACCCTACACTTTGCCCTGGCCCATTAGCAGAAGTGAGATTTTCCATTTCCACTCAGCCTGATTTGTAGAGTACATTATGGAAGGGAACAGAGGTTATATGTGGGTGCCAAGGGAGCAGGTGATCTTGACCACCCCTGGTATATAGACAGGGCGGAGCATAGGCCTGGCTGCTGAATACAGAAGCATTCCGTCAGTGTGCCAACTGAATTACAGGATCCAGATGTTTCCCATAGTGCCTGACCTCCTGCATCCCACCACAGGCACAGCTCAGAGGCATCCTTTGTCTTCAGATGTTGTTTCACAACACTCTCCTGTCCACTGTGAGACTTCCAATGTGATTCTCCTTTGGCTATATGTACCCATCCCCTAAGGCCAAAAACTGCCAATATCCATATGAATGCAGAACAGTTGTCCTTGGGCCCCTTTTATCTCCCCTCTGTTTTATTAACAATCAGTTACACACAGATAAATATATTTCACCCTTCCAGTGCATGCTTGTGCAGTGGGAATTTTGATCTGGGTTGGTTATTTGGAGTGCACAAGTAGAGAACTGTAGTTATTTTGGATCAATTAATGTACAGGACAAGGGTATGATATTGGACTGTCTGCTAGTAATAACAGGGACATGCAGCTCAATGGGAACCCATGGTGCACTCCCACTTGTCGGAACTGGGATGGGAACCTGGCGCTGAAATAGCAGAGGGTGACAGGCAGTGTTCCCTCTAAGCTGAGTTACTGTGAGCCAGCTCACAGTTTTTTAACCTCCAGCTCACACGTTTTTGTCTTAGCTCAGGAAGGATGTCTCCAGAGCAAACTCGTTTATGCAGTAGCCGAATCATTCACTCACAACTTTAATGACAGTAGCTCACAAAGGAGAATTCTTGCTCACAAGACTCCGCAGCTTAGAGGGAACATTGGTGACAGGTGTGGATTAAGCGATATTAACATCAAGGAACAAGTGACGAACACCAAGAGACAAGATTTGAAGAGGGAGTGGTGGTCATGGACGTAACCCGTTTTAGGTTAAAGGATCCTAAAGGAGGGGGTTGGGGGAAAATGAGAAACTAAAACTGGCAATAGTTAGGATGACCTGGGGGGGGGGTTGGAATCACAGCACAACCCTTTGCAGAGTCACTCTGGTCTAAACCCGCTGATGTGAATGGGGTTTGATTGCACTGTTAGTCAAGCAGTTCTGCAAAGCTCATTCCAACTCCTACACGGAGCCTGTCTGCGTCTGGCACTGTGGCTTCCTTATTCCCCAGCATCACACAATAAATTGGGGGTGGTGCAATGGGCCTGGGCTTCTGCGAATCTGGAACAACAAGGAACAAGCTGGCTGCCTTTTAGGACTGTGCAGCCCCCAGGCAGTGGAATCAAACTGCGATCACCTAGAAAGGCAGGCATCATAGCCAGCGAGACCCTGAGGAGATAGGGAATGCAATCTACAGCCTTCCTTCGGGTGGGATACCCCATCCGCCATGTTGTTCCCCCCAATGTTCCCCGTGTGGGTCCCCCTTTTTGTGACTGAAAGACTCAACCCCTCCTCCCCCCGCTTTGCTGGATAGTTGGCTGGCTCTCCACGGGCTGGCAATAGACAAGAGTGGGAAAGAGATAAAAGAAAAGGCAAACAGTATCCACTCATGCTCCTCTCTCTTGCCAGGACCAGGTCCTCTCCTCCTTCAAAGCCGCCTGTGCCATGAGGGGATTTTTAAAGAACCACTGTGCAGCCGTACAATGGGGGGCTTGTTTGTGCAGTTGGTGATGGCTGTTTTGTGGAGAGTGAATATCCCTCACTGCCAGATATTCTCTGCCTGTGGACAGAATTGAGTGACTCTGTGGAACACAAGAGTGTGGCCATGAGGGACTGAAGGCATGTCGCCTAAAGAGGAATTCTGATTGCCATGAGGATTTGCAGTGCACATATGTGTGTGGACATTTGTCGTGCACACATCCACCATGTGTGCCCGTTATCTCTTGTGTATGTGCTGTTACCATGTGTGCATGAACTCCTTGGATATATTTGAATCTGTGTGCATGAAGCCTCTTCATTTGCAAAAGACCCCTTCAGTCCTTGGAAGATTCTACAAAGTGTGTGTGCATGATGCATCCATGTATGATCGCGTGTGTGTGTGCACGCATTATGTGTGTCTTTGGTGCATTATGACGGAGTGGCTGGGGTAGTAGATTAGAAATCCTTTTGTTCCTGTGGCTCTAAGAAGCAATTCCAGAAACACCTGTGTGCTGTGTCAGTTTCTTTGGGCCCTGATGGAAAAGAGAGAGGCACAGGACTGAGGCAGGCCATTCCACTCCTGTTCCCTCCTTTGCTATTGACCTGCTGGTTGACCTTGGGCAAAGTCCCTATGGCTTTGGGCCTCAGTTGCACACCTCTGCTCTGGGAATAAGATCTGCCCTGCCTCACAGGGATTGGGCGGCTGCATTGTTTGTTTGTTCTAGGCTTCCATGCTGCGAAGAGTGAATTGCATTTGTGCCCAGCCGTCCCATGGGCTCTGGGTGGTGGGTGTCATTGTTGGTGAAGAACATGAAACACAGATTAGCCAATGCTCTAGAGACACACTGAAATTCTGATAAGACTCACAATTGCAGATTGGCAGTTCCCCTCCCAACACTGGTATTTCTGCACTTGACATACAATAACCAGGCACAGCCACATCACAGGCCCTGTGCCTCCCTCCAGTCCTCACCTTGGAGTGTCCATGGCAGATTCAGGCCCTTTAGGCTGGACATCGACACCCCGTAGTCTGTCACCTTGCCAGAGGCTTCCATGCCAACAACTGGACACAATAGTTGCTAAAGTCCCACCCCGGCATTGTTTGCAGTTGTCCTGCTGAGACTAGAAGTCATGCAATGTTGTCTCCTTGCTACAAAACCCCTTCATCCATCCTGTCTGCCGGGTCTGAGAAACAGGAGCCAAAGATCTGCCGAAACCAAGAGAAGCAGCAGGAGGCAAGGGACGGGTGGGGAGGGGGCACAAAGGCAGTCCTCCCCCAGCTCTGCAGTTAGCATCCAGCTCAGTGAGAGAACAAGAGCAGTGGGTCAACCCACAAGTGAGATCTCAGGATGGAGCCCCAGAAAAGGACCTTCCTGCAACAACACAGCTCTTGGCAGTGCCAGGGTAGGGTGGTGGAGGGAGAGGGGCACCTGGCATTTAGCCCAGTGGGGGGTTTATTTTTAGACAGAGCAGGGGGTGCAACCAGACTGGAAAGTTTGCTATTACACTTTAGGATGCCAAGTGCTCCCCGCGGAGCTCGATGCCCCCTTGCCAAGTTCCGTTGCCTCCATGGAGCACATTCGTGCCCAGTCCTATTGTCATGCCGCCTGCCCGATCGCGTGCCCTTTGCCGAACCTCAGTATCTCCAGCTACCCGTGCCAGCCTCCGCGTCCCCTGCCAAGCATGCGCCCCTCGCCAGTGCCGGTTCTCCCGCTGGGTGCCGACCACCCCGTCGAACCTCCAGCTTCGTGTGTCCCCCCCCCCGATCTCGCGCCTCCCCCCTTCCCCGTCAAGGAAGGCAGGGGAGCGGAGCTCCGGAGACGCTGCCCAAGGAGACCGACCAAGACACGGCGCGTGAAAATCGCTGTGACTCACCGTTGGGCTGAATGTGGCTAGTGAGGATCGTGCCAGCCAGCAGGACATGCCACAGCCCCGTGCCCACGCGGGCACCGGCTCCGAGCTGCTGCCATAAAGCCATCCCTCGGCAGGGGAGGAGAGGATCGCGGTGAGGACGGGACGGGACCCGGCCGGGGCGGTGGGGGGGGGAGGAGGAGGAGGAGACGACGAAGGTCCCAGCTGGAGTCTGCTCCGCGCAGCTGCCGCAACAACTCAGGGCACCTCGGAGGCACTCAGCGCCCCAGCCCGCCTCGGGCTCCCAGCACGCTCCATCTGATGCTCGTGGCCCGACGGACCCGCCGCCGCCGCCGCCGCCGGGGCTCCAGGGGGAGCGATCTGGGGGGCGGCGGGAAGGGGGCGGCTCGGTCCGACAGCCCGCTTCGGAGATCCGCGCCGGACAGCCGCATAGACCCCCTCGCCGGCCGGTCGCCGCGGCGCGACTGTGCGTGTGTGCCGAGTGTGTGTGTGTGTGTGTCTCCGTCTCTCCCTCCCTCCCTCTCTCTCTCTCACTGCCAGGCAGCGCTGGGTTGGCTGCGAGCACCTTGTCCGCGGCAATGCAGAAGAGAAAGAAGAAAGAGCCAGCGAGGGGCTGCAAAACCCGGACTGGAATCCGCCACGGGAAGGGACGGAGCAACAGCTGGTTCCAGACTGACAAGCTCCTGAGACGCAAACAAGCGCTCCGCTGGGAGGGGAAAAGGGAGCCGCAGCCGCCAGGCGGAGCCGCGCACACCTACCTGCCTGCCTGCCTCTCTCGGCACCTCCGGGTAAAAAGGGGAGGGGGGCAGGGAGCCGTGCCAGGAGCAAACGGGGCCCGATCGGGGAGGGGGAGGGGGCGGTAGGGTAGATACGGCTGCGCCCAAGTCCGTGAGCAGTCTCTTCTGTGGGTCTGTATAGACACCCCCGGCCACAGGGGGTTCCAGGCCCACAGCATTACAGCCCTGGTGGCAAATCAACAGGCGGTTCGGAGACACCCCCCCCCCAAGAGCCTTTTTTGTAATCTGCCCTCCTACGAAATGCTACTTGTTCAATCCCGCCTGCTGCTCCCTCCCAAAGCTAACCTCGTGGCAGAGCAAGAGCCCTTTAGCTCACTTACCCCACCCTGCAACGATTCCCATCCCCCCCCAGCCATCTCTGGTATTTTAAGAGACATCACACCTCCACATCAACTCCTGAGAGGAAACCTAGGTACCGTTCACACATTACAAAAGGGAAAGCGTGTGGGAAAGGGGGAGGGCCCCCCCGTCCCCCCCGCTGTCGGAGGTTCAACCACGTCCTTCAAAGACTCGCCATGCTCAGCCCCCCTCCCCCGTCACCTTGCACGGGGAGCAAGGATTCCCCAGGGGTCAGGAGCAAGGCTCCCTCTAAGCTGTGGAGTCGTGTGAGCAAAAATGCTACTTGGTGAGCTGCTGGCATTAAAGTTGTGAGCGAGCAATTTGGCTGCTGCATTAATTAGTTTGCTCTGGAGCCATACATCCTGAGCTGAGACAAAAATGTGTGAGCCGGAGGCTAAAAAACTGTGAGCTAGCTCACACTAACTCAGCTTAGAGGGAACACTGGTCAGGAGCCCAGTCTGGCGGTTGTCTCATTCCGACTCCAGTCCTGGGCTTGTCTGGAGCAGGGACTGCCAATCATCAGCATTTATGTTCTGGACAAACGTCCCCCGAGGAGCTGCCTGGGACCCCCGTGCTCTGGTGGTGCCCGCTCTGCCGCAGCAGGAGGAGAAGGAGGGGTGGGGGGAGGAAGGACGGAGGGTGTGAAGGAGCCCGCAGGGCACCCAGAGCTGCTGGACGGGTGGGGGGCGGGAGGCTGCGCTGGGGTCAAACAAGGAGGCTGGGCAAAGCTCGCTAGGAGAAACCTGTGCCTCTTCCAACACAGAGGCGCACGCAGCGTGCACGAAGGCAGACACAAAGACGGGACAAAACAGACACAGAACAATACACATCTGAAGACTAGGCACATATAGACCAAGGAGAAAAAGACGCCGAGCAAAACACAGACACGCACGCAGACAGAGACAATACGATATATGGATATACAGACAAACGGGGGGAGGGGGGGGACAAAGCCACACAGACAACCCCAGACCTCTGCACAGAACAGGCAAAAGGGAGACACACTCTTGACACAGATGACACACTCTAGGCAGCCCTCACACACAGTGCTGCATTCTGTGCAAAGTCATATTCAAGAGCTGGACACACTACCACATACAACCAGTACAATTACGAGAACCGCCCGAAGCTGACTGTGCAGACACAGAAAGGGGTGCCTAGTCCTGTTACTTAGCCCCCCACCAGCACCTCCAAGGACTTTTGTGGGCTCCAGAGTTTGATGCTTGTGGTGGAGTCCTATGTGCTGCATGCACAGGGATGGAGGGCTAAATCTGCTTTGGAGGAAAGAGGCACTGAAAAATCTGACATTAATGAACCCTTAGACTTGCCATTAAAGGGCTTTCCAGCTGCCTCCCCCCCCACACACACACTTTTGTTCCTACTTTAAAGAGAAGGAAACTGTCCCACAGTTGTCTCTTTTACAGTGTTATGTGCCAGACAGATGTAGCCATCAGGAACACGTTAATCCAAAAAGAAAGAAGGCAGGGCTGGGGCAACCCTCTTTTTGACCTCTGCCCCTCAAGCAGGGTGAGGTGCCCATATGCTGCACAAATGCAAGCTGTAATTGGGTGCAGGAACAGATTTATTTAAAGTTCAAAACCAGGCAATTCATGACATTATTTTTTGCAAAACTTCTGCTTATTTAAAACGTGTGTATATATTTTTTAGAACACACAATTCCCCTGTGGCCCAATATGCGCTGGGATTTTCTTTTTTCTTTTAAAGCAGAATTGTCTGTTTTTGAACTCTGAATACATCTGTCCTACACCCTCTTACAGAGTGTTCTTATCCTGTGCTCATTTTGGCAGCTTGCCTCTCTTTGGATTGGGATGCCCATACCTCCGGGCTCTTCCTGGAGTGCGCCTCCCTCTACCACGGCTCTGAGAGTGACCTTGTCTCACATGGCAGCACTGCCAACCCTCTGGCACCTCAGGTCTCAGCATCCCGTAAAGAGCAAGTGGTGGCACATGCGCCCTTTAAATGCCAGAGAAAAGGGGGCGATGCTGTACAGCGGGATAGCCACTGTGGGAGCCACAGTCCCCAGTTGTGTGAGGCACTGAGCACTGTGACATCACAGTCCAGCACTGGGGTTTCCATAGAAACCCCCATTTCCAGCACACACTGACTTGAGCGAATGGGAGGGTGAGGGGTGATGCTTGGCTGTGTGCCAGCAGGTGTTCATCATCCCCTGAATGTTTTTGACTGGGGAGATGAATTTCAGGTACTGAGCTGGATCAAGTCAATGTTAATGCACAGCTGATGCCTGCTTGGGATCATGTTTCAGCTATTGAGTTGTTCCCCTGATGTCAGTGAAAGGTGGCAGCTGATGGGATCATAAATGAGATGCCACAACAAGGGTTGCGAACTCCAGCTTGGGACATTCCTGGAGATTTTATTTTGGGGGGTAGAGCCTGGGGAGGGAAGAATGCCATAGAATCCTCCCTCCCTCCAAAGCAGCCATTTTCTCCAGGGGAACTGATCTCTGTAGTTTGGAGATCAGTTGTAATTCTGGGACATCTCCTGGCCCCACCTGGAGGTTGGCAACCCTAGCCACCACTCCCAACCCCAGGGAAGTTTGGAGGCAGTGGGGGGAGCTGTGGGGCACAAGACACAAACACACACACCACACTTTGCCCTGTGAAAGAGGGGGCAGATTAGAGTCCACACCATAATGAGACACTGGCTTGCAGTCAGAAAGCCGGGGGGGGGGGGGGGGGTGGGAAAGAGCCAGCATCAGGGAAAATGGATTTTTTTTCTGCTTGGGCCAAGGCATGTTTATGGAGGAAAAATGGAGGTCAGTGTGCCTGAACCTAGCCCCATTGGGGGGGGGGGAATTCCTGAATGACTTTCAGCAAAAGCCTATGCCGAGGTATTACAGTCTAAGCCCATTGTGGCGTGAGATTGGAGTGAATCTGCATAGCTTTCCACTGTAAAACACTCCCCCTGCCTTTATAGCCTATGTATGCATGCACCACCCTTTGAATCACCAAATACAGAGTTGAATTTGACTTCTGGACAATCTCAGTGTATGAATTCAGAGGAGGAGGCAGAGCTGAGAAAAGTTTTAAGGTGCAGGCCTGAAACCTTAATGACCAGAAAGAACCTTGGGACAGCTCCTGCTGGTCAGAATGAAATGGGGCTCTGAACACCTTGCTGGTGCTTCCTCTCATGGCTCCCCAAATCCCTTTTGTTTTCATCCCCAGAGTTACACCTCCCCCTAGCTTGTGGCCTTCCACCACCAGAGTCCTTGCCAAAATATTACAAATTTTGCAAATGCCTACCAGTGGACTAAGAATGAATGCTGAAAGTCAAGTAATGTATGCTGTGAAGGCAGAATTTATCAAGAATGTGCTTCACAAGAACCATTGTCAGCATGGTGGTCAGTATGGTCACACTGCAAAATGTTCCCTGGGCTGATTAGAATTAGGGAAGTAAATGGCTGTCTGTTTATCCAGTATGGGACAAATTTTACTGCTCATGATCCTAGATACTGACACCTCTTTACCCATTCACACACCTTTCCCCTTCTGCAGAATAACTTCTCCAGCCAACAGCTGCTGCAAGTAAAGGGCTTTCTACAGCGGGGGTATCCATTCACCATGCCCAGCTCCCCAATTAGCTCCTATCCCCCAGTATCTATGACTCCTGTGACAACTTTCCCAGGGGTCTTGTATTCCTGACTGGAACCAACTTTTTTCAACTCAAGTGCCAGACCAGAGCCACAGCATGGCTCCCTGCTGCCCTGGAAATCTTCCGCGCTTGGCAAGAGAGGAACCCAGCTCTGTTTGCTCCCCTCCCTGGGGATATTTATTCACATCCACTTGGCAGCCTGCAACTGGGGACTGATTAGCCGGTTCTATTTGCATGAAGCTGATAAACAGTCCTAAAGGAGATGGCTCATGGCACATCTGGGCTTGCCCTGCAGCACTTGCTCCTCGGTGGCAGTGGCAAGAAAGACACGGCCGAGGCCAGTCCTGTGGAGGCCTCCGCAACCTGTTCCCCAGAGGAGCATGACAGTCAAAGTGCCCTGTCAGAGGACAGGACTGTCCTCTCCCCGTTTGCTGTGTGTGAGGTCTTAGCTGCCAGAACCAAGAGTCAACTAGCAGAACAGGTGACCCAAGTAGAAAGCTTCTGCAGACGCAGTGGCAGATCCCTGCTGCTCTCTTCTCTCTTTCATATCCTGCCAACCAGTGTTCCCTCTAAGCTGAGTTTGTGTTAGCCAGCTCACAGTTTTTTAGCCTCCGGCTCACATATTTTTGCCTTAGCTCAGGAAGGATGGCTCCAGAGCAGTGTTCCCTCTAAGTTTGTGTGAGCCACCTCAGTCTTTTTAGCCTCCGGCTCACACATTTTTGTCTTCGCACAGGAAGGATGGCTCCAGAGCAAACTAATTTATGCCGTAGCCAAATCATTGCTGGCTCACAACTTTAATGCCAGTAACTCACAAAGCAGAATTCTTGCTCACAAGCAGTGTTCCCTCTAAGCTGAGTTAGTGTGAGCCAGCTCACAGTTTTTTAGCCTCTGGCTCACACATTTTTGTCTTAGCTCAGGAAGGATGGCTCCAGAGCAAACTAATTTATGCAGCAGCCAAATTGCTCACTCAAAACTTTAATGCCAGTAGCTCACAAAGTAGAATTTTTGCTCACAATACTCCACAGCTTAAAGGGAACATTGCTGCCAACCCTCATTCTGTACAGCTGCAGGAAGACCTGTCACAGCAGCTCGACGCGCAGGGCCCCTGAGGGTCTCTCCACAAGATGGAGCTTGCTAGTCGCCATCATCTCACCACCCCATTTCCTTTTTCTTTATGGCATACTATATACCAAATTGTCCAAAAGTTCTTCGGGAGCTGGGGTTTCTCCATCTGCCTTTCCCTCATCAAAGTACTACTTGCTAGAACAGCACCCTTCCACCTCAAGCCTAGGAATCAAGCTCCATTTTGCTCCTCCAGCCCACTCTGGTTCTCAGTTCCCAACTGATTGCCCATTTGGGTGTGGGGGGAGGAGGAACCTCTATCTGTATAATGGGGAAATCAGCAACTGCTGGCCCTAGTGTGATTGTGACTTGCTGGAAGTCTAATGCAGGCTGTGCCTGACTATCCACCTCCCCCAATGTATTTCTCTATCCTAAAAGCAGTCCTGGCCAGGAAGCTAAAGAAGTTTGGTTGGTAAAGTTGGGTACTGAGTGTAGGAAGAGTCAGTGTTCAGAATTTTCTCTCATTTTTCACAAAGTTGAATGGGATCATGTGGACTGACATCCTTTAAGAGTCAGCAAGGAGCCCTTCTTCATTTTGGACAGTGATGTCCTTCTCGTGTAAGGAGCTGGTTCCTCAGCAGAGGTATTGTGCAAGAAGGTCTTTTCGTGTGCGGGTGAGAAATTAATATTAATTAGGAATCCATCTTCAGTTAAAAACTGTTTGGCAATTTTATCTCTGTACAGCCATTTTATATCTCACTTTCTTCATGCCGCCCCCAGATTACCTCATATCTTCTTTAATAAGCTTATTGATGTTACACTATAAAATCTATTTGAAGTACTATCTAGTAGACTAGCTGACTCTGGGTGCAATAACTCAGCAGAAGAAGCAAATCTCGTAGGCTCTAGCAATAGAATCCACTGATTGTCATTGCTGGTCCTGGCAAAACGTCGCACTTATACTATTCATAATCGAACCTGGAACTAAGCAAGAACCACACTTTCCTAACATCAGTGTTCCCTCTAAGCTGATTTAGTGTGAGCTAGCTCACAGTTTTTTAGCCCACAGCTCACACGTTTTTGTCTTAGCTCAGGAAGGGTGGCTCCAGAGCAAAGTAATTTATGCAGTAGCCAAATCGCTCACTCACAACTTTAATGCCAGTATCTCATAAAATAGAATTTTTGCTCACAAGACTCAACAGCTTAGAGGGAGCATTGCTAACAATAGTGTGTAGTTTGTTTCCCAAGAATGGATCAGGTCCACATCTGCAGTTTAGCACCATCAGGTGCTCCCTCCCCATCCACTGAGGGCTGTTTGCTCCTGCCTTGTATGGATGGGCCTACACCTTAGAACACTCCCAGCACTGCTTTTCAGATGAGGCCTGAACTAGACAACATGCTGGACACTCTGTCAGTCTCTTACCAGGAGGCCAAGCTTGGACCAAGACCACAGCACAAAGATAGAGGGTTTAAGCTTTCTCAGTCTAGAGTGGCTCTATTGGGTTGCTTTTTATCCTGTGGTGTGAAAACTAGCTGTTGGGTATTACAAGTTGAAAACACTCAGTATATCTGGGGTTAAATGTTTGTTTATGTTACTCACAGGAAGTCACATGTTTATCATGTAACCAATGTTCTTTAGATGTAGAAAGCCTGGGAATTTTCTCCCTGATCTAGGGATTTGATTGGGACTAAAGTGTCAAGGTGTATTACCATTTTATGGCTTCTCTTCCCGTCTTTGTTTTGGTGTTCTGAAGAACAAGAAGAGTAGCCATAATCACTCTCTTCTAGTTTTGTCTTTGTAGAGTAAGGATGTAGCCGATTTTGCTCTGTTGTTATTTTCATCCCAGTTACCCTTCCCATGCTAGAATTTAGTAAAAACTTTATATTTTAATCACACATATGGACTCTGAGTCTGAATTATTTTACTCTGGCTCTGCTGGACTATCTTATCTCTGCTAAATACCATTTTTTCAAGATCTCATTATCACCCAACACTAGCATATGCTGAAATCAGTACAGTTCATATACATTTTCACAATAGGGCAAATAATGCCCCTCCAGACCTTTTAGATCTGGAAGATGGCACTGGGGGGGGGAGGGTTAAACCCTCCTCTGCTTGTGCCATGGCAAGAGACTTAAAAACAAACAAACAAATGCTGGGAGCTCCTGGCACAGAATTTGCCCTCAATTATGCCTTCAGACACTGCAGAGGAAGATCCACAAAGTAGGAGAACTCTCAGCATATCCATCAAAGATAACCAGAACCACCTTTAGTAGACAGATATTTCCTGTGTCCCCCTCCCACCCAGACCCACCCAGATATCATATGACAACAAAAGATATAATTTGGCCAGCCCCATGAGTCTGCTGAGTGATGACAGCCAGTTGCATGTAGTGGTTAGGAGCACGGACTCTAATCTGGGAGAACCGGGTTTGATTCCCCACTCCTCCACATGCAGCTGCTGGTGTGTCCTTGGGTCAATCACAGTTCTCTCAGAACTGTTTTCTCAAGAGCGGTCCTTGAAAGAGCTCTCTCAGCCCCACCTACCTCACAGGGTGTCTGTTGTGGGGAGGGGAAGGGAAAGGAGATTGTAAGCTGCTCTGAGACTCCTTCGGGTAGTGAAGGGCAGGGGATAAATCCAATCTCTTCTCTCTTCTCTTCTAAAATGTTGTCCTCTGTGGTCCTCTTTTTGGCAGGCCTGACCATTATCAGTCTCATTGAGGAGCCCTTAGAAAGCTTCTAGGTTTCCTGGAGCTCAGTTTGAAAACTGTTGCTCTAGAGGGTTCTATGGGACACCTCCCCCCAGCAAACTACTTGCACTCTTCAACTAAAGCTCACAGCCCTGTTCCGCTCCAGCACTGTCTTCTCCAAACAAAAAAGTCTACATGTGTGTCCTTGCCTAATTGTGCCCTATCTTCTGGAGTCTATCTGTTTCACTTAGGTGGAGAGGTGTGTTGGCAGTACAGAAAGAGGCAAAAGAGATGTCAAGGCAATTAAGGACAAGGAAAAAGGGCTTTCAGCAGATAAGGAACAGGCAAAGAGAGGCAGACCTAACCGTGATGGGATGGGATCTATCGGGAGCCATCTGCCTTTGTGCTCTGTAGAGCTAGTTTCATCAGTCGATCCAGGGACACTTAGTAAGATGCTCTGATGTCTTCAAGAGCTAAAGAGGGTGAGAAAAGATGGGCCAGAGCTGTCTCTTTTCTTTTGCCCTCTCAACACGCTTAGATACAGAGTCCCTTATGCTCCAGCACAGGATGTTGGACCTTTCCCCTGAGGGTTCAGGGTTAGAGTGTTACATGCTTGTTTGGTAACTACAGGTCCAGGTGAGTGTTGCTGCTCCCCAAAACCAACAAGAGGAAATTGCCACTTCATAAGACATAAGTAAAACATAAGCAGAATAAGAACACAGCTGTGGTCCGTCTAGTCCAGCAACCCGTCTCACACAGTGGGATGCCCAACAAACAGGGCATAAAGACTGAGACCTTCCCCTGATGTTCCCTCCTGGAATTGGTACTCAAGAGTTTTCCTGTCTCTGAACATGGAGGTTCCCTTTAGTCACCATGGCTAGTAGCCATTGATGGTCATATCCTCCATTAGAACCCCAGTCCCAGCTACTTTGACCCACAAGCAAGATCCTCGGTATGGCCTAATGGCAAAACTGAGCAGCGTGATTAGAGAAGGAGGACAGTCCTGTCACGAGTGCTGATGAAAGTTTGTTGACTGAGCAGATCTTTGTGAGTCACTGGTTCTGTTTATGTACTTGCCCCCCTGCCATATGCTCTTTTTATTTATTATTTATTTTTTCAGCACACAAGGCTTTTACCAGCGTGCCCCACCCTTACTGCCCGAGGAGCCTCATCTGTGTCTGCCTCCAACCCAGAGCCTTGCAAAGTGCTTAAGAAGAATTAGAAAAGGATCAATAGTGCCAAACCTCTCTAAAGTTTACTGCCTTATCTCAGCTTCCCAGTTCATAACAGACCCAGGTTCAAATTCTGATCAGCCCAGAAGCTCACTGACTGAGCTTGGGCCAGTTACCATCTCTCAACTGAGCCTACTTCACAAGGGCATTGTGAATAGAAAAGGTAGAGGGGGGGGATGAGAGCCAAGTTGACGTCCCTGGAAGAAGGGTAGGGGCATACCTGTAAACAAATCAATACTGATGGGGGAAACAGCTGCTTAAGATTTAGTGAAAGTGGAATCAGTGCAGAGCAAGCTGAATGCGGTCATGGCCTGCATTTGATTTTTAGACTAAAAACACAGTCATTATCCGAAGGGAGGAGATGGAAGTCCTCTTTTGTTATAAAGTTTCCCCGCCCAGCAACTATTGCAAGTGGGGTTGCCAACTCTGGGTTGGAACATTCCTGGAGGTTTGGGGGTGAAGCCTGGGAAGGGCAGAGCTTGGGGAGGGGAGGGGAGCTCAGCAGGGGATGTGATGCCGCTAGGGATGCCCGCCTGGTGGGACTTGGGGATCCCCCTGAATTACAGCTCATCTTCAGACTGCAGAGATCGGTTCCTAGGGAGGCCAGCCTCCAGGGGAGATCTGGGGATCCCCCAGAATTACAGCTGATCTCGACTGCAGAGATCAGTTCCCCTGGAGAAAAAGGATGCCTTGGAAGGTGGACTCTGTGACATTGTACCCCACTGATGTCACGGTTGTCCCCAAACCCCATCCCCAAATCTCCAGGAGCTTCCCAAACTGGAGCTGGCAACCATACCTCCCCCCGCCATCCCTGGCCAGTGGCCTGGCAACCCTAGATGCCATAAAGCCTGCCTTCTGAATCTGGAGCTACCATTTTCTTCTGAGGAACTGAGCTCTGTAATCTGGAGATCAGTTGTAATTCTGGGAGAACTCCAGGTCCCACCTGGAGGCTGGCGACCCTAATTTCAAGTGAAAAGGGCCCTTGTTGTCTTCCTGTGACTTGTTTCTGCTTAACAAGTCAAGTAGTTCATCCATTGAAGAAAGCCTCCTTAGTTGGAGGAATGCTAACTTTGGATGCTACTGTGGGAAATTGTAGGTGTTTACAAACTTTGCTCAGTGAAGGATAGTGGTAGGATTAATGCCAGTATTAACTTCTGCTGGTCTTGTCAAAGACTGCTGCCTGTATTTTCTTCCACCTGGGTTTTGGCCACTGTGTGACACAGAGTGTTGGACTGGATGGGCCATTGGCCTGATCCAACATGGCTTCTCTTATGTTCTTATGTTTTTATGCTCACACTCTCCAGCTCATCCCCACCAGCTTTAGCCACACAACTCCTCTTGTCTCTTCCATTGGGAGAAAAGCCACTGATCACCCCTTCACCAAACCACTTTATTCTTGTCCAGAGGTTTAGGGTAAAACCATATAGTTTTGCCCTCTCTTTGTTACGCTGAATATTAGCGGGTACAAGGGGCATGGGAGGAAGCCTGATTTAGTCCAGTCACTGTGGGGGTTGGGCATGGACCCCTGGCCCCTTAATGTTGAAGGCGGGGGACCCCCAAACCCTTAATGTGTGGGGAGGGGAGGGAAATGTCAGGAGGCTGGGAGCACTGTAGGTCTGTGTTGTTAAGAATGCCTGGGTGAGTGAGAGCGAGCGAGCACGGTGGCACGGGACACAAAATCCCTGGCAACCGGCTGCCCCACCTTCTGTGAATCGTACCTTCAGTGAGTCCTGTCAGCCTCTGTGGGTTGAGAAAGATTTGTTGTTGGTTATCCACCAGGAAGGGGTAACAAAACCAGCAGTGGTGAGAGAGCCCATTTATCTTCTCCCCCATGCTTTAGTTGAATGGAGGACAGCGCTAAAATAAATCAGGGGGGATTTGCAACTATTTTCCACAGTTCAAAATCAAATTATAATTTTTAAAAAATCAATGTCAAAAGTTGACATTTGAATTTTTTATTTCTGAGAGGCTTAGCTTGTGTGTTGTGGTAGCGTTGGCAGCGGAAACACCCAGTTATTCTGCTTTAAAATACCAAATGCTCCCAGAAAGCGTGTATTTGTAATCTTTCCAACCCTCCTCCTTTCTAAAAAAGCATCGAGCTCTTCTCAGTTGTGATTTATTAGGGTTTTCCATATTCGGTCTAGAATGGAAACAAAGAAACCTCTCATTCAAATTCTCTAATTTTGAATTTGCATATTAAAACCATCACCTCAAAAATCTCAAGGTCCACTTCTGAAAATTGCCTGTTTTTCAATTGTCTGTGAAATTCCACTTCAGCTTTAGATGAGGGCACTCCAAAAGTAGTGATCCATGCTGCTTCTGCGTAGGCTTTCCTCCTGTTCCTCTGACCAGGCCAGATCTCCTCACGCTCTCCTGCCCCACAAGGGAATCCCATGTTCCTCTGACCAGGCCAGATCTCCTCATGCTCTCCTGCCCCACAAGGGAATCCTAGAATCAAATACATCCCTCTAACCTGTTCTCCCTTGGCCTTTACTAGCGGCACAGTAAGAGCTGGGTCTCCGTACCGTTCTCCCAGCCGTATGGAAATATAACGGCCCTGACCACAGAAAAACTCAAATCACAGCCAAATCCCAGGAACGGTAAAGAAATGGCCTGCAATGCTGCTAGGAAGAGGGCAATTAAATGTGCACAGCTGGGAAGCTAAACCACCTCTGAGAGACCTGGATAGCATCTCTGACATCAGGTCAGCAACAGATTTTGTATCTGATTTTAATAAACAGGAGCTTATTAAACTCTCCTGAAATTATCTGATCAGCAGCACCCATGAGATTGGAATGTGAATGAAACCTGTGCCCAGGTTAAAGACCTAGGTGTGGGGGGGGAGGGATAAAGCAGACTTCTGTGCATGATAAGAAAAAAATGCCCCCCAAGATGCAATGAAGGGCTCCTGGATTCCAACTATAAGCAATATGACTTGGGGGGCACAGTCCTGTCAAGTTCTTGCAAGGAGGTCCTGCTTGGCCTCATGCTGATGGGACGGTTGTTGCCCAGAAATAGTTGTGCAAGGAAGAAGATGAGCAGTTTACAGTCCTCCCCCATGTGGGTAGCAGCCCCCTGTGCCACACAAAGTATGCACACAAAAGGAGGGGAAAAAACCTCTTTTGGCACATGCCACCCTCAATTTTTTTTTAAAAAAGTATTAGTAACGGCATTTGCATAAAAACAGGATGTTTTGCTACTCTTCTCTCACATCCATCTGTGCCTGCTGCAGCCACAGCCCCTGCACATGAGCTCACTGCCGGTTGCTATGGAGACAACTGTGATCTCACACAGGGAAGAGGGCAACTTTTAGAGAGGGAGAGAGGCAGGAATGACCCTCAGAGGCAGCTGGGCAGAAACAACGGAACCAGCTCTGAACATGTTGCTCAGACTGGCCAGTCTACAGCCACTGATGCTCCTATCGCCACACTGCTGTTTCCCCATTTCCCCACACTCCACCAGAAATCACAGTCCTCACCGAAGGCTTAAAAAACCTCCATACCCGGGCACCTTTTGGCACCTGGCTTTCCATCCCGGCTGCATTGCACGAGGGGTCATCATTCTGTAGCTGGTCAGAGCCAGAGCCAAGTGTGGGAGTGTGAGGCACTGCTGCTCCCTCTCAAGTGCAGCATTATTCTGCACCCAGAACCCACAGGCAACTGCCCCTTTGCATAGTACAATTTCCCTCATGCACGGGAGACTTGGCCTTTTTCTGACCCATTTGTTTTCTTCCTCCACTGGCAAACCAGTAGCGGAGATCCCTTTTCGGTCTGCTCACATATCCTCAGTTCCCTTGCCTTGCGGGTTTGTTGCAGGACACCATCCCCATTCCAGCTGCACCGTCCTGGCTCTGATGTCTCTCCAGCCCCTGCACGACCAGGTTCTTTGAACGCTTGGAGAGAGATGCTGCTGAGACAGAAGAGGCTGGGCAGTGGGAAGACTGAGCCCACCCCTATCTCCCAGCACAGAAGGTGCACAGGGGGAGGGCCTGGTCCTGCTGAGTGCATCTGAGCCTGGCCTTTGAGAAAGCACCATCAAAGGCTACTGGATTGAGAAAAAGGCGCTGAGGGAAGCATGCAGCTGTTCACCATCCGAGCTCCTGCACCAGAGCACACAGGTGGCAGCTGAAACAGAACAGCCTGACCTGCACTTGATGCTTATATAGCGCAGACAGCACTGAGCAAATGTGTTGGGGGGGAGACCCTAAACTGTCATATAGCAATGATCCAGGCCACGCTAGACTCCAGTTGCCTACAAGTGCTGAAGAGGGCAAACCCAATCCCACTGCTCTCTTCCTCCACAAGGGGGCACCAGGGAACACAACAAGGGACAGATTTCCTTGTAAATGCACACACATCAAATGCGGACATAAAAGGACAAACAGAAACAGGCTTTGCATGCAGATACATTCATCAAAGCTTTGCACACATATGCCCAAAGTGCATATTTTGCATGCAAACACCAGACACCCAGTGCATGCGTACCCCCCAATCTAGGCACACAAACTGCAAAGTGGGGCTATCTTAGGGCAGAGCACCCTGGTACTTCTCTCCTCTGCCAAAGCGGCCAGCACTCACGCACTCCATCTGTTCCCCCCTCTGTTATTATTCTATCTTTTCCCTGATCAGGATGGTCTCCAGTTCTGGCTTCTGGTGCTGCCAATCGGATGCCAGGAAAAATATACCCATCTCAGTATAAAGCTGGCCAACTGCCCCACCCCCCCACTGGGATG
Organism: Gekko japonicus; assembly: GCF_001447785.1. Taxonomy (NCBI): domain Eukaryota; kingdom Metazoa; phylum Chordata; class Lepidosauria; order Squamata; family Gekkonidae; genus Gekko; species Gekko japonicus. Next base: position 1,460,535 of record NW_015167060.1, read on the forward strand.
AGGGGAGGGGTGCTTAGGAGCAGAGTCTTGCCTACACCTCAGAGCCATGTGGGTTTTATTAGTGCTTACACAAAACATAGCAGGGATTCAAAAGGCAGCTAATTGCCCTCATCTGCAAGTGTTTAATTCCATTTTGAACACTTGCAAAGGATGGCAGGCTCCTCCCACAGAACCCTGAGTTTGGGGTGCAGTTTGGGGTGCAAAAGTATTTTCTGTGTTGTGAAAATGGACTCTTTTGACACAAAATGTGGATTAGGGAAGAAAACTCAGATTTTGCCAGATCACACCATTTGCAAATTGAATCTTGCACACTTTCACACAGAAATATTTCTATGGGGGGATTTGAATGCATTCCCCCCCTTTTAACCCCCCCCCCCAAATATTCCTTTTTGTGAGCAGCAGCACTCACAGAGCGAACCCTAGGTCACCCCCTCTGACCCTTCAAAGGCAGAGGTGGCCAAAGCCCAGCCAACACGGTGAGGCATTCCTTGACAGCACTTCATGCTCGGTCTGGCCCTGTCCTTGTTGCTTTGGCAACTCTTAAAACCAAAGCCTTCCATCCCCGGTCCCGCTAGGCTCTAGAGCTGGCCATTGTTCCTCTTTGAAAGACACACCACAATAGCACCAGCCTTATGTGGGTGTCCCTCTGGGGTGAGGTTCCTCATGCCAAGCTGGAATATACCATTGTGAGAATCCAGCACCCTGCCCCTGATACAGAGCTGGCACTTTGCTTTCTTCTCTGACCCTGTCCCAGGAGACAATGGGCAGCCTTTTAAAGCATTCAAGAAGGCAAGGGCAACAAGCCAGCTCATGGAGAGTAAAGCAAGCCTTTCTTCTGGCAGCATTGTGTCTCATCAGGAAAACAGAACTCTTGAGCTAGCCCACTACTTTGAACAGGGCCATGTGCCTGCTCTCCACTACCAAACACCACCACAGGCTGACAGTGTGCCATTGTCAGTGTGCTCAGCCTGCTGGGTGGCAGCACAGTTTTGGTAGCCCAGCACAGCTGGGTGAGGGACAGGTAGCATCCAAAGCACAGGCTGGGGTTTGGGAAAGGGACTTGAGGCTTTAAGAGATGTCAGCTCTGGGCCAAAAGCATTCTGCCACAACAGCTTTGCTCATCAGAGTAGGGTCTTCTGCACAGGGGTCATTTCGTAGAAAAAGAGGTGCAGCAGCTCATTAGCATAACTAATTTGCATATGCCATCCCCCCTGACATCACCGGAAGTGTTTCAGAAGGCAACACCCACCACTCAGGCTCCACTGGACTGTTTTGGATTGCTAGCTATTGGAGGGAGAGGACACGCAGATCTGTCCTGGCAGAGGAGGGAGAGCTCGTACCTGAATAAAACTTGGTCTTAAAGGTGCCACTGGACTGTTTTGGATTGCTAGCTATTTGGGGGGGGGAATGCACAGATCTGCCCTCACAGAGGAGGAAGAGCTTGTACCTGAAGGCGGGCCGGGTGGTGGACTCTGCAACTTACCTGACTGCTTCTTGCTCCTCGTGGCCTAACTGAGGGCTGCTGGGAGCAGAGGGTGGGGCTTGTTGCATGTGCCGATCCCCTGGGCTCCTTACTGCCGGAGCTCTGCTCTTGTGCGCTCCCGCAGGAAATAACCCCTTCTTCTGCAGGTGCCAACCTCCTTATGGAATGGTCAGCCTGAGGAGGTCAGGAAAGTTCCTGCCCTCCTGACCTTCCACAAACTATGCGAAACTGGATTATTCAAGAAGATTTGTCTACACCAGCAAAAGAGTTGCACTATACTAAATTATTCACAAAGTGATTAGGGACTGTGCTGAAACTAGGATCCTACTATATGGTGTGTCATGTCAATACTTATGCTTTACTTCAGTTCTGTTTTTAGATTTCTGGTGGGTTCTATAACCCTAATCCTATTGCACTGTTTTTTAATTGTCCCATCTGTTGATTGTATTGGCTTGCTCTGTTAATCCGCCTTGAGTCCAAGTGAGAAAGACAGGCTATAAATAATGTAAATTTTTAAAAAACAACCCAACAACCTGATTTTGTTCACGGTAGTCGCTGCTGTGTTGGTCCTGTGGAATCCGAGATACGAAATAGGTAAGATTTGTGTAAAAAACCAAAGACGACACTTCTTTCCCCCAAAAAAACTCTCCTAAAAAGGAGAGAATTTTATTACTTTTATAATTTTCAGAAAAGAGGGAAGGTATATAGAGGGATTAAGAATAGAGGTGAGTGATGATATTGTTAGTATATTAATCTTTTATTAGTAATATTCCATTTTGTGGCTTCTTCTGCGTTTGACCGATCTTCTTTCTTCTTTATCTGTTCAAACAAAAAAAAGGTGTTAACTGTATTAGTAATGTCCTTTCGGGTTAGTATTAGTATTATCCTTTAATGTGCTTTCAAGAAAGTTTGTCAGATGTTGGGATGCTTCCCTTTTTTGTATCTCAAATTGTAGGGTACGCCCCCTACAGCTCTTTCTTGTTCCGGTTCCTTGTCCCCTTCCTCGGAACGGCTGTCCTCCTCACTGCCGGATGCCATCCATGTAGCAAGTTCTGCTTCTTCCTCTGAACTGGCATGCCTCTTCAAGAATTCTTGAGCTTTGAAAATGGAGTCTGCCTTTTCTCTTTTTTCTTTAAATTTAAAAACAAGACCTTCTGGAATCAGCCATCTGTAATTAATTTGATGATTTTGCAAGAATGTGGTCAGTCCTTTATAAGCCTTTCGCTTCATACGTATTCCAAATGGTACATCTTTTAAAATTCTTACAGTCTGTTCTCCAATCTTCAAGGGTTTTGCAGATATCGCTTTTAAAATTTGATCTCTGATGCGTTGTTTTGTGAATTTAACAACCACTTCAGCTGGCAGATTATTTTTCTTTGTAAAGTTAGAGTAGGCTCTGTAGACCAGATCCATCTCTTCGCTTAACTTATCCGCTTCACTGCCAGTCAGTGGCGCCAAAGCATTCGCCAACATGCTTCTGAGATCTTC
>NW_015167060.1:1463881-1464386 GCF_001447785.1 Gekko japonicus
ATCCCCCCCATCTTCTTAGCTGTATCTGTCAATTGTGCCTGTTGACTGCTGAAGACACTTTCCATGTTAGTAAGCGTTTGACTGATTTTTTGCATTTGATCCAGCAGAGGGCGAAGCATCTCCCTTTCAGGTTGAGTGACAGCTGCCTCCGAGAGGCGGGAGCTGGAACCGGAAGTTCTTACCAGCTTCTTCGCCTGCTTCTCCTTCTCCTTCTTTGGTCCCGACATCTTAACTTTTTGTTTATTTTTTACAAGTTCATGCCGCGCAGCTTGGGAATAAATCCCTCTACTTTGCTTTGAAATATTCCCCAAAAGGGACTTCCGGCTGCGGCGGCGCGCATGGCGACCGACTCTTGGGACGTCTCCCAGAGCCGGATCGCCCAAGCACAGCCCGGGGAGGGTCCCGTGCAAGCGGAGATCCTAAGGAGCCTTAGGTATAAAGGCTCCGAACCAGGGGGCGCTTCTGGGAGGCTGGGAGAAGCCTCTTACCGGCACGAAAGCCCCAA
>NW_015167060.1:1464938-1490737 GCF_001447785.1 Gekko japonicus
AATTTAAAAACAAGCCCTTCTGGAATCAGCCATCTGTAATTAATTTGATGATTTTGCAAGAATGTGGTCAGTCCTTTATAAGCCTTTATTATTACTTTTCGTCTTACTATCCCGCTCTTTCGCTTCATACGTATTCCAAATGGTACATCTTTTAAAATTCTTACAGTCTGTTCTCCAATCTTCAAGGGTTTTGCCGATGTCGCTTTTAAAATTTGATCTCTGATGCGTTGTTTTGTGAATTTAACAACCACTTCAGCTGGCAGATTATTTTTCTTTGTAAAGTTAGAGTAGGCTCTGTAAACCAGATCCATCTCTTCGCTTAACTTATCCGCTTCACTGCCAGTCAGTGGCGCCAAAGCATTCGCCAACATGCTTCTGAGATCTTCCTTCTCAACTTCCTGAATTTCTTGAAATCGGAGAGTTAAATTTGATTTTTCCATCTGTAACATCAATAATTTGTTGTCTTGTATTTCTTGGTTTTTTTCTATTTTAGTGACCTTCTTCTTGATTTTTTGTGTATCTTCCGCTGATACCAGACACTTCTTTGCAATCCCCTCCATCTTCTTAGCTGTATCTGGCAATTGTGCCTGTTGACTGCTGAGGACACTTTCCATGTTAGTAAGCGTTTGACTGATTTTTTGCATTTGATCCAGCAGAGGGCGAAGCATCTCCCTTTCATGTTGAGTGGCAGCTGCCTCCGAGAGGCGGGAGCTGGAACCGGAAGTTCCCACCAGCTTCTTCGCCTGCTTCTCCTTCTCCGGTCCTGACATCTTAACTTTTTGTTTACTTTTTAAAAGTTTGTGCCGCGCAGCTTGGGAATAAATCCCTCTACTTCGCTTTGAAATATTCCCCAAAAGGTAACTGTTCTGTTTCAATTTTTCACTCCTCCCCCTCTCTCTCAGTTAACAAAGTCTCGTTCTAATGGGGGGGGTTATTCACCCTTCTCCCATGCGCTCAATTGGAGGTGGGGGAAGAGAAATTATACGCTTACGTTATTCTTCGATCGTCAACTCAAAGTTTGCAGCCAGTATTTTTCTTTTGCATTCGTCTTATCGCTCCATCACTCCGCAAAGACCAGTGGTGTTGCTAAATCCCATCAGGGCACAACGCGGTGGGGCCTTCGGGGCATGGGGAAAGCCTCAATTTCCGACCGTCAGGCCGAGAAAGTGGCAGCTCCCCGGTGTGCCCCCTGGTCACCTTTTCACCAAGGCTCCTAGGGTCTCTGCTTGTGCGGAGTCCCCCCCAACCGTGTGTGGACGGATCGCCTCCGGGAGCGTCCCGAGAGAGCGACCGCCATGCGCTCCGCCGTAACCGGAAGCCAAAGGCGACACTTCTTAATGCAAATCAGAATTAACTTTGTTCTTGCAAAATACGGTGAAGATGACCACACGCTGAACTGGTTTTAAAAGGACTAGACAAATTCATGGGCTCAGCAATGGCTACTGGCTACCAATCTTTTCAAAATGGATTTTTTCCTGTGCAGAGCATGTATGACTTAGAGCCAGATGATGACGACAAGGCTGCTGCCCTTGCCATGTTCCCAGGAGCATCAAGGTGGCTCCTGCTCACTAGGCTAGATGGCTCTTTGGTCTGACTCAACAGACAGCTATGATGACATTCTTCATTTTCAATTCCCGCTGGTGCGTGCAAGCCTTCACATGGGTGCAGAAATAACCATCAGCATCAAATACAAAAGCTATGGGAGCATTTGAGTTGATGATTTATTTACTAATAGAAAATAGTTCTACTGACTCCCCTTTTTTTGCTATTCAATTCAGCTGTCATGAATTCTAGAACTGTTCAGTCCCTTCTTCCTCTTGATGGATTCCCAAATACCCTTCTGCTCTGCTTCCCTTAGAGCCAGCGTGGTGTTGTAGTTGGGGTAGGATCTGGGAGATTCAGTTTTGAATCCCTACTCTGCCATGGAAGCTTGTTGAGTGACTTAGGACCAGTTGCTCTCTCTCTCAGCCTAACCTTACCTAGCAGGATTGTTGTGAGGATGAAATGAAGGAGAGGAGAATGATGGAAGCTGCTTTGGGTATTGATGGATTCCCAAATACCCTCCTGCTCTGATTCCCTTAGAGCCAGCCTGGTGTTGTAGTTGGGGTAGGATCTGGGAGATTCAGTTTTGAATCCCTACTCTGCCATGGAAGCTTGTTGAGTGACTTAGGACCAGTTGCTCTCTCTCTCAGCCTAACCTTACCTAGCAGGATTGTTGTGAGGACGAAATGAAGGAGAGAATGATGGAAGCTGCTTTGGGTAGGGTATAAATATGCAAATAAATTAAAATGCTTTCTGCAAAGAAGGGGTCCACTGACTGCCAACTGTTCACTCACCACCCTCACCCTAATATTACTGGTAAAGGGTGTGGCCAAGGCACTCAGGGATACTTCTTTCCCTTGTGATCAGCTCTCAAGAGCCATTGTACCTGGAAGAGGGAGAAGAGCCCAAGTCGCTGAAGAAGGCTCGTGTTTTGTTTCTTGTTGTTGTTTTACAAGAGGCTCAGCTCTATGCAGAAGGGCTCTTGCACCCCTCTCTCTGCCTCCCTCCCTATCCACTTGTGGAAGAACTTGGAAGGGATAGGAAAAGGAGACAAATGGGCTACTTTTCACCAGGGCTTTCAAGAAGCCGGGAAAGGCAAGGGAGTAAAAACCTGGATGGAAAGCAGCAAAGCAGGAGTGGAAAGATCAGAAGCACCGTTTCAGCTGCCCCTTTGCCGCCGGACAGGGCACCTCATCAGTGAGTTCCTGCCGCAGTAGGAGGACCTTTTGCACTGAAGAAACAGAAGAGGTATTGACTGATGAATTTAACAGCAGCCGCTCAGCTCTTCCCAGTGTGAGGAGGATAGCTGGGAGCAGGGGTCATTTCGTAGAAAAAGAGCTAGGGGGACTTATTAGCATAACTCATTAGCATATGCCACACCCCCTGACATCACCGAAAGTGTACAGGGCACCTCATCAGTGAGTTCCTGCCACACTAGGAGGACCCTTTGCACTGAAGAAACAGACGAGTTATTGACTGATGAATTTAACAGCAGCTGCTCAGCTCTTCCCAGTGTGAGGATAGCTGGGAGAAGCTAAATTTTACCTGGTTCTTCCCCTGGGGGGGGGGGTGTCAAGGTTTTCCTTTATGCCCGTCCTGCTGGTGCTGCTGTGATGCCTCCACCACTCAAACATTGCCTCCTCAGGACAAGACTCAAGGACAGTGTTTCCTGATGAGAGCCAGGGCCAGCGTCAGCATACCCTGAGGTGGGACAGCTGCCTGGGCCCAGGGTTTCTGGCAGGACCCACTGCCACTGACCTATATTGCCCATGTGCCTGCCCTGCAACCTGCCGGTGTGCCTCCCCCATCTGCTTGGGATTCTACCACCCATGTTCCCTGCCACATGCATGGTCCCAGTGCCACTGGGGAAAGGGATGCAGGTGGTGCAGAGTGGGGGTGTTTTGGGCAGTGGCGGCAGCGGCACTCCCCCCAGCCACGTGCCGCCTGGCACCATTAGAGGAAGGGTGTGTGGGAGAGCTTTCAAGGCAGAGGAAGGACACCTAGGCAGAGGGTGAGGGGTGAGAGAGATGCCAGCGGGGGGGGGGGAGTCTGGTGGTAAGCAAAGGAGGGGAGGGCCCCCCGGACACTCTGCCCAGGGGGACCCAAAACCTGGAACCGGCCCCGATGAGAGCGACTTGCCTTATTCATGCATATTTTAAAATTTATTTAGAAAATTTCTATACCACCTCTCCAGGGAACCCGCCAGAAGGAATTTACAAAATAAAACATAATAGAATCATAAAACACCATAAGTTGTTAATTAAAGCCCATCATTACAAACCCAGCCAGAGTATAAGAACATAAAACGCTAAGCAGTTTAAAGTGAGTCTCAGCAAGGACTTGGATGGGAGACCTCCAAGGAATACCAGGGCCAGGACGCAGAGGCAGGCCACCTCTCTGAAATGTTCTAGCCCCATTAGGAGTCACCAGAAGTCAACCATGACTTCCTGGCATGCACACACGCACACGTACACACATACACACACACACACAAAATGCTCACAAAAAAGGTGACTCTCAGACAGTTCTCAAGCTAAAAGCAGATTATTAGGGGGGAACCCTTAATTTAAAGTCTGGATAGGTGCTGGCTGAGCCCCAATGAGAAGGGCATGCCACATGCAACATGCCACTGTTTGTGACATTCCTTTTGTTGCCCTGTACACATGAGAGGGAGAAAGGGTATGAGCACACTGGCTCTGCACCCCAACTCCATGTGATCACCGGCTCATGAGAATGGTGCCTAGCCTACAGATATACACTCCCTGCCCATGACTGGCAACATTCATTAAACAGAATCCCCAATCATAGGGAGGGAGCATATGCACTGACATTGCCAGCATGTGTAGATGCTGTGCTCACAATGTGGCAATCATGAGGAGGTACGGGTGGGGCCAGTACCCTTATGCCCGCCCTCCTTCTCTGTGTTCAGTGAACACATGGAAGGATCATGTGTGCAGGGCTTGTATTTGCTGTTCCTGAGCCAGATTTGTTATACTTCTGCCACTTCCCACCATGCATCATTCCCCAGCAATGCCCTTGTCTAGGCGTAGGTCACATTTGAAGGACAAAGATGCCCACCACACAACTCTCATATTTCTTTCCTGTTGTCCTTTCCCTTAAGTTGTTTCTGTCTTTCACATTCTCCCTGCAATTGGGTCATGGGATCTGCCTGTCCCACCCCATCTCAGTCACATGGGTGCCTCCCGTGCCCTGGTACATATATATCTGTGGGCGAGGTTGTGTCCTAAGCACAGCAGGAAGAGCTCTTCTTCTGGCTCAGTTCCCCTCTCTGCCAAGACACAGTGGTGGCAGCTCCCTTCATGGGGGAAGCGGCCCGTGTAGCCGCCTGTGTGCGCTCTGATGAGTTAATAGACTCTAATTAATACAGATTGGGGAGATCACTTTCAATTTCCCTGGCTCTCCCTCTTACTGAAGAGCTGCAGAGGACGCTGGCTGTAGTGTCTGCAGCGGCTCAGCATATAACCAGGGCCCCCTCAGCACAACATAGTCCTGTGTTGTTGACTTTTGTAAGGGCCAAGAGAGGGGTCATTCTCCTCAAGTTCTCTTATGCTTCACTTCTTGCCACCTGTGGCCACTTCCCATGTTAAGACATTGGATGTTAGGCTCTTAGTGCCATGGTCTACAAGTGCTTGGGTCCACTGCCAGGTTGTTGGGCAAGAGACACTTTGGAGTCTTTTCCGCAGCTGTGTCGGGAAGGGAAAAACCTTACTTTCTAGAAAGAGGATATTGCATGTTGTGTACCTTTCCGTCCTTGCTAAATTCAGGCTCCCGACCTTTCTTGATGTAGTAGTAACAAATTAAAGTGGAAAGGAAATTAAATACATAGTAGGAGCTGATTTATTTCATTACTGAAAACATTTGTACCTCACCTCTCAACCTGAGTCCTCAAAGCAGTTCCTGTGTAAGGCTGATCCATCCTGGGAGGGCTGGCCCCTTGTTCCCCGTCACTGCTGCTACTTCAGCACATATTAGTCTCTCTAAGTTCGGAAACAGCCAAAGAGGAGTTAGCACATTTAATAACTAAAGGACCTCTTTTTCATTTAATGCAGATAACTCTCACCATCTAACCTCTCAAACTCTATTATTTAAATAACAAAGAACCCAGGAGTGTAAGGCTTGTGTTGATTTAGGACAGGGTTTCTGAATTTCCAAGGGCAAAATGGATAATCTTCCGTGAGAAAAAAAAAGATTTATTCAGTGAAAACAGAAATAAATTCAGGTATATAAGGAAACATTAAAAATGCATTCTCACTAACATTCTGTCCTAGTTTATATGCTGGAGACTAAAAATGAGGCAGACTTACACAGAATGTTACCAAGCCATGGATGTTTGGAACGAAAGCCTTGTTCTGTCTTTTCAAAAGCTCTCTCTTTCAGAGCTGCTCTTCATCCATGGAAGTTGAAGTTCTGCTGCTGAGCCAGTTATCTGTATGCAACTTGAACGTCCAATCATGGCCCCCAACTTCAGTTATGGTTATACACTGACCAATTCAGTGCAAACCAAGCAGTTCGAAAAACCTAACGCAAGAATCTCTCTACCAGAATTCACTCCACCAAAAGTCAGATTACTGGGTAAATGGCATTGATAACTCACAGGCATCTCTTCATAGTCAGGTAAAGCTCTATCCACCGATGATTGTGTGCTCTGGGAATGCTTGTGTTTGGATGTAGGGAACTCTGATGTACAAATCTCCTCAAACTACATTTTCATTTTTGACTCGAAAGTCAACAAAATTTTATCTGCTGATGTGCAAGTCTCTCAGAAAATAGTGCTCTGCCACACAGAAAATCCACTCAAAACTCTAAAGCAGAGTTTAAAAGCCAACGTTGAGATTTTGGGATATCCACAAACCAATTAGAGGCCTGAGAATTCAAGTGAGAATCCCAGACACACACACACACACACAAACACACACACACACGCACACACTTCCATTCTACTTCAGAAGCCAGATCCCCTCTTCTGCTGTGTAGTTATGTCTCCAGGCAGCGTCTTCCCCTTGGATTTTCTCAGGTTTCTGCTGTACTGGGCAGCCAGCCCTTCAAGGGTTGCCACTGTAATTATGTGTTTTTATCACTGACTGTCCCCGGACTCCCCTTTTATCCTTGGGGTGCACAACTCACATCACTCAACCTGTGTATTCATGGTAACTCCAAATTCTTTGTTAACTCCTTCTTTTCTTTTTGCACTTCACCCAATGGCTCTGCACTACCAGCTCCCACTCTTTTCTCTCTGCATCCAATGGCACTCTCCTGTTGGCACCTCCAGAGATATCTTCCCCACTTCACAAGCTTTTCTCAACTTCCATCTCTCAACTGCCCCATTTCCTTTACCCTATACATCACTCTATCCCCCATATCACCCCTTTTTTTTCTCTGCTACCCCACAGGAGCTGTGGTGGCTCAAGTGGTTAAGACGCTGAACTGCAGGCTGTGGAAGGTCAGTAGTTTAGCAGTTCGAGACCCAGGTGCCGCATGATGGAGTGAGCTCCCATCTCTAGTTCCAGCTCCTGCCAACCTAGCAGTTTGAAAGCAAGAAATTGCAAGTAGATAAATAGGTACCACTTCGGTGGGAAGGTAACAGCGTTCCGTGCACCTTGGTGTTTAGTCATGCCGGCCACATGACCACGGAAATGTCTTCGGACAGCGCTGGCTCTTCGGCTTGGAAACGGAGATGAGCACCGCAACCCTAGAGGCGGACTCGACTGGCTTTCGAGCAAGGGAACCTTAACCTTTACCCCACAGTGTTCTTTTTCTCTTCTTTGCACCTTCATCTCTCTGATCCCCATTTTCCCATTCCATCTTTTTGCTTAGTTTCTGTTCCCTCCCCTCCCCTCAGCGTTGCTACTCCTTTGCTGGCAACAGCACACAAGACTTTGTCCCAGCAATTTCATTCCAAGAAAGACAACAAAATCTGCTAGCACTTTATAAGGACTAACAAATCAATTATGGTGAAAGCTTCTTTGAAAACCCAGCAATGCAAGAAATAGGTGTGAACAAGAGTCTAAAACAGAGGCAGGCTCTATGGTGTGGCAGACCGGCTGCCATAGACTGGAAAACCTGTCACCAACCCCATCATGTTTCCCTGAATTCAGAAGGTGTTAGAGTAATGCCAATGTAGCAAAGCAAAAATTCTTCCCCTCTGACTTCTGACGTTTCACATGCCTATAAGGGGCACAAACAGTGAATATCTGCCATTCCTCCAGGAGCAACAAATAAGACAGTGTTGGGGGAACCCATCATCTGTCCTTGGACTCATGTTATATTGTAAACTAGGACAAAGGCCTGTTGTGGAAATAAATACAACGGCCTCAAGAAAGAGGCTCTTGGCGGGTGCCCCGGCCTTGGACACCCAGTGTCAATTTGCTGTGGCGACCACAGCAGGGTATAATGACACTGAGTCCACCATTTTCTCCAGAGGAACTGATCTCTGCTACCTAAAGAACAGTTCTAATTTTGAGTGATCTCCAGTCCTCACCTGGAGATTGGCGATGGTTCCCCAGAAGGGAATAGTTGATTTGGAGGGTGGAGTCTATGGCTTTGTACCTGTCCGAGGTCCCACGCCTCCTGAAACCTCACCCTCTCCAGGCTCCATCCCTCACATCTCCAGGAATTTCCCACCTGGAGTTGGCAACCCTATCTCCTTCCCAGCCAATTATCAACCTACCTTTATTTTCCCCTCACTCTTCAGCTTTCCACCCCACACACACACCTACAGCCTCTCCCGTGCTCTGAAGCCCTGACTTCTACGTCGCATTGGCTGTCATGGGGGCCACCTCAGCAGCATATAAGGATACAGAGCCCACCATTTTCTCCAGGGGAACTGATCTCTGCCATCTGGAAAGCAGTTGTAATTCTGAGTGATCTCCAGCCCTCACCTGGAGATTGGATACATTTTACCTCAGAACAGCAAACTGTTTAGAATGTTAGAGGCAAAAGCCAATCAAGTCGCATATGCAAATAACCTCTGTGTTCCGAGGCAAAGGCCAATGAGGCTGCATATGCAAATAACCTCTGTGTTCTGACTGGCTATGGGGGGGGAGAGGGACAGCAACATGTTTAGAATGTTGGAGGCAGGACTCAGGCAAAGCAGCCAGTGAATAGGGAGACCCTCTAAATGACAGATCAGAGAGCGAACTGATTTTGGAGTGTGTGGAATGTTCTAGAGAAGTGCCACCACCATTCGGCTTTTATTTATAAGGGAGATCCCTCTGGGACAAAAATACTATTTTTGTACTGTTTCTGGCACACTGTTGGCATTTTGTTCATCCTCATCAGATGGCAGTTGGTTCCCTTTCTCTGTTCCTTTAATTGCCATGAGACCTCCTTGACGAAGATTAGGAGTTTGCAGCCGCGTCCCCTGTAGAAAAAGATCTGGAGGCTCCCTTCTCTTTGCCATGAACCAGACGGACCTGAGATGGCACAGATCCATGGAAGGGTTCCAGTTTATCTGGCTACTGAATGCAGCTATAATAAAACAAGAGTCCAGTGGCACCTTAAAGATTTATAAAATGTATTCCAGCCTAAACTGGAATGAGCCTAGTCCTTTAAGGTGCCACAGGACTCCTGTTTTACTTTGCTCCTACAGATGAACAAGGCTACCTGTCTGGAATGAACATGACCGTGAAACTATGGAGTAAAGTGGCAGATATACAGTACCATTCACTGTAGTCCTCTACCACCGCTTCTCTGCTCATTAATTAGAAGCAATCAGGATTCAAGCATACCATCTAGTGTTCTAGCACACAAAGAAAGCCCAGAGTTGCCAGTTCTAGCAGCTACCTCTAGCTCCACCACATCAGTCCAGCAGTCTTTCTAGTTTCCTCTCCTCTGGCACTACTAACTCCTCCTCCCTGCTTGTGTTTCCTATACCCACTGCAGTCATCAAGTGTAATTGGTGGCTTCTTTGGGAGTCCTTGCAGAACTCCCGCCACAGTCAGTTAGTTTATTCTCATTATGAACATTATGGTAGTCAATACTCATGGCTCTGTCACTTAGGGCCTGTGCAGACAATTTTGTTATGGGCCACGTGGTTCAGTTATGCCAAGCAGAGAAAGCCCTCTCTTTCTAGGCTCTTGCCTAGTCTGCTTGTTGACAGAGCACGGAAGAAGCAACAAAAACAGATCTACGATAATTTATCATTCCTTTGTGTAGGAGGTTTCTGACACCTCTTCAGTCCCGCTCATGAACCTTTAATATTAGTGGATCTCCTCAGGCTACTCTTTATTCATTTTTTAAAAGTAACTATTCTGCAAAGTAGTCTGAGCTGAGACAGAAAAGTTATGGCCTATCTGTAGGGTTACGGCTAAAAGAAACAGTCCTGAATTTGGCCAGGGAAAAGGGTTTGGGGATGGCTGGGAAAGAGTGCTGGGAGATTTCTAGCTGTCTATTTAGGGGAGTGTGGGCCACATAGGAGGTGGCACTGCCTGTCACTTGGCATATTTACTTCCTACCAGTTTAGTTTGTAAAGGAATAGGAACGTTTTTAAAACACAAGTTATCTAGCCCTGTTTCCTCACAAGGTAACTGGCCTTGGAAAAGCTGCTTTATACATTCCTACCACTCAGGAAAATACAGGTGAACACTCTTATTACCTGTGATGCTGGAATTCTGCTATTTTTCAGGGGAGGGGCATGTATTAGCACTATGGTGCTGTGGGAAGGTGTTTTTTTAAACTTTTCCCTATGTTGTATGCATAATCAGAAATGCTTCCCAGACTTTTTAAAGCTGTATTAGGGAAAAGGGTAGGTACCCATTTTGCATACAGGGAAACACCACCGTTTTGATTGGAGGATATGGTAGATGGGAAAACACTCCCCCCCCCATGGCTGTTTCATAGACTAAATAAATCATTGGGAGATGCAGTCACAGCACTTCAGGATCACATGTAGTGTAGTCAATCCAAAGGCATTTTAAATGTGGTGAAAGTAGCTTGAAGACACAGTCTAGGGCCTAAAAACGAATGTTCCAGAATACAGCACATATGTATTCTAATTTCTCCCACCATACTTTGCAATGCGTTGTCTTCACTCAATGGGAGAACGGAAGTATAACTTTTCAGAACAGTGAAAGCCTTTCTCTGCCTGTGGTAGTTAATTGTTGTTGTTGTTGTTTTGTTTTCTGCTGCATGCCAATCACAGTCAAGTTTGTTTTTCCTAGATTCTGTACTTTGCAAAAGCTGAGCATCTCCCCCAAAGTGCAGGCAATGGTGTTGAATACATACCTGAAGAACCTGTGCGTAACTGACACAGGCACCTATTGGACAGAGCCTACAATGTCAGTGGGGGAGTAACCCATGTTTCTCCTAACATACCTCGTAGTGCTATTTCAGAACTATTTCTAAAGGGTTATTTAAAGGGCAAGTCCTTGTCTTCTGTACCACATGATCATTCTTGTGGCCCTTTTCAAAAGGAAAAAAATTGCAAGATTATCTCTGCCCTGCAGTAATGCTCTGCCATTTCGAGAACCTTTTATTATTGTTTACATCTATTTTTTCTTTGAAGTGTGTGCACTCATCCTCTGTACCACTAGAAAGCACATCGCCCACTTTGTAGAAACCACCTTTATTCCCATTGCAAAGCTTCCCCTCCTGACATTTGTAGTTATGAGGGTGCTGATACAGGATCAGGGTTAGGATCATCATAACGCTAATGCAGAATTTACTCCCAACCTTTGCTCCAAAGAAAAAGAACAAACCTTTTCTACAGTCCTAATCTCAAAGAACTTTGGATGCTTCCAGGATGGCAAAGGAAGAGAGCTGTGGGTCTTAGAGAACAGAAAGTGCTGCAGACAGGCTGCAAACTGTTCCCTAGAGCCTTACCTTTTATCATTTCATTTGTCCAATTCACCCACCCAGACTCCTCTTGCTACTTTCCCCTGCCACTCTGTCTGTACCAGTCTTACAGGGCCTGTTTGCGCCCAAGCAGAGTTTATTGGGCTTATCTGTAAGATGCGTGAGAATGTCAGGTACATGTTCTGTGCAGCAGGGTAGAGTGGGGGATGAAGAGAAGGACATGCTTGTGCTGACACCAAAGGTGACAACTTCCTGGCCCTTATCAGCTTCACTCCTGGATGCACAGGGTAATCACTAGGGCACAACAACTGCCTGGCAGTTTATTCACGGGGGAAGAGACATTACTGACAACAGACACGTATCTGGACTACTGCTGTTATGGCCACTAGGTGATCATCCTTTGTTAAGCTGATTGCTTGTTATTAGTTAGGGATGATTGGCTGATGTTTCCTCAATGGGAGCAAATGATTGGAGATGTTTTCCTGCATTAGCAATTTACCTGCAGGGTGGGACCTAAGAATAGAGTGCTGCAGAAGGTATGTGTATGTATGAAAAGGAGGCCACTTAGAGTTGTGTGTGTTTGAGAAAGAAAAAAGGGGGAGGGCAGGAGAGAGATGAGTTTTAGCTGGGCTGAAAGCAGCCTGGAGTAGATGTTGTGGTGGTCCAGGAAGTTGCTTTGGGAATCTGATGCCGGTTCAGTAGTCGTGCTGCCTGCAGTAAGAGTCAGTTTGCTTCTGCTGTGCTCTGTTTGTATTCTGGTTAATAAAATAGATATTACAAAGACACCATGAGTATCCCATGTTCTTTCATCTTGCAGAAACGGACCCCTGCAGCATTGCCTCTGAACTCCTAACCGCTTGAGGAAACACAGCTTCGCGTGCACCGAGAGCCAGTGCAATGTAAGGTTTAGAGTGGTGGACTAGGCCCAGGGAGACCTCACATCTCTGCTTGACATGAAACTGATTGGAGGCTTGGGCCAACCATTGTCTCTTAGCTTAGCTGGGCTCACAGGCCTGTTGTAAGGAAAGCTGGAGAACAGCAAGAATCCTGCAAAGATACGTCTGCAATTCCCAAGAACTTGGCTAGATCTCAAATTGCAGAACATCATCTATCAGTCAATTATATGACTGTGACAATTCACAACAACAACAACAGCAACAACAATAGTTTTGAGACAACAAAGAAACCAATCCACAGGGCTGGACTGAGCTTGCATTTTCACTGAGTGGGCTCATGACTGGATGATTTTAGGTCAGAAGGCGTGCTCTTCTACCCTCTTTCATACTGATTTTAAACATATTTGTTCCGGAAGTAGGGTTGCCATTCCCCTGGTGGGGCCATGGGATCCCCCAATTTCAGGGTCCCCAATCCGCTGCAGTCCAGCTGGCCAGTGGGGAACCCCACCCCGAGAAGCCCTGGCACTGATAACCTGGGAGTGATGTCATTGTGTTTCCGACCTCAGGGTTGACACTCTAGGTATTGGGCAAAACTCTATGGTTTTGTGGCCCAAAAACATCAGAGCTTTTTAAAAAACCTAGACCATCGCCCCTGTTGGAAAGGTGATCACATCACTTCTGGGTGATGTCATTGTGGTGCGCACGCCAAAAAAACCTACAGGGAGGATTGGGAGTCCCCCCACCAGCAGCCAGGTAGGACCTGGCAACCCAATTCGGAAGGAATCTCATTCATGTTGTGAAGAAATGTATTTTCCCTTGGAGAGAGGTTGGCAGGCCGTAGCAGACTGCCCCTCCCTATTTCTCCCTTCTCTGTATTTTAAAGGTGCAAGTCTTTTCCTTTCCAAGTGACAGGAAGCCTGTGGCTTGTTAGTTAACAGCCATAGTTATGCTAATGAGCCTGCTGGCAAAGTCACCTGAGGAATTTGGTGTCAGGAATCCCCAGGTGACTCCTGGAGATTTCCCAGGATGCCTTCCAGGAGGGTTCTCGGGATGCACCTGGGTATCCCAGTGTACTCCTGTGTGACCTGGGTGGACCAGGTCAAAAGGGGTGGAGAGAGTGATATAAAGTGGGTGGAGACAGGGGATTAACAAAATTTCCCTGCAAGGGGAAGGCAGTCTCTTTTTCCTTGGGATGCTGAACGGAGCACACCTCCGGTCTGCGAGCTGGCAGCCATCTTGGACCATGCGGTCGGCCTGGCTCTCCGCAGGGAGCCTGAGGTAAAGGGACCCCTTTAGAAAATCGTGTAACTCTGTAAGATTATTTGAGCCTGCTCTACTTAACATCTAGCAAGGGCATGTGTATTACAGGAACAGAAGGAATGTGTTTATTCCCAATTTCTTTTGTCTCCATTTGCTGATCTGGCACTGTGCTAAAAGTATGCTTGTGAACTTTTCCTTTTGTTTTATTAAATAAGTATTTTAATCTTTGACACTGGTAGTGTTCTCTGTGCCCCATTGTTCCCTAACCGCTTGGGCACACAGGTACTGTGCATGGGGGATACCCAGGGAGGAGGGAAGCAGTAAAGGGACCCATTGCCAACCCTCCAGGGGAGCCCCAAAGAAGTAATTTGGTCCCTGTGGTAACCAGGCGCAAGGTAGCAGGAGACCAGAGGCAAGGCCTCAGGTCAAAAAGGGGAGTCAGGAGTCTGTCACTCCTGGCAGGAAGACCCCCAAGAGGAGAGTGGTGGCAGTGGTACCCTAGTGGAAGGTAGTGGAATAGCACCCTCCAGGAATTGGCACCAGCCACAGAGGGGGAAGGCAGAACAGGGTCTGTAAGTTAGAGCAGGCCTGTTCCATCACACGTGTCAATGGGATTTATCTTTGGCTAAACACTAGGAAGAACTTCCTAACAGTTCCTCAGTGGAACAGGCTTCCTTGGGAGGTGGTGGGCTCTCCTCCTTTGGGCGTCTTCAAACAGAGGCTAGATGGCCATCTGACAGCAATGCCGATTCTGTGAACTTAGGCAGATCTAGAGAGGGAGGGCAGGAAGGGCTGCATCAGTGCTTAGTTCTTGTGGCCCTTTCTTACATGCCCAGGGAAATGCTGATAGCCATGTCGGAGTCAGGAAGCAATTTTTCTCCAGGCCAATTTGGCTGGAGATCCTGGAGGTTTTTTGTCATCTTCTGAGTGTGGAACAGCAGTTACTGGGGGTGTGGAGGGGTAGGTATTTGTGAATTTCCTGCATTGCGCAGGGGGTTAGACTAGATGGCCCTGGAGGTCCCTTCCAGCTCTGTGATTCTATGAGCTCATCGTATGCTTAAGGTCCAACCTTGTTGATGGTTTAATCCCTTTTCCTCTGTCATTGTTCCAGGATCCTAAAGGACAATACACAGAAGTGCCAAGTAGGGCAAAGAGGAAAACCAGCAACACAGAGAAAAGGAAACCTAGTATAAAGACATCCTCTTACCATCTTGCAAGATACCCCTCACTACTACTGACAAGTGTGCATGGGGGTGTGGGGCCAAAGGCTGATCCATCCAACAAGTTTCTTCTCTTCTGTGGTGTTAAGTACGAGACTCAACACAGCTAGTGAACAGTGAATCAGCTTTATTCAACGTAGTCAGAAGAAATCAGAACGAGAACAAGAACGAGACAAAAACATACAGCAACAGGCTCTCTTTTAAACAGTCCGGGCTTGGGAGGCCACGCCCACATGTCAGCTAACAACCAATAACTACTTACAGATAAAGTCCAATCAGAGTGCTTCCCTCCAGAACATTGCGCAGCTCTGATTGGTTTATTTACATTCCTGTTTAGAACTCAAGCATAACATAGTTTTCAATACATAACATGTGGAATTCTACAGAATAAAGGAGGGACAGGGGAAATATAATGAAAGGTGCTTGAAAGAACACAACATTGCCCAATCAGTCCCTCATACTGAGAATGGAGTCAATGCATCCACGACAGATAATGGTATCATACAGATTGTAGCATCTGGGTTGAATAAAATGTCTATGTGGGCAGGGAACAAAAGAAGTCCAATCTACATAATCTCATACAGGTGACTGCACTAGTTTTCTCTGCCTGCCCATTTCTGTGTACAAACCAGGATATCAACACGGCTCTCAGAACCTGCCCCCCTCAGTCCTATTTCACTAAGTGCTGCTTACCAGAGGGAAGCCCTGATGACATTTGCTCAGGAGTGGATTGACCCTTTAATTTACCAGGAAAGTTCTTGGATTGTCAATGACAGCCAAAAGCAAGCTGGTTCAAGGGGCCCCTGCAGTATTGGTGGGGTGGTTCAGCGGGACAACAAGCCATGGTAATGATGACAATAAAGGGTAGGCTTTCCAGTGGCCCCGGGTTCCGGCCAAATGGCCCCTCTAGCAACCCAAGGCTCCTTGGCTCTGCTTCCCAGTTCATCTTTGTATGCACTTCAGCAAGACTCAGCTCAGTTTAGGCTGCTCAATGTACTAAGCCAGAGGACGGTCAATGAATCTGCAGAAAGCAAGAGGGGTCCAAGTGTCCCGCGTCCAGGGGTCATTTTGTAGAAAAAGAGCTAGGGGAACTCATTAGCATAACTCATTAGCATATGCCACACACCCTGACATCACTGGAAGTATTGGGGGCCCGGCGGTGGACCTGCAAGGCTGGCGGGAGTGCGAGGAAGCCCCGCCAAGGCCCTCCCTGGCCCCAGGCAGGCAGGGGTGGGGAGAGGCAGGGAGGAAGCAACTTCCCCTCCCTCTTCTCCTGCCTCCTCCTGGCTGAATGAGGGCCGGAAGCGGGGCGGCCGGAAGCAGGGGGTGGGGCTTCGTCAGGTGCCCCGCCCCCCGTACCTCCCCCGGGGGAACTGCGTTCCCCCACGTCCCCCCCCGAAATGACCTCTGCCTGCTTCACAGAAGCAAGAGGCTGGAATGGCAGAGAACCCAGAATCATTAACAGAGATCCTGAGCACACGGATTCCAAAACAGAATGGCAAAGGCCAGAGGTACACCACAGATGGGCAGAGTGCCAGTTTTGTCCCAGTCCTGGTTCCTGCCCAAAGCGGCTGGCCGATTCGTACAAGGCTGAGGCTGTACAGCAAAGGCAGCTTAGTGATGCTGCTTAGTGCCAAAGTAATGACTAATTAAATGTAGGCGATAGGAAAGACACAACCTCACAATCTGAAGGGACAAATCGATGGCTCCAGACTCTCTCAGGGCTCCTGGCATAATAATCGCCTCTGATTGATTAGTTCAGCCAGTCAGCTGACAAGGGCATTTGTCACGTGGCTCGGGCCCCCTCAGGAGCGATGGAATGCATGTGGCTGACCGCGTTGGTCTGTGTAAATGGATTATTACTCCGAGTAATTAAGATGGAATTAAAAATTAATTCTTTTCTACAGAGTGATTGCATTTCAAGGGATAAGCTGGATGTTACAGCCTTTGTGTGATTTTTCTCTAAATTAAATTGGATTGTGCCGGGTGGGGGAGATTGGACGGGGATTAGCCGCCTGTTAAACGACTTGCATGAGAAATGAGCATGGACTGAGATGTCTTGGTTTGATGAGATACTCAGTGCGGGGCCTGTCTTTGTTCGGCTGGCGAGCACCTTTTCCTCGCCTGTATGGTCGCGGTGTCCTCTCTTCTTGGTCCAGGTGTCACTTCTAGCAGATCCCACCAATCTGTATTTGACAGAGCAAGGGATTCAAGGATCCAAGATCTTCCAAGGAGCAGCAATCCAGTAGTCTGTGGGCAAAGTGATGTCTGCAGCAACAGAGTCCCTTGGCCTTTGTTTTAGCCATCAGCTGGCAAAGCCTGAACAGGATTCCCAGCAGTCGGGAAGCGGCAAATCTTCAATGACCTGCTTGGCTCTTTGCCTGCTCTCATCTCTGGTAGAAGCAGAACAAATCATGTCAACTAAGCAAATATATGCCATTGTGTCTGTGAGCTCCAGATGCAGATATCAGATTTTTCTCAGCATATTTCCCCACCCCTTAAAACATACCCAGAGATGCTTATTGATCTGATTCCATTCTAATGAGCCAGTTGGGTGTAGTGGTTAAGTGGGCGGACTCTAACCTGGGAGAACCGGATTTGATTCCCCACTCCTCCACTTGCAGCTGCTGGATGACTTTGGGCAAGCCATAGTTCTGTCAGAGCTCTCAAGGAAAGTTCTGGAAAGAGCTCTCTCAGCCCCACCTACCTCACAGGGTGTCTGTTGTGGGGAGGGGAAGGGAAAGGAAATTGTAAACTGCTCTGAGGCTCCGAGTGAAGGGCGGGGTATAAATCCAATCTCCTCCTTTTCTAAAAACTTTGGGCAAAGGGAGGAAAGATTAAACCCATTTTACTCACACTCTGGATTGGATCACAGTCTGGCAGGTAATCTGTAATCCCCTCAACCTTGCCTCACATGCTATTTCTGGAAAGGGCCTGCAAATCTGCCAAAAGGTCGCAGCATTCCAAAAACCACTCCGCTGGAATGGCCAAGAGGAAAGTCACCTCTGAACTAGGCTGCCAGTTGTTCACCAGCAGTCGGTCAAGGGGCTCTAAGTATAATGCTGGATTTGCATGCACTGTTGCCCTTTAGAGATGCAGACACAAGGGGGTTGATCTTGATTTTGTAAGGTTGATAAGCTAGCCATGAGGCTTTATACTGAAACTATACAATGAGTCAAGTTAATGGACACAGAAGGGAGACCTCTGCTGAACTGTACTCTGGGGATCCATACATCTCTGCCATTCTTCCCTCACAAAAAGACAGGAAGACACCAGCAGTTGGAGCAGTAAAATCTAAGAACTGGGAAGAGAATGCATTTCCGCCCCCCCCCCCCATGTCTTCAGTCACCTCTGCTTCTTCCCCAAGTCAAGGAGCCACAGACACTCCAGCTGCTTGCTAGGGACCAAAACATGCCCCGTCCTGCAATCTGAACTCTGCCATAAACATTCTGTTTCTCCTAGCACCCTGGAAACATGGCCATGGCTCCCTGGGCCTGTGATGAGGAGGCAACTATTATGTTCTGAGCTACAGTGAATTTTAGAAGATAACCACAGTATTCTGGAAGTCCAAGGCAACTATTCCACTACAGGCCCTCTCAACCAACAAGGGGGGTGGGTGGGGAGATCCTGAGTATATTGCTTGCCCCAGGAATAGTTCTCGGAACGGGCACCACTGCTGAAGAACAGCCACTGATGGCGATTTTAAATTGACAGCTGAATAACTAGACAGGCCAGTGTGGGTTTAGCCTAGAGACTACTGTAGAGATTTAAATCTAGTGCAATATTTGCCTTTGATTCCTTCCACCTGGAAGGTTACTTCTTTTCTTAGCACATCTCATACCAACCCATCCCCTCTGGCCTTTTATTTGACTAGTTCATCCTTTATTAACAATCAGGCATGCAGAACTTCCAATTTGCAAAGTATTTGCCAGACCTTAAGGTATTTGACAGGACTTTACATTATTCCCATTTTGTAAGTGGAGAAACGAATAGTAACTTACCCATGATTACACGGAGAGTCTGTAGCAGAGGGGAGTGGAGGTCGGGTCTGAAGCACCACTCTTTGCTTGCTGAACCGTATTGGGCTCTTTGGCTCGCTTTGTGGTTATGACAGTACAGCCTGTAGGGAGAATGCGGGGGGGGGGCACACAGAGAGGACGCTCCCCAGACATGTAAAGTTCTGCTTTCTGGTATCTTCCCTTCTCAGGCAATTCCCGCATTTCAGGGGAAGAGAAATTGCTTGATCTCAAGCACTCTGCATCAAAGTGGAGAAAAAAAAGTCCCAAACTTGGATCCTAGCCAGGAAACTTCAGCACACTTTCTGTGTCTAGAGGTTGCCAGCTCTGGGTTGGGAAATTCCAAGAGGTTTGGGGTCAGAAGAGCCTGGGGGAGGGTAGAGTATGGGGACGGCGCTCAGCAGAGATGTGAGGCCCGAGAGTCCACCCACTGAAGCTGCTATCTGCTCCAGGGAAACTAATCTCTGTGGTCTGTTTCGTTGTGATTCTGGGAGAACTCCAGGCTCCACCTGGAGGCTGGCAACCCCAGCACAGATGCAGAGATGGGGCTCCCCCCCTTGCCTGGAAAGCAGTCCCCACAGTCTGTAACGGCAACCAGGCCCCTCCTCCTGGGCCGCCCCTCTCCAATTACCGTCTATTTGCTTGAGGCCCTCTCCGTAACCTCCCTTGGGTGGCCTCCTGGTCCCGGCGCAGTGGTAGCGACAATCGGGAAAAGGGGCTACGGGAGCGCCAAGATTTTTATAAACTCCCATCAAATATTTAACTAGGTATCTAAGCTCATGTATAATGGATGGCTCAGTCCCGTGCCTCCTGCCTGCCCGCTCACTCCTTCACTCACTTGTGGTGTTTAAGGAAGTGGAATATTATTAAACGCCATTGTATTAGACCGACTACTGCAGGCTGCCCAATTGAGTTACAAGCGGAGAAAGGTGCGGGCTAATAAACAATGCATTATGCGTGCACTGAGGCCGCCGGCGAGCTCTACGCGTAGCAGCAGGGGGGCAAGCGTATGGGGCCAGCAGAGGCGACAGCGTGGCCTGCTCTTGCCAAAAGCACAACGTGAACTCCCTGCCGCCGCCTGGGCTTCTCGCTCACTCCTTTGTCTGTACCTGAAGAAGTGTGTTTGCACAGGAAAGCTTATACCTTCAATAAAACTTGTTGGTCTGGAAGGTGCCACTGGACTCAAACTTTGTTCCTTGCCATATCAGATTAGGCAAATGCAGGAGTGTCCAACTTTCCGTCTCTCCAGAGGTATCGCCCCCCGCTGGCCGAGTGAAAAACTCTTTGCCCGAAGTAGGGCAGAGAACTCGGTACTAGTCCAAATCTAACGTCACCCTATTTCCCCACCTCCAGCTGAATAGTTGTCCAGCTCTGCTCCTGGATGGTTAATTTGCCCAGCACAGCAATAGGGCAGAGTTCACATTTCCAAATCAAAGCGATGCTTGGTGCCACAGAAATGTCAAGCACATCCCTGGGCTGCGTCAGGCCTGCAACGTTACCACCCGCCTCTCCTTTCTTAAAGCCAAGAACATCATTAGATTGGGATCACCCAAGCAGCCAGGAAGGCCGCAGAGGTTATCTGAGCATACCCCGCTACTAATGCTCTGGAGTGCTTTATCGGCGGCACGGACTGCCAAGCTGCCCCCTAGTTCAAGAGCGCTTTCAGCCCTGGGGCCTCTCCAGACGGCCTCGGCACTTGGCTATTCGCCCAGCTTCCAAAGAGGAAGATATAGATATATGCTCCTCCCTGACCTTGAATAAACCCTTTCCCCACTTTTTGACCCATGATACAACCAAACCTCAAGGGAAACACAATAAATATTCGTGTTTACCCTGAGTGCACTCATAAATGTACTAAATGCCAAAACATATAGGTCCCATATATTGACTCACATTTCTGTTAATTTATATACAGAAGCGTTGAAGTTTAAGGATGATTTGGTTTTGTGTCGTATGGGGACCAATACAAAGGCACATTTACTAGTCTGCTGGGTAAATGACAATGAGAGAAATAAACCTTTCACATCACTAATCCCACATGCCCTGCATGGTAAATCTAAATACAGTATTACACCTTAGAACCCTGTGCCAGTCGGACAGCAGGAGGGTAGGCCCCTGAACAATGGAATGCCTTGGACCCAAGAGCCCCTTATTTAGCAGCTCATTCTCAGCCAACCTGAGCAACAGAGAATCCTTCACCCCTTCCATTCCACCACTTTTTCTGTTTCTTATACCTACTTAGGCAAAGGTTTCCCTTGCTTGAAAGCTAGTTGAATCTGACTCTAGGGGGCGGTGCTCACCCCCATTTCCAAGCCAAAGAGCCAGCACTGTCCGAAGACATTTCCGTGGTCATGTGGCCGGCATGACTAAACACCAAGCCACACGGAATGCTGTTACCTTCCCACCAAAGCGGTACCTGTATATCTACTTGCAGTTTCTTGCTTTCTAACTGCTAGGTTGGCAGGAGCTGGGGCCAGAAATGGGAGCTCACTCCATCACATAGCACTAGGGTCTCGAACCGTCAAATTACAGACCTTTCGGTCTGCAGCTTAGCGTCTTAACCTCTGAGCCACTGCGGTGCCTACTTATCACGTTGTTAATATTTGTAGCCAGCTTGGAGTATAAGGAACAAGAAATAGGGAACCAACTGCAGCTTCCTTGTTGGCATGAAGTTAACTCTTGTGGGGTTTCCTCACTTCCACTCACTCTGCTTCTGTGAGCTATCTCTCCCATCTCCCAGTGGGCCAGGCCCAGAACCACTCTCCCATGACACCCATACCTGGGCCTAATGGACTGTTTACAAACCTTCTCCTGCTAAAATATGTCGCCTGGTATTTTGATCACTCTCTGGTCTTCCTGACTGTAGCTTCCTTCCTGTTCTCCTAGCTATGAAGGGCCAGGTCAAAAGTAGAGGAACCTAGCTTTAAGACAAGGCAAAAGGCCCATTGGCTCTCCTTGGCTGACATCAGCATACCCTGAGGTGGGGCAGCTAGCTACCAGGGCGGGGCTTCTAGGAGGGCCCATTGCTGCCAACCCCCGCCCCTCTCTTCACCCTCTAACACTCTACCACCTGTGCTTCCCGGTGTCACTAGGGAAAGGGTTGCAGGTGGTGCAGGCAATTGTGAGCATAAGTGGGAGAGGTCTCAGAAGCAAGGAGGGGAAGGATACGCAGGCAGGTGGGAGGACATGAAGGAGGGTATCGCAAGGCCTGGTGTTGGGCAGAGGAGAGGAAAGGGTCCAGGGACTCTCTGCCCAAGGACTCCCAAAATCTGGAACCGGCCCTGACTCTTTGGCTACTGCAAGCAAGTCTGGTTTCCCTACGAAGAAACTTGCCCGGCCACAGAAACACCTAATTCTCCTTCAGTTACACTGAACCTGGGGCTGGATCTTTTCACCGGAAGGTCGGTGCCATGCTGGATGTATTACTTGCAGCATGGGGTGGAACGGTGTGCTTTTTCAAAGCCCTTATAAAGGGCACTTATAAAATTGTGCACATGCTGCATTTGGTAAGATTTGGTTTCCAAGCATTGAAAGACTGAAGTGGTTTAAACAGAGAGGTCTTTGCAAATGGAGTCAAACATGAATGCAAAAATCTGCCTTCTACTGAACAAGCCTGTTGTTGCCAACTCTGGCAGCAGCTCTGGAAGAGAACTGTCAGGTTCCACAACCAACAACTGAGTACACGCTTGTCAGAAAGGTTATACTTTATTGCAGAGCTATAGATGCAGTAACATGGTCACTGTTAAGAATGGCGACGTTTCTACAAGCACAATGGGATATAGGGTATTCGTATGCACCCCCCCATAGGCCAATTGGCCTGACTCCCACACGCGGGAGAAGGGGCCTCAGGCTGTTAGAGCCGAAGCTGGGAACCCACGGTTACATGATGTCCTGACACTACACGGGCAATCTACAAGGTCAGTGATAATAAAGCACTACAGAAGCAATGAAGGAATGCAGCAGCGGCTGGTACACAGGTCAAGCAAATGAACCCCAGCCCATAAATATCATGGCAGCATAGCTGACAGGAACTTCCCAACTCTACAAACTTTGTTGGTATTTTTGCATTTTTGTGTGTGTGCTGTGTGTGTGCCCATGCCTGAAAATCATGGCGACCTCTGGAGACTCCTACTGGGGCATGGAGGACATTCAGAGAAGTGGCTTGATAGTCTGCCTCTGGTATTTTCTAGAGGTCTCCCATCCAAATACTTGCCAAAGTCGGCCCTGCTTAGCTTCCAAGATCTGATGGGATCAGGCTTACCAACTCTACAATTTTTGAAATGCTAGGGAGTAAATCATAAACTTTATGCATCCCTAGCATATGTTACTACCATTAAACTATGGAGCTTCTTGTTAAAGGAGTGACCCTTTCTATCCTTAGAAAATGGGTTTGTGTGGGCATTGAACCTAGGATCTCTGTTGGGTGTTACAAGTTAAAACACTTTTCAGTATTTACTGGGTTAATGATGTTTGTTAAATCACATGTTTGTAACCAATCTGTTTTAGACAGTTAGAAAGCCCGGGAAGTTCAGATCTAGTTTGTTGTTCTGATTGGAGACCAAAGTGCCAAGTATTAGCATTTTATGGCTTCTTTTCCCATCTTGTTGTTCTGAGCAAGAAGAAGAAGCCTCTCTTCTGCCATTTTCAGTCTAGCTGTAAGGATGTAGGAATATTAGCTCTTTGTTATTTTACATCCCGTGTACCTTTCCCCATGCTAGGTTGTAGTAAACTTGTATTCTTTTAAACACACCATGGACTCTGCCTCATTAATACTCTGCTGATTTACTTTAAAATTAAGAATACCTAAAGGTTATGGGCCCAGCTACGTTCCTAGCCGTGTGCAGAGCTAAGCCATGTGTGTTGGTTTACTGTAAGAATAGAACAGGTTTTTTAAAAACGTTTTTCTGGGAGCAGAGAAGATTTTTTCCTTTTTTCTTGAGCCTGTTATTGCCTCTTGTGCTAACGTGACAGAGGGAGGAGAGAGAGAGTTTTGTTTCCTGCTGGATCTACCACGAAAAGGAAATCCCTGGGGGCTGATTCACAGCCGGGAGAGACGAGTAAGATCAAAGGAAGCTCCGATTAACCCAACGCTGCCCAGACGACTGACTGCCGGTTTGCCTCTATTGAAAGGAGTTGGTAAAGTAGAATGGCTTCTTCGAACAATCTGTCCTTTCATAAGATCCCGACTCTATCTCGAGATAATTACAAATGGTGGAAAGAAAATATAAAATGCATCCTTCAGTCTCACTCAGCTTTAAATGTTCTCTCTGAGGAGACTCCTGATGACGATGCCAAAAAGAAAGAATTTACAGAGAAAGATGGGCTTGCAAAGTCTTTAATTCTTGGAAGTGTTATTGCAAGTGATAATCAAAAGCTTTTAACGTGCGAAACTGCGAAGGGCATGATATCCCATCTTGATAAGAAATATAATGCGAAATCAAAAGCAAAGAGCATTTTTCTTCATCAGCGCCTATTCAATGCCAAAATGCGGGAAGGAGAATTAATAAGTACACATCTGAACAAAATTCTTGATATCTTCAATGATTTAAAATCAATGGGGATCCTCCCACTGAGAATACTGTACTTAGTGTAATTTTGAGCTCATTAACAAGTGCTTATGCTTCAGAAGTTGCATATCTGAAAGGAATAGAAAAGCTAACTATTGATTATGCAATATCTTATCTGGAAGCGGAAGGAAACAAAAGGGAGATGTCCCACCTTACTGAAACCATATTAGTGCTCAAAGTTAACCCTGCTGATCAGAGAGGAAATGTGAAGAAAGTTGTTAAATGCTTTGTGTGTTCCAAAACTGGTCATCTAGCAAAACAATGCTGGTTTAAGCCTGCACCAGATGAAAGGGACCGAACCATGCGGTCTGCCGCTGAAACAAGACCCTCTAAGGGGTGTGGTAATGGAAGACCAAATGTTCCTCACAAGCAGAGTGGAACAAAGCCCGTATTCTTCCTAAAAGAGACGCAGTCAAATGTTGCAGAGGGAGAACAGGGTGTGAATGTGCTTGCAGTGTCTGCTCATAAATCTTTATGGTTATTGGACTCAGGGAGTCACTATCATATTGCAAACAATGTTGAATGGTTTGTTGACTTGAATAGAGATAAAAAGCCCAAGTTGCAACAAGTTGATGGTCAAGAATTAACTGTTGAAAGAACTGGGACTGTTAAACTGAACATTTTGAATACATGTGGTCAGATTGAGGAAATGACACTGAGAGACTGTGTTTTTGTTCCTGAAGCCACTGTCTGCCTGATCTCTACAATGAGAATCATAGCTACTGGTTTTAAAATTAATCTTGATTAGGGCCAAGACAAAATATGGCATAAAGATGGTATTGAGCTAGTGATTGAAGAACATGGAAATTATCATTATCTAAGAAACATTGCTGTTGCTAATAATGATGAATTGGACACTAATGGGCCAGTGTTCTACACAAAATCATCTGAATGTGAACACAGGGACTGTTTATATGCGTGGCATGTAAAGTTTGCTCATAGGAATGTGCAAATGTCTACAAAAGCTCTTGAAAGACTGTAATATCAATGCTGTTGAGTGTGATGCTCTGAAAAATGGTTGTGAAACCTGCTTTAAAGCAAAAGGTACAGCTCCTAGCTACAAGGGCAAATCTCCAGAACAAAATACAACATTTCTAGAGACTGTGTACTCAGATCTTGTTGGTCCAATAAAAGAGTCTGTTGGAGGCAGCAAATACTTTGTCAGTTTTATGGAAGCAAAATCCAGATATGTCTTTACATACCTACTTAAAAGTAAAGATCAAGTGCTTGAAAAGTTTAAGTGCTATGTTGCAGCTGTTAAAAACAAATTTGGAAAAGCGCCAGAGGTACTGTTTACAGATAATGGCACAGAGTACTGCGGCGGGGAGTTCCAAAGATTCCTGCAACAAGAAGGAATTGAACATAAAACAACAATTCCTTATTCTCCACAACAAAATGGAAATGCAGAACGCTTAAACAGAACCATACAAGAAATGGCGCGTTCTATGCTAATGCAATCTGGACTTTCAGAAAATATGTGAGCTG
>NW_015167060.1:1492671-1502544 GCF_001447785.1 Gekko japonicus
CAAGAGTAAAACCATCGCTCTCAAATGTAAGTATGTGAAAGACTTACAAGAACAAGGACTGATTGAACTCCATGACTGTCCTACTGATCAGATGACTGCCGACATCCTGACCAAGCCGCTTGACAAGCAACGTTTTGAGACTCTGCGTGAATGAGCCTCCGGGGTAGGGCGGGGTAGAAATTCAAATATAAATAAATAAATAAATGTTTGAATTTGCATGATTTCAGTGTTATAACTTGAGAAGGGGTGTTGGGTGTTACAAGTTAAAACACTTTTCAGTATTTACTGGGTTAATGATATTTGTTCTGAGCAAGAAGAAGAAGCCTCTCTTCTGCCATTTTCAGTCTAGCTGCAAGGATGTAGGCATATAAGCTCTTTGTTATTTTACATCCCGTGTACCTTTCCCCATGCTAGGTTGTAGTAAACTTTTATTCTTTTAAACACACCATGGACTCTGCCTCTTTAATACTCTGCTGATTTACTTTAAAATTAAGAATACCTAACAAGCTCTCACACCCAAAGTTATAGCATTTCCTCTGAGATTGTTTGTATAGTGCTTAGAGTGCTAGACTAAGACTTGGGGGGGGGGCTGGGCTCATACCCCCACTTTACCATGAAGTTCACTGGGTGCCTGTGGGCCAACCATACTTTTCTAACCTAACATGCCCCATATGGTCCTTATGTTGTTAAAATTGAGAAATGGAGACCCATGAATGCTGTCTTGACTCTGAATTCCTGAGAGGAAGGTGCATCAAGAAATGTGATAGACAAACAAAGCTGCTGTAGGAAAATGTGCAGTCCCTCACGATGATACTTGATGGGGATGACATGGTAATATTTTAAGAGCTGAGTCAAGTGTAAAATAGTGTGTTGTGAAACAGCTGCAACTGAGAAAGGTCACCTGAAGTGTTCTAAGAGAGACATTATGTCTTCTGTTGTAGCTCAGTCGACAGCTAGCAGTTGGGGGGGGGGCTAGACTCCATTTGGCTGAAGCAATGCTATTCTCTTTTTTGTGTGACAGGGATCTGTCCTTCTCGTCCACTTTGGTTGTCCTCTTGAGGTGTCCTGGCTTGTATCCTTGCTTTTGGGTTACTATCTAAATGGGGGGGGGGGTACACCTTCTCCTGTTAACAAAATATAAAGGAGTCCTCCTGGCCAAGAACTAGAAAGCAAGCCTCTGGTGTGATGGTAGTGTGTGGGCGGAAGTATATCTGGCTTGAACCCAATACTCTGCATACATAACAAGACAAAGGCTGCAATTCTGTGCACACTTATCTAAAAGTAAGCTCTGTTGAGCTCAGTGGGACTTAATTCCAAGTAAACACGAACAGCATCAGACTGCATATATCTGAAATGGCATATGCGGGCGGATTGAGAAACAGGCATTTTTTACTTATTATGGAGGGAACACTGCCAGTATGACTGTCTCAACAAAATGAAATTCCAGTTCACTTGGCTGGATAAGCTCTGTATGGGTTGACCATTTGGGTGAGACATACCTTATTAGTCAGGAAAGAATCTTGTTAATAAGCAGAAACTCTGAAATGCATTTTATGGGTTTTTCCCCCCCCTTTTCTCTGTAACCATCTGTTTCCAATCCTTCTACTTGCTGCTGTTTGAATCTTTATCAAAGACCTTGTTAAATAAGCCTCTACTTGGCTTTACTATAGACATGTCTAAGAGCTGTGCATTTTTGTAAGATAATGTGGAATTGGAGGAAGTTGTGCACTTGGGGCGCTGCTTTCTTGGAAGCAATAATCTGTGTGTGCTTAAAGGTATTCAGAAATCAAATACCTTGAATTCTGTAGGGTTATAAAGCCCTAGAGTAATAACAAAGAACATATCTTTACATTAGCACGACTGGACAGGATATATTCTAGTGACTTGAAGCGGAAAATCCAAATGCCGCTTCTCCCCTCTGCCCCCGCCACCAGTTTCTCAAATATATACCACACCAATCAACAGAGGACGCAATTTTTTGGGAAGTCCTCCTGGCTGCACAAGCCTCTCTGAAATCAATGTCAATTGCACAAGCATGTGCATAGGGCTGAATGGAGCTTGTGCAGAATAAGTTTCTGATCCATTATGGGTCAGATTTGGCTCCTGCTCTTAAATTAATGTTGTCCCAAATCCACAGCTGGGGGAATCATCATTCCTCCTAATAGGCCCCCTGAAAACTAGCATTAAGGGGTGGGGTGGGGAAATGCAACTTAAGTGGAAACAAGAGTGATGTGCAAAAGTCAAGGTGCTTTTCCTGGAAAAACAAGGCTCCCTTGCCCTGTGTGAAGAATTAGCTCCCCAAACCACCTGCCTATCCTTCCCACTTCAGTGCTCATTACTAAGGAACATTGCATTGCTTGGGAAGCACCGCATGTGAAAGACAAAAGAGGGGGAGTGCTTGAGGAATGTCTCCCCCCCCCCTACAGTCTTGTCTTCTTTTGCTTTGCCACTGACCAGTTTGTGATCTGCCCCTGCCAGGATTCTTATATGTTAATATTTCAGACCAAACTCTGCTGCTCAAGGGGAAGACGTGATCCTTTCAAGTGGAGTCAGTGTGTGGAACAGGAGACCCAACATGTACTTTATTTTAACCCCAGGGAGGAGTAGAGAGGAGACTGCATGGGGTGAGAGTTAATAAATAATGGGTGCTGCCATTCATTCGAATTTCACAGACAGAATACCTGAACTGCAGCAAGACTGGAGAGAAGAGCCAGGCCTAGGATGGACTCTCATCTCTCAGTAAGGATGACTCTTGTTTGCCAGTCAGGAAGACTGACTGGGCAGAGATTTCTCTATCTTAACGGAAGGAATGGAATGGGGACCAGAAGAGCTTCACCAAGCCAGTGAGGTCTACTAAGAATGAAAACACAAGATTTGGGTTACGCATGGATGGATGCTTACTTGTAATCAGAATTCAAGACCCAAACAAGAAAGAATAAAATAGCCGAGATGGAGACATAGGAAGCACTCACTAAATCACTTCAATGCGTATTAGTTACCCCTTACATGAAACAATAACTCCTTTGTTCACACAACAAAGGAACAGAGGTTGCAGAAGGCAAAATAGGGGGGAACTTTCCCATTCTTCTACAGAGTATCCGACAAAGTAAAGTGAGCTTTGACTCATGAGTTTACACCCTGGAAAATCTAGTTGGCCTTGAAGGTGCTACTTGGATTCAAGTATTTTTCTGCTGCCACAGACTAACATGGGTACCTTGCTGAAACTGTTGAAAGAATACATAAATGGCAGAGTTATTCTATTCCAGGGGTCCCCAACTTTTTTGAGCCTGTGGGCACCTTTGGAATTCTGAATACAGCATGGTGGGCACAGCCACGAAATGGCTGCTGGATGAGCTACAGCCTGCCACACAATGGTCGCAGCAGCTTACCTTTAGTAACACAGTGAAGAGCCTTGTGCTATGGTGGCAGCTGTGGCCAAAAGATTTGTAAAAATCTGCACAGCCAATCAGAAGACGTGCTGGGCAAAAGCCCCATCCACTTTCTAAAAATACTTGGTGGGTGCCAAGAAAGCTGTTAGCGGGTGCTACAGGACACATGGACCCCTGTTCTATTCTATTACAGTGAGCAGGAGAACACTCTAGACTAAACTGATCAAAGTAAAAGGCGCAGATTGTGAGACCATTCCCATAAGCATGCAATGGATTGTAAAAGGGTGTCTTGAACTTGAATTAGGTATCCACTTTTAGTGAAGATTAGGAGTAGAACAGTTATATCTTTTTTGGGGGGGGAAGTGTGAAATCACCGTAGAGAACCAACTAAAGACATTGCATTTTCCTATAGGCACAGACACGGAAGCCTCCATGCTGGAAGAGACATAAATCAAAGACCACACATACTAATCCTTTAATGACATAAAACATAAAAAGTGTGAAAACAGATGCAAGGGATTTAAAAGAATTTAGGATGGGATCTATCTATATCTATGAACAACAAAACAGTGTTGTATTTTCACTCTTTTGTTTACATAGCACACATTACCATCCAAGTGCAATTTGCATTGTCATTAAGATACTGGGTTGTCTCCTTGCTCCATGACAAAAGAAATAGGTATCTTTGCATCCATTGTCTTTTTTTCCCCCTGTGCCTCTGAGATGACATCACAGTCCCCTCCCCACATCAGCCTCTCCTCCTCTCCCACCTCTCTCCTCCACCAGGATTCCATGAAATGGAGCCAGCCGTTTGAATAGAGAACTCAGTCACAGGAGTGTTTAAAAAAAAAAAGGATTATGAAAAGAAACAGTAAATAAATACCAGTGCTGAGGAGCTAATGCTGATAAGCGGATTTTCAAAATTAGCCATTTGCAAGAGCAGATTAAATACATTTAATGCTGGGGGTGGAAAGCGTCTATTAAAATATGCAGCAAATACCGTTGCAGCCACTCAGTGGGGCCCAGTCGTTCTGCCCTCTGCACACACCGTTGGCTCTGCCAGGAGACACGCAATGCTGGTTAAGGACACTAATTTACTGTTGTCATGCTGGTAAACAAGCCACTTGCTGGCAATGGGCCAGAAATACCTTCAGTTCACCGTGTGCGAGATAGGGTAGCAAAGGACATGCTCAAAGAGGAATGTAGTGCAGGGCAGCAGCTGATCTTGGAGAGTGCGGCAGGGGAAGCTGTAGTGAAGGGTTGCAGTCTGCAGCCCAAGGAAGACAAAGGCTGTGAGCTGAAAGGGCCTTCGCCTGTAGCGCATTCAGGGAATTGCAGCTAGCTCTCTGAATTCTCTTCACCAAGGTTGTATTCACAGTACTACCAACTTGGCCCTTTCCCCTCATCTAATGCCAAGGTTCAACCGCCCAAAGAAGAAAGGCAGGAGTTCAGCTGGTCTTAAGGAATGGAGGCAGCATCCTTCACTTGGATTGCCGTATAAGGGGAAGCTACATGCCTTGGCTCCCATGCGAACAATCCAGAGGCCACACCCACTCAGAAGCTGTAGGTATAAGGGAAGGAGGGAAGGGGCTAAGATATAAAAGGCTGTGCTGAAGAGCCCTTGGGAAGAGGTCAAACGAGATGTGCTGGTGGCAGTTCTGTACATTTCAATGCTTAACTGCCCTAATCAAAGGCAAAAGGGGGGCACATGTGAGGAACATGCAACCCTGCCCTGCCCATGGGATTGCCACCCTGTACTTTCTTCCCTGAAGCACTTTTCTTTTAGCCATTCCAATTCAGTTTAGGAGAAAAGCATCCATGGAAAGAAGTTGCAGCAAGAAGCTGTGGTGCCGTTCTTCATCTGTTCACCCCATTTGGTTTCAAAATGGCTCCCCCCCACGCCTCTCTTTCTAAATGACTTGGGCAATTCTATATTTAAATACAGGGAAGGTCACAGTCCTGCCTTAGCATGCCCTCTGTACAGGTGGCACAATGTTATCCTTTCCCTGCCACGGTTTAGCCTTTTTATCATTTAGGAGAGGGAAAGCTGCTCCTTTTGCACCCCCTCCCCCAGGATGGGCAGGCAGCACGGTGATTGATGGCCACTTTCCCTCCATCTCGATCAATGCTGTGTCATTTGGTCAACATGGAAGGGATTTTTCCCTCCTTATTTAAATCAATCCGGCCTGAAATTCCGTGCAGGCTCTGACAGCTGTTGAGCCTGTGTGGCTAGCACAAGCTTTCAAAAAGTTGAAAGGGTAAAGAGAGTGGTGGAGAGATACTTAGCAAGAGAGAACTAATGGCTAGTTAAACTGCGTGCTCCCCAAATGAGGTCTACGGAAGGCAGGCAGCAGTTTCACAGCCCAGCCATGTTTATTGAACCTGGATGACCAAATTAACCTCTGATGTCTTGGAGACAGATCTTGCAGAAATTCCCACCTGGGTGCTCTCTTGCCTGCCAGCAACCACTAGTATGGTGTTCCAAAGAAACCCAGTTTATCAGCTCCTCAGCCATGCTGGACAAAATTCACTGAAACAAAATTTGACCATTGTTTCTTCTCTTCCCTTGCAACATGCAGCCACACTGAGAAAGGAGTAGTGGGGTGCACTCAGTAAGCATGGGTGTGAGTAGTGCCAGATTTCTGGGCTCCTCATGTGGAAATCACAAGGATCCACAAAGATCCGACTTGTATTTTTTTTACCTAACTACCCAGTTAGTTAGGCAATAGTCCAGTGGCACATTTTGCTGGTCTTCCTCTGTTTAGATTTGTTCTGGATTCAGTTCTTGCAGATGCACCCTTGGGAGCCCCAGTTCCTTTGGGCAAACTCTCATCCTGCCCCTGCAGTGCACCTGCCACACAGCTAGGATCCATTAAGGACAGCGCCTTCTCCATGTCACAACGATCTGCCATCCTCCCATACTTTCAAGTAGCTGGGTTTTGTGAAAGAGCCAGACAGCTGCAGTATCCTCATGATTATTACATGCAGAAGCCGCAAAACCAGTGTATCTAATCACAGCTCGAATCTACGGTCATGAACTGCACAGTAAAAACCACCACTGAGCTCCACCTTGAATGGCAGAGATCCATCTCAGATCCTGGGTTTCTACTGAACAACTGTCAAGAACCAGGCTGGATAATGACTAGGGAATAGCTATGTGATGGTGGTGGGGAATTCTGAAGGCACCCACTTATTTCACACACACACACCAATGCCCTCCATATGCTTTTCTCTCATCTAGGGTCTCAAACCGGAATCAGGGAATAAAGGGGGCAGGGGAGGGATGGTAGAGGGGAAAGCAGTGGCTGATGGAAGGGCACAGACACCTTCTTTCACTTGAAACGGCCCCCACCTGCATTTGCCGAGGCAACGTCTAGATGGGTCATCACAGAATCAGTCTGTGACGGGGAAAGCATTAATCCAAGCACGGATCCTGACGATTTTGACCTGCAGTCACCCGCCCGCCAAATCCACTGTCTAACCGCAAAGAAAATCCATGCCTCCAGAAGTCGCAGGCGTAACAAGTTGGGCCAAAGGCGGTGTGTGCTTGGCGGGAAATTGGGTGCAGAGAGTCCCTCTGGCGGCTGTCGCCGCAGAGGAGCAGATAATCTGTCCCAGTTTCCGCTAGTTTTTCAACAGGAGGAGGTCGCCTAGGATCCTGCGTCCGGCTGGCGTTTTGTGTTAGGCCAGAGTCGCCTCACCCCCCCTCTGCCCCTCGTCCTCCTCCTGCTTATTGACTCCCCAGCCAGCCATTTGGGATTGCTTCTCAGCAGGCGGCCGGGTGCCAGGCGGCGGGCGGAGAGATGTCAGCCTTTGCACGGGGCCCGGGGACTCATTGTGCCATTTGCTTCACGCCGCACCGGCTCAGCGTTCTTTACCGTTTGTTTATCTCTTCATGGGGGAGCCGTCGCTAAATTCAATTGCTCGCTTTGCTTTGCTGGCGGCGGTTTCAAGCGCCTCCCGCCCGCCTCTACCCCCTCACCGCCGAGGTCTGCTTTCGAAAAGGGAAATGCGGGCCCGGCTCCAGGTGGCTTTCGGAGGCAGGGCGAAGAAAGGGGAAGAAAGACAAGAGAGACGTCGAGTGCCGCTGAGGCAAACATATTCCGACTCCGAGCCAATTACTGCAAACAGGCTGCCTCCCTCCCCTCGTGGGGCCACAGTGGCTGAGACACGCCGCCAATCGCAGCTCGCCCGCACTGGGGGGAAGGCTGGCCTCAGCCCCTGACTGCTCCGTCCCGAGCACGTTGACCGACAAGTCGGGCCCACCGCTGAGTTCCGTGGTATTGGTTTCCCAGTTGCATGCTGTGTCGAGGGTCTGCAGCCCTCGATCGGGTTTGTTTGTCACGGACTCGTCCTGGCTGTGTGCCTGCTCTACACAGACAGGAGAATTTGGTTGGAAGACTCCGCTGTGGTCATAAGGTGGCCTGCCTGCACCGCTTCAGGTGGCATGGCATGGCAGGGGGTGGAACCCAATGCTTCTTGTTGCCAATGGAAAACTTACACAGAAAAAGAAAGTTGGGATAGAACCTTTCTGAGCTGGGGAGCATTCAAAAATGTGATCAGGTTCTGAACAGGGCTGCCAGCCTTGGTTTGACAGATTCCTGGAGATTTAGGGGTGGCCTGAGGAGGGAGCGCTGCAGAAATGTGGCACCATAGAGTCTGCCCTCCAAAGCTGCCATTTCCTCCAGGGAACTGAGCTCTGTAGTCTGGAGATCAGTTGTAGTTCCTAGAGAACTCCAGTTCCCACACTAGGAGTGGTAACTCTAGATTTGGGGGTAGTGGTACCTAGGGATGGTGGAGTTTGTGGTGATGTCACTTCCAGGTGATGCTCTAGGAATTTCTCCAAACCTCTATGGTCTTTACCATAGAGACTTGGGGAAATTATTAAGAATATTGCTATGTGTAATGTTCCCCTTTGGCTATGGGTTCCCAGATTAGAGTACTCAAGCACCCATTTTCAGGTCTCTTTAACAGAGACAAGCTGACTCAAAATATCAACTGTTTATTTGTAAGGGGACAAGTCCCACAACCAACAACTACAGCTAACATACAAACTGGAAACTAAAACAAGAGCTCCACCCAATAGGACCAAGCTTAATCACACAGATATAAGTAATAGCATAAAAACAATATCAAGCAGGAATAATTAAGAACCAACAAAAATCAGGCAGGTTATGGCTATAAAAGAAAGATTATTTAAAAGAAGTGTGAAAATGCCAATAAAAAGCCTAGGTAAACAGAAATGTTTTAGCCAGCTGCCTAAATAACAGAAGCGAGGCTAGCGTCAAGGAGGAGAGCATGCTAAAGGTGAGGCACCACCACAGAGAAAGCCCTGTCTGCTTGCCACCTCCCTCACTTCTGTGGGGAGCAGGGTTTGGTATGCAGATCCTAACTCGTGAGCTGAAGAGCATGGGAGGAGGGATTGTGGATGAGCTGTTGCAGATGAGAACTTTCTTATATTCTCACATGACTTCAAGCATGATGCTGTTTCTTCAGACATCCACCTGCAAATTATCAGGAGTTGAGTAACCTCCTGCCAAATTAAATGCCACCTCAGCACATTTGCCACTCTGAGCAAATCCAGCACTATGAATGGAGAGGCGGGGGGCCACATGCATGTCACCTCCCTGGCTCCAAGAAGGGCTGGAAAGCGCATCAGTCTGGGAAGTGATGAGACTTGTCATATCCTTCTGGATGCCTCCCTCTGCTGATCTGGCAACCCAAGTAGCCGCTCGGGTCATTCAGGCAGTGAACTGGCATGAGCATGTATGAATGAACTGGCCCAAGCTTACACGTATAATGCCCTCTTTGGAGGGCATTTCCAAGTGGAGGATTTCCCTGAGGTCAGGTAGACTGAATCAACATATCTGTCAGCCACTCACAGTAAACTCTCAGACGCAGATAAGTCCATTAAAAGGCTTTATTCTGGAAATCAGAAAAGTTCGCAGGATGGTTGAAGCTCCTTGACAGAACTGACATTACTTTGTGTAGTGTCCGCTGACCGCCACCGGAGGTCAGCGCACATACCTGAGCTTCAGCATCGGACCACAATGGGAACTAGGATTCTAGTCCCTCCAAAGGGGGAACCAATGGGACCGTGGCGGGACATTCAAATCCGCCAATGGGACCAGGGGTGGCCCCCTGGCCGTGTATATAGTTGGCCCACCGGCCGTTTGTAGTTTGTCTTGTTGTGTACCAGTAAAGCTATACTGATCGATTCATCAGTCTCCATGCTTTCTTTATGCGTCTAACCCACTACACAATGGGACCAGGGGTGGCCCCCTGGCCGTGTATATAGTTGGCCCACCGGCCGTTTGTAGTTTGTCTTGTTGTGTACCAGTAAAGCTATGCTGATCACTACATCAGTCTCGATGCTTTCCTTATGCGTCTAACCCACTACACAATAATGGCGATGAAGGTGGGATCCCGTTGAGCAGCCAGCCGGGCTGTCGGACGCTAAGGGAAAGACAACGCACCGCCACCC
>NW_015167060.1:1505845-1523237 GCF_001447785.1 Gekko japonicus
GAGAGAAGCACCACGGGGGTTCTTCCCAGAGGACCCGGTTCTCGCCAGAAACTTCGGCCGAGGCCCGGAGTGGATCGCAGGCCGCATCATCCTTTCCCTGGGCACCGTGATGTATGAGGTGTCCATGGAGTGCGGGCAGATCTGGCGAAGGCACATCGACCAGCTCAGACAGCGAATCCTACCGGAGGCCCCGACGGAGGAGGAAACGAGACAGCGGACGGAACCGAGGGAGACCCCATCCGAGGCGACTGCTCAGGACTTGCCAGCAGAAGAGCGCCAGGCACAGGCCCCCATGGTTCCGGTATCGGCCGAGGGACCCCCCGTTGCGGAGGCGGCAGAAGCAGAGGCTCCAGCTCCCCCTTTTGCAGAACCCGGCCCTGTGGTCGGAATTCCGGAGGTACAAGTGCCGACCCCCCGACGGTCAGCAAGAGTACGACGGTCCCCCTCGTACCTAAAAGACTATGTGACATAGGGGAGGGTCTGAACTATGGGGGGAGGGATGTAGTGTCCGCTGACCGCCACCGGAGGTCAGCGCACATACCTGAGCTTCAGCATCGGACCACAATGGGAACTAGGATTCTAGTCCCTCCAAAGGGGGAACCAATGGGACCGTGGCGGGACATTCAAACCCGCCAATGGGACCAAGGGTGGCCCCCCGGCCGTGTATATAGTTGGCCCACCGGCCATTTGTACTTTGTCTTGTTGTGTACCAGTAAAGCTATGCTGATCACTACATCAGTCTCGATGCTTTCCTTATGCGTCTAACCCACTACACAATACTTTGCCAAGCTGGAAATGACAAGATCTCTGATCCAACCCCATTCATACATCATGGTTACATAGCACATAGACGGGTTACTACCGGACAGTTACTACAGTGAGAATGTTTATGTATTAACTTCCTTTGAAGGCCAAAAGAGACGGAATGGCGAACACTCCCTGGCCTTAACGATGGGAGGAATTCTTAACAGTGTTAACAAGCGCTGCTAATCTACCAGTTCACACAGGCCTGTCACTGGTTCTCTTTCTAGTATGTCAGAAGAGGAACCCTGGGAAGTAACTTTGTGAGCAGGTGCTGTTATGGGAACTCAAGCAGGGAGAAAACAGATGCATTAGCAATAATACAGCATAGCTATGTACAACAATAGAACACAATTGCATTGAGCCCTGTTACAATATTACATCAGAGCTTATCTAGACTGACCCTGTAGCTCAACATGGGTCCGATTCTGACAGGCCTGTAGAGACTGTGGCAGTCCCAGTGCCTGACCATGTCTTGTCCCACTGATAGATTGTAGGATTAGCAGGAGTGGCAGAATCCAAACAATGCTTTGTTGGCAAACCTCCTCCACCCAGCACAATTGTTTGTCTTTTACTTTCCCCACTGGTACTAAATGTGCAACCAACAGTGAAAGAAATTGCTGCTTTATATATATATGATCTTCCTTCTCCCTGAATTGCAGGTTTGGGTTTTTCCCCCCTTAATATTGAATTCGTGCAAATATACCTGTGCATTCACATGCCCCTTCCTGGAAAAAAAAGCAGTGTGGTGTACAAAGGGGAGAGGCGGGAGAGGCTGAGATGGGAAAATGAAATACCTTCAGAGATCACAAGCAGCCAGGCTTGGCTTTTGTTAAAGGGAATTTAGAGAATGGGTGAAGATGGTGAATTGCTATGGTGCAAATTTACCATAAAACACTGTGATAATGATGGAGGAGCAGAGAGAATCCCAGAAACAGAATATTGTAGGACCTCTGTCCAGAACAATTGAAGGGAGGTTTCAGACTTTCACTTTAAAAAACAAAAAGACGAGGAGTGGATTGCTAAACCATCGCAGATCAAGCAGAGAAGTGCCGATTGTGCAGCCCCCCCTAATGTAGATATTGACAGCAAATTGGATGAAAAATGGTCTCTTTGGGTATCCCTTGAAGAACAGATTAGTGTTCAGGTCATCATCATCCGCTATGGGGTACCTTAACCTTATTCCAAATGCAGAGATTGGATATTGTTTCCCTTTGAACCAATTACTAGTAGACTTGCACTACTTACAGACAGCTCATCTGATCTCTTAATGGCAGCCACACATGTATACAGGGGCACACATGCTCATCAACACAGACAGTTATGTTTTCTCTCATGGTGTGCTGAACCATCACCCCCACACAA
This sequence comes from Gekko japonicus, assembly GCF_001447785.1. Taxonomy (NCBI): domain Eukaryota; kingdom Metazoa; phylum Chordata; class Lepidosauria; order Squamata; family Gekkonidae; genus Gekko; species Gekko japonicus. The sequence continues at coordinate 1,508,012 of NW_015167060.1, forward strand.
ACACACATTTCTCTAAGGCAGATTTTGCAAATGATACTTAAATTGGTCTATGATTCCGTAATGCAAATATAATACCTACATTGGCTAAAACATACATTCTGTTTAAAATGGCTCTCTTTTTCTTTCTGTTCTACATCAATAACATTCACAAGTGACATATTCCAGACTGTAAGCCATTTTTAGCATCACTTGTGAAAATGCCCTAAACCCCATTGGGCAGGCATACAGATGGAGGGGCCTCCCTGCAAGCTGCCAGAAAAGGAATCATATTGTGACACAAGAAATCCTCATTGCTTATCACTGTATGAAATTCAGCAGAACATCATGCAGGGAGAAACAATCTTTACACATATTTGCTCAGGTCTTTGGAGGCTTGTTTTTCCAGCCATGCAGACACCCTCCCCCCTGCTCCCCCTCTATAAGCCGAATGTGCTTGTGGCAAACTGGTCATGTGCATTGGCCTGGCACAAGCACAAATCGCTCGCTTGCTCACAATGAGCTCTGTGGATTTTCTCCCACAGCTTATTGATGCCATGCTGTCAGTTTGTGCTTATGGAGGTCGGATGCACATGACCAGTTTGCCACGCACATGTTCAGTCCGCTCATGGAAAAACATGGTTTGCATAGGTATAATTAAGCCCAAACTTAAATTGTCCTTTAGTTTTATAATTCCCAAGTCACAGCAGAACCATAACATTTGTAAGGCTGGAAGAGATCTCAGGTCATCTGAAGTGGGATTTGCTACTGTCTGTTTATCTAATTAATACGTCCTTGTCGAATGCTCAGTCCGATGAAGGACAAAATAAGAGTCAGTGTGCTATAGTACAGTGGGCTTTGATCAGAGAGGTCTGAATTAAAATTCCTTCTCCACTACAAAGCTCAATGAGTAGCCTTAGGCACATCTGTAGCAAAAGCTTGATTACTGGCAGAAGTTCTCCAGAAGTTCCAGGGCATGCAGCAGAAACAGCACTGTGGAAATTTCTGCCCAGGTTTGCAACACTCAACCCTTGCTAGAGTAAGATGTGAAAATGAAGTTACAGGCAGAAGTTCACCAGGACATTCTTTTCCTGTATACATAGCAAAAAGTGAGACATGGTGATTTCTGCTTGGGCTGCAAGACACAACCAAGGTTGCTAACAAGCCTGGAGAAAAATGTCCTGTCCCTTTAATAGGGGCTTAATTAATGGGAATGGGCAGCTGAAGCTTTTCATGGCATGCAGTAAATAACATTCATTTCATTAAGCCTCTGTTAAATGGAAGGATGTTTTTTCCTCCAAGCAACTGGCAACCCTGCACGCAACTCTTGCAAGAGCATGGTGTGAAAACATTATTACAGTTAGAAGCTCACAGGTTATCATTTTAGGGTTGCCAGGTCTAGGTGCAGAAATACCTGGAGATTTTGGTGGGGTTAGAGCCTGGGGAGGGTAGGGTTTATGGAGGAGATGGACCTCAGCACGGTACAGTGCCATAGAATCCCCTTTTCACTTTCTCCAGGAGAACTGATATCTGTCAATTGGAGATCAATTCTAATAGTGGGAGATCTTCAGGCCCCAACTGGAGGTTGGCAACCCTATTTATTGCACATGTGCCAAAAACTGAACTCTGGAAATTTCTGGCCACGTCGCTACTACACCCACCTCTTGTAAGATGCAATCCTGTGCAGTGTCATATGCACATCTGTTTGAATGAGATGTGGTACCCCAGAACTCTGCATAGGATCAGGATGAGAAGTGCACTAATGTTGGCTCTCTGTAGATATGTAAGGAGATAGGGAGTTGATGGTTACCTGAACACATGACTGGGACATCTACAGATAACTGCATCAGTGCAAAAGGCATGTGGATTGTGGAGGGAATGAGGAAGAGATTAAATTGATATAATAGCAACTCTCAACAAAGGCTCAGCTGACAATAGTGGGACAAAGTCTATAATGATTTTATATCTATTACTTCCAGCATAGTTTCATTGAAAGGGGGATATAGGACAATATGCAAGAACACTGAAACTCCATCCAGAATCTCAAGTTAAGATCCGTCTTGGGTTTTTTTTTTTTTTTTTTTTTTTGAGGGCCCCCCCCCCAGTCTAATCTGCTTTACAAAGTTGTTGATAATCCCATGTATGCCACCTTGAGCTTCTGGAATTAATTAATTAATTATCATATGGCAGTGTGTGTAGTATAGCCAGGAGATCCTAAGATTGTTTGGCAGCCAGAAGTTCTAGGTGGCGAGCTAGACTTGTTTTTAAGGCAAGACACATTTCAGAGGTGGTTTGCTGTTGCCTGCCTCTGCGTCACGCCCCTGGTATTCCTTGGAGGTCTCCCATCCAAATACTAGCTAGGGCTGACCCTGCTTAGCTTCTGAGATCAGGCTAGCCTGGGCTATCCAGGTCAGGGCTACTGAGTTTCTGGAAGAAAGTGCAGACACGATGTAGATGTGATAATTAAACTGCCCAGTTGCTCATGAAGTTATGAAGATTTGTGTGATGTTTTGCCTGCATCTACTTACATCTATTTATCTTGTGCCCTAGTCTGAAATACTGATGACCATTCAAGTGTCTGTCCATAATGATCCCATATGTACAATGCACATATTCCTTTGCTTAAGACAGGCATGCAAATGCTTCTTTGGGGGATAGTTAGCAAAAGCTCTGCTACACTGGCTTACCACAAGCAGGGAGCAAAGGCCTGAGCTCAAGATGGATACAGTGGCCAGTACTGGTTACATTTTAATTTCACCTTTCCTCCAAGGAGTTCAGGGCAGTGTACATGGTGTTCCCTTCCCCATTTTATGCCCATGAAAACCCTATGAGATAGGTTCCAGGGGTTGCCACATAGAATAAAGTCAGATGTTTGAGAGCCTTAAGACATAAACAAATATTACACACACATTTTTATTGAAAAATATGCAAATATGTTTTTATTTGCTTATTTGAGAGCCAGTTTGGTGCAGTGGTTAAGTGTGCGGACTCTAATCAAGGAGAACCGTGTTTGATTCCCCACTCCTCCACTTGCAGCTGCTGGATGACCTTGGGTGAGCCATAGTTCTGGAAAGAGCTCTCTCGGCCCCACCTACCTCACAGGGTGTCCGTTGTGGGGAGGGGAAGGGAAAGGAGTTTGTAAGCTGCTCTGAGACTCCAAGTGAAGGGTGGGGTATAAATCTGATCTCCTCCTCCTCCTCTTCTCCTCCTCATTAAATGAGACTGCCAAAAATAAAAACAAAAGGGGTAAAAACAGATATTGATTATCTTTATTTGTCCAATGATATTTATTTGTTTGCTAATTATATTTATTTGTCTGAGAGAGAGAGAACGCTGGAATGAAAGGGGTGGAAAAAAGAACGCTGGAATGAAAGGGGTGGAAAGAAGAACGTTGGAATGAAAGGGGTGGAAAGAAAGAGAGTAAGAGAGAGAGAGAAAGCAGATAGATGGGGAGGAAGGGAGGAGAGCAGGAAGGAAGAAAAAGAGAAAGTGGAAAGAAAGCAAATAGATAGGGGAGGGGGAGGAAGGGGGAAGAGAGAGAGAGAAAAACAAAGAAAGCAAATAGATGGGGAGGAGGAAGGAAGGAAAGAGAAAGGTGAAAAGAAAGAAAAGAAAGAAAGGTGGAAAGAAAACAAATAGATGGTGGGAGGGAGGGAGGAAGAGGAAAAGCGAAAGAGAGGGGAAAGAAAGCAACTTTAATTTTAAATGTGTTCTCCAAACCTCCCCCCTGCACCCATGCCAGCTGGCTTGGCTTGGAGAAGGGATTTAAAGAGACAAATGCCTTCTCCAAGCCGGTGGGCTTTAAGATGGGTTCTCCAGGCTTTACTTTAAATGTGTTCTCCAAGCCCCCCTACCACTACTGCCGCACTGGCTTGGCTTGGAGAAGGGCTTTAAAGAAACAAATGCCTTCACCGAGACAAGCCAGCCAGCCAGTGTGGCAGGGGCTGGAGAACACATTTAACTTTAGATGGGGAGGGAGGGGAGAAAGAGAGAGAGAAAGAAAAGTGGAAAGAAAGAACGAAAGTGGACAGAAAGCATTTAAATGGGGAGGGAGGAAGAGGTGGAAAGAAAGCAACTTTAAATGCATCCCCCAAGCCCCCGCCCCGCCCTGCCAGCTGGCTTGGCTTGGAGAAGGGATTTAAAAAGACTAGTGTCTTCTCCAAGCCAGCTGGTGGGGGTCTTTGAGAATGCATTTAAAGTTGCTTTCTTTCTCTGCTCCCCCCCCCAAGCCTACCTTGGGAGGGGAACACTGGCTGAGGAAGGGAAGACCAACTGGGGAAGCATGTCTCCCCTTTGCTTCCCCAGATGCCCTGCTGGGAGCTGTACAATATGTGTGAAAGAGCCACAGTTTGGACACCCTTGGGTTAGACTAAACAGAGCTTCATGGCAGTGTGGGAACTTGAACCTGGGTCTCCCAGATCCTAGCTTGACACTACACCACATTGGCTCAGACACCTTAAGGGAGTTATGAGATAGTTGTGAATGGTTGTGTGAGTGTATATGAATATTGTTGTAGATGAAGAAGAAGAAGAAGAGATTGGATTTATACCCCGCCCTTCACTCGGAGTCTCAGAGCGGCGTACAAACTCCTTTCCCTTCCCCTCCCCCCAACAGACACCCTGTGAGGTGGGGGGGGCTGAGAGAGCTCTGACACAAACTGCTCTTTTTCAAGGACAGCTGTGCCAGAGCTTGTGACTGACCCAAGGTCACATCAGCAGGTGCAAGTGGAGGAGTGGGGAATCAAACCCGGTTCTCCCAGATTAGAGTCCGCACACTTAACCACTACACCAAACTGGCTCTCATTTCAGATCACTGAAATGATTGCATCTTAATTTCGTTGTACTATGTACAATGACAATAAAGTATATTACTATTACTATGACTACTACAGTGGCCCAGTTTCTCCTTCTTTTAGACTATAACTTAACCACTAAAGGGACAGGAACCATGTCCTCTGCTACATCTGGTCATCTTCCCTAGTTTCCAGGCTTTTGTCTTTGATTGATATAAAGTGGCTTAAAACCAAACTCGCAATCCATGACTGAATAGGTGCCTCATACATTCATAGATGCACTATTTCCCATAGATTAGGGGGATTTGGCTTGTGGGGCATACTTCTGTCCATACCCTACTCTGAGTCTGCCTCGACATCATAAAAAAGCTGGGTTTTCAAACCACAGAAGCTGGGCTAACCCATGTGTGAGAATTATGCCGAACTGGCTGGTAGCATGGCTTGGAGAGACTCTGTAAGACATCTGTTTTGGATCCATGCAGCCAAGCAGAAATCTCATTAAGGCTCAACATTGAGACACCAACCCTAAAGCGAGTGCACCTGATCTTGCAGGTGGTGGTAGGAAAGGGGTGGAAGGAAAACACAGATGGAGAGCAGCAGGGAAGGATTTCAGGAGTGCAAATGAGCCTAGGGAAGGGTTTTCCTGCCCAGCCTACTGTAGCATGTGCACTTTGTTTGTGCTTGTAGCCAGGTGCTGGCATTAACCCCTTTTTGTCCTACCTTGCCATTCGGTGGATCCAAAGGCTGACCTGTCTTTCTGCCTTCTTCTTGATTCCATTCAGCTTGAGCTCAGCCCCAGTCCCTAATTTCTTGCTGGCTTTTATGATCATGAGTCTCTCCTTTTTTCTTTCCTTCCCTCAGAGGTTTTTGTCTCTGGTTGAGAAGAACTAGCTCAGTCATGCTTGGGAGTCGGGACAAAGACCAATGACAACTTGTTTTCCAGGGGAAAACTGGCTATGCAACACGTATCCCTTGAAGTGGGGCTGTCTGATCCTGTAACATGATGAAACACTACCTAGTTGCACTATAATAGATACGCACACACCCATCCCTGCAAGCAGTAGGCTCTAGTGGCCCAGAAATAAAAGGAATCCCAATGGATCTTACATCAGGCTTTCTGGATACCCAGAGAAGAAGGTATGCTGTGGCTCTTGGGAGTTAAAGAGGGAAGGAAAGAAGTGCTGGGAGGCATAGCCCACTCCTATCAGTGTGTCAGTACTGGGCTGGCACCATCCTTTGTGCTGGAGGTGAATCTTGATGGCACATTGTCCTCCAGGACTCCTTCCCCTGCTGTCTCAGAGCCACAAGAGTAAGGAGGGGTGGATACCGTGTATATATTCACGTGTCTGCCTATTTACATGTAAAGTTTGCTTAGAACAGGCAGGCAAGGGGAGCTAAACTTTGCCCTCTCTCCCTCCTTACCAATGTTCCCTCTAAGCTGTGGAGTCTTGTGAGCAAAAATTCTACTTTGTGAGCTGCTGGCATTAAAGTTGTGAGCAAGTGATTTGGCTGCTGCATAAATGAGTTGGCTCTGGAGCCCTCCTTCCTAAGACAAAAATGTGTGAGCCCGAGGCTAAAAAAGTGTGAGCTAGCTCACACTAACTCAGCTTAGAGGGAACACTGCGAGTCCTTACCTTGCTGTGTTCCATTGTTTGAAGCATTTGTCTTACAGTACTGGGGCCAAAGAGATGTGGAATGGTATGGCACAGCCCAGTATTGTCGGATCTCAGAAGCTAAGTAGGGTCGGCACTATGGATGTGTGAGACCACCACAAAGGCTCTGCGGAGGAAGGCAGTGGCAAGCCACCTCTGCTCCTCCCTTGCATTAAAAGCCCCTTGCTGTGGTTGTCATAAGTCAGTTGCAAGCAATTTGATGGTATGTGCAGACATATTGGGGCCAAATGGGAAGATCAACGCTCCAAAGCAACAGAGCTCAGTGAGATAAGGATGGGGGCCGGTTTAGTTCTGCTTAACTTCACATTCCCTTATCAGTTAAAAAATTGTCACCCTAAACTCACTTTACATGTGAACAGGAAAGCACATGAATAAATGCATGCATACTCCGCCCCTCCCATCTGAACTAGTTTGACCCCTAAAAATAATCTCCTTTGTTAACTACTGGCAGCTGTGGCTGGACTTTGGTATCAGCTAGTTACCTTTTAGAAATGCTAAACCATCGGGATTCACCCCACTTCTCCGGGTGGTACTTTACCAGGTTGGGGTCTCTGCTCAGATAGAATGTCTTGGAGTCTGAGGAGCTTGGGGACTAAAAGAAGAGAGATTGCGTGCAAACAGCAGATTACATAATATACTTATCTATGCCAACATAGCCAGCGTGTGGTATGCCCAATGGAAACCATACAAAGAGAGGTTCCCATCAGTAGCATCCAGGTCTTGATGGCTCCCTCTCATACGTAGCTCTCCCGGCCCCCATGCCTCTTGCTTCCCCCTCCCCCCTGCAAACTGCTGGGCCATGGCTTTCAGCCATTGCAGGAGCTGTGTGGTGCACAGCTTCTCACCTGTCAGGAGCTACATGCACTTTGGGAGAGGGAGGCCAGTGATAATGGAGTCCCCCCACCCCCAGCTGTTCAGATAAATCTACATCAAGGAGGGAAATCAGGTTGATTCTCTGCAGCAGGTACAATTAGACAAAGTAACTCTGACAGGCAAGTCCCTGCCAGGGAACAGGGGTGCACGGGAGACGCCCAAGCACCGGACGGAGAAGCACGGGGCCCCGTGTCTTGAGGCAGGCTGCCGACAGTCTTGTAACAGCACTCGGATCTGTGGCTAGTATCCAAAAGCCTCCACTTGGAGAACTCTGCCAAACAGTCCTGCTCTAGATTAGGGACTGTGCTACGCTCACAACCCTTAAGCATGCACACAGGGCGCCTTGTTTCCATCTCACACCTACCACTACAGGTTCTGCCAACTGGGTTTTCCTGTGTGTGTTCTAGCCCCAAGGTCTGCCTATTATATGGGCTTTGTGACCTTGGGACAAATGGGCTCTCCTTTTCACATCTGGTTCTGTGCAGGTAACTTGTGACGATTTCACTGATTTGCACTGCAATTCATTGAGTGCCCACATGGAATCATCACCATTCATTATTTACATAAGTTCCTGATATATACCAGTCACTGTACATGGATAAAATGCACAAGCTCCTGCCTGCAGGCTTGCAATCTAAAATACATGAGACAAAAGGAGAGGAGATTTGGAGGGAGCGCAAAAACTTTGTACTGGCTGAGCAAGAAAGCAAAAGAATTAAAGCTTATTCAATAATTAACCGAACAATAAGAAAAGAATACAAAGAATCAAATGAAACATTAAGAAGGAGACACAAGAGAGAAGAGACAAGTTCTTAATAATTTTTTATAGAAAGACAACAAGAGGAGGATCCAACTGGATCTCAGAATGCAGACAGTTCCATGCGTCAAGGGGCCACGTGGGAGAAATTCAGCAGGCACAGAACAACACAAGGGAGTGGAGGTTTTTGGAAGAAGATTAGTGTTTGATGAATGGAGAGACTGAGGAGGAGAAGGGAGAGAAAGCAATGAAGATGGATAAGAAGGAGCAAGACCATGAAAAGATTTAAAGGTTAGAAGAAATTTAAACTTAACATGAAACAACAGAAGGCAGGGAGTGAAAAGAACATATAGAGGTGTGATATGGTTAAAACTGGAGAAAGAAGAATTAGGCAAGTAGAAGAGAATCAGCTTATGCTGAAAGACAGGAAGGCCAGTTAGCAAAACTTTGCATGCCTACACAACTACATACATGTTCCTTGCACTGATGCAGCTGCAACTGGAAAAATGTCCAGAAAAGCATGCCCTACAAATCGGGAGATCTGAGGTAGATGTAAAGAAATCGGTTTAGTTTACAAAACAGCTTTCCATTTCAGGATGAGCATGCTTAGTCAATAACGGAGGGAGAGGCTTTCAATGTTCACACAAACTCAAAATCAAAGGGGAAGCCCATGACCAACAAACAGAATCACACACACCCTTTTGTACGTGCTATCCTGTGATCACCCTTAATATCTTTGGTCCCCAGTCTAGCATCTTAAAATTCCATGGAACCTTCTGTAAACTTGGAGAAGATTATATATTGTATATGCCTGATAGACTGTCTGAGAGGGAAAGCACTCCTCTCCCCCCCCCCATGAGATAACTGCTGTGTTTAAACTGTCTGATGACAAGCGGTAATCCATGTAACGTGTCTTTCAGTGGCATGGAATTGCACTCAAAAGGAATGCACTGCCTTCTAGATTTCTGCCTGTCACTAATTATATAGAACTTCTATGAGGAAAAGGTGTCAGCCTTACAGGGAGATGACATTGCTATCAGCATATAGTTGTATTGCCAGTTTGGAAGCAAGGGAACTCCCTTTGTCATGTATGTCCTCCTCAGCAGTAGCGCCTGGATTACAGTAATCCTGAACAAATAATTACCTCTCAACCTTTCTTAAATATCAATAGTAACACAAGGACTTGTGCAAGAGGGTCTCGTTTCCCTCTCCTTTTCCCCTTCTGTGCCAGACACCCTTTCCATACAACATTCTCTCCTTCCCATCCACCAGGCAACCTGCCTTTACTTGCCACCGTCCTTTCTTCCTCCTGGCAGCCTCAACCCCATTTCTTAAGGCTACAGGTGCTGCTTTTATTATTTTGGGGTTTTCAAACTCCACCCTCAATGTACTTTGTTAACATTTCAGATTTTCCACACAAGTTTGTAGAAATACCTGTCTTGTCTGTTCATGATGCCAGTCTGTGGATTTAACTATTCTCAGATTTGGCCATGTTGAGAATTTGATATATTGATCAATACTGAGATGCATACAAATAAGTGATACAAACGGTCATATGCGTAGATACATCTAGTGTCTTGTTCACTGAGTGTGAGCAAGAGATGGGTGGGTCTAGGTGCGAATGGATCAGTTCTCTTGCCTGCCCTGCTGTGTGGCAAGCAGGGCAAAAGAGATCAGGGAACTGGAACCTGCTGCCCTTCCTCTTCCTGCTCTTCTTAGAGACTGGAATGTAGGAAGAAGAAGAGAAGAGATTGGATTTATACCCCGCCCTTCACTACCCAAAGGTGTCTCAGAGCGGCTTACAAACTCCTTTCCCTTCCCGTCCCCACAACAGACACCCTGTGAGGTGGGTGGGGCTGAGAGAGCTCTTGACAGAAACTGCTCTTTTTCAAGGGCAGCTCTTATCAGAACTACGGCTTGCCCAAGGTCGTCCAGCCAGGTGCAAGTGGAGGAGTGGGGAATCAAACCCGGTTCTCCCAGATTAGAGTCCGCGCACTTAGCCACTACACCAAACTGGAAGGGGCCTCTTTGTACGGAGTGGCAGCAGTTAGCGCTCTGCCTCATGTCTTGGATCTAATCTTTGGCAGGGCTATTTGGAGAACAGACTGAGAACAATAGAGACCACAGCCACATGAGCAGTGGTGATCTAGGGCATGGGTCAGTCTCCAGATGGGACTAGAAGTACCGAAGAAACACAGGGTTGGGGGGTTGACCTTGTTTGTGCCTGTTTGTTTTGCAGAGCAAGAATGGGATGTATGGATGCTGAGCCACTTGTCAGAGGCTCATCTCAGACCACGACAAGCATATGGAGTGGGGAAAGAGGACAGGTGCCAGCTGTGCTGCATAACCAGGGACCCAGCATGAATAAGCACAGCTCCTGCAATGAGTGCAGCCAGGCAGGGGCACAGCAGGGGACGAGGTTTAGAAGGCATAAGGCAGTGCAGGATGCTGATGGCTCTGTGCAGACAGGAAGGAATTCTGAACAGCAAGCTGGCAGCAATGATGGAGGAGGGGGGAGGGGATTGCCCCTTCATCGTTCACTGGATAGAACACGCAGTGCTCCTAACAAGGTCACAGTGACAATGTTGGTACAGCGCAGATCAGCAGAATTTGCAGTTCAGGTGTGAAAGAAAAGCAGGACATAGATATGTCCAAAGGAAATCTTGCTGCTACCATAGTATTGTCTCTGATAGGATTAACACCACTATGGGAATGAGCTGGTAAGGAGATATAACTCCTGTACTGAAACATCTGCATTGGTTATCAGTTTGTTTCAGGGCCTAATTCAGGTTACTGATTTATGTTTAGACCTTTAGAACCCTGATACCGGGGGGCCCAGCTATCATAGGGAGTGTATAGAAATATTGATTTCTAAAAGCCCCTGCCTTCCCCTGGGATGTCTTTCTGGTACCATGCTGTGTTGTATTTCCTGTTGAAGCCAAATGGCCTGCATATTTGGCTGGAAAAACTTTAAAAGTATCGGCTTCCCCTCATTCCTGGACAGGCTTGGGGGCAGAAACCTATACAGGGAGGACCCTTTCCCACATGCTTCCTGCAGAGCTCTATTCCTGCCCCCCCTCGGTTGCCATCTACCAGGAGCATGGCCTTCTCTAGCTGCTGTGGAATTAAAGAATGAGGTCTGACAGAGTATCTGCTTGTCTTCTTATATTGGTATCCTTTTGGAAGCAGGTAAAACTTGTTTGTTCCTCCAGGATTTACATAGTTAGAGTACTCCAGGATACTTTTCTAATTATGTTTTGTGTAGTTTTCGGTATTCTTAGGGCTTCTAAGAAGTTTAAATTGTTTGTCATTTTTATTCTGGAAACTACCTTGTGAACTTTTTGTTGAAAAGCAGGATACTGTTAACTACCAAGCAGATTTCTCTGAGGAGTAATACTGGGATTCCACACACACACACCCCAGTTGTGCCCTCTCTCACAAGCCTACCTCCCACTCGTAGTCTCAGGAACTTACAAGAGGCTTCTGAGTCTACTGATGACTGCAGCCACTACACAACATGAGCACCTTGTTAGTCGAGGGCCGGGGCTCTCTGTCATCAGGCTTTCTCTGACTACTGTGCTCTACTGATCGGCACGCATTGAGCCAGCGTGCTGTGCGTAAAATGCTGGGACTGGGGAGAACTGGGTTCAAACTCGACTGAGCCATTAGCCTCACTTTAAGCCAGTCAGTTTCTCTTAGCCTAACCTACCTCACAGGGTTGCTTTCAAAATAAAAACTGGATAAACTCATAAGAGTAGGATGCAGTATAATAAATAATCCTATTGCCAAACACCTCTGGAGCACTGTTTTCCATGATCTCTTGCAGCTAGAAGAGGCAGTAACATCAGCATCCAGACTACATTGACCTCCATCAAAGACAGTTTAATGCCCCAACGGGGCCATGTTGTTTATAGCTCTTTTGGAGTGGATCATAGATGTCAGCTGATTTCCCTGTTTCTTTGGTGGTGCATAGTCTTGGCAAGTTCACCAGGGTCAGCTGATTTCCCTGTCTCTTTGGGGTGCATAGTCTTGGCAAGTTCACCAGGGTAATAATGGTCACATGCAGGGCTATTTTTGGGCAGGAACGCACAGGAACGGAGTTTCGGCTGGCTCCCAAGTTGGCCACGCCCAGCAGGAACTCATTAGCATAATAGGCCACACCCAACAGCAGAAACTCATTAGGACTGGCTACATTAGGGGTGTGTGGCCTAACATGCAAAGGAGTTCCTGCTGCAAAAAAGCCCTGGGTTTTGACAACAAACAAGGTAAACAGAATAACAAGCAAAAGGTGGGTGTGGCTGCATGAGCACACTTCTGGTAACATGTGGGTGCGGCATAATGTGCTAATGAGCTGTGCTGTCAGGGGTGTGGCCCAATATGCTAATGAGTTCCTGCTGTTGGGTGTGACCTATATGCTAATGAGTTCCTGCTGGGCTTTTTCTACAAAAAGAGCCCTGGTCCCATGGTACGAAGAGTTGGTGCACCCCATGCAGGGAAGCAAGATTGATGCTGGTTCTAGTGGAAGTCTGCCATGGCTCTTGGCTATATCAAGCTTGGGTATCAAGGGAACTGCTCAGAGGGGCCAGCAGCCTAAGGAGGCTCCCCGAGACCATCAGTTTGCCCCACAGTGTAAACACAGGCTAGCTGGAAGTCAGCACATAACTGCCGCATCAGGAAGTGGTGGTATTGCACTCAGAGCCCTCAGAAGTAGATGGAAACACAGATGTGGCCCTCAGGCTGAAAAATGCACCCGCCCCTGTAGTAAAGTATCCCCACAGAGGGCAACTCCTCTGGCATGTCAGATGCAACGTGAGCACAGCCAGAAAACACCCAGGGACAAAGCGATGCTTGGAGGGAGTGGGAGGAATTCATATTCACGAGAGATACCAGAGGGCCTCCTGTTGAGGTAGAGAGGACACTGAGTGCATTATGATATCCTAGGCACTCCAGGGAGCAAAGCGGGAAGCAGGGCCTCGGACTCCGGGGAGTTGGAGTGCGTGCAGAATTACAAGGGTGGATTACCAAATGTTAGGAGAAATAGCAACAGGATTGTGAACTGTTGGCATGGTAAAGAGTGCCACTTGGCTCCCTTGCAAGAAGGAGCATGGAGACAAAAGGCTCTCTTGGCACACTGTGGATTGCCACTCAGGGCTGTCATTGAAGATGCGTCAGAGGGAATAGCTGCCTCTGTAATGATAACCAATTGAGGGCTTATGCTTTCATGCCAGGGATGCTGCAAAGTGAAGGGGAAGCTTCAGAGCAGTTTCTGGGGATAGCCGTTTGATGCTGCCACTGAGGAAGCAGGAGAAGGGGTCAGTGTTCTTCTTGGCCCGGGTGCATGCCAGAATTGTCATGAAGGGAAGTGACAGGGATGTGGTAGGTCCTATGCGGCGTGTGAGCTGCTCTTAACGTAAGATCGCAACCAGCTGCTGTGTCAGGTGTGGTCTGGTTCCATGCTGAACAGCCACAGGGCTGCTGCTTTCTAGCAGTGTGTGACAAACGGTCCCATACTGAGGTTGTGGTGGGAGGATAATGGCCATTTTCTCTGTGCAGAGGGTCATTCCCGACAAAAGGCTCATTGCAAACAGGCAGCCACTATGGTTTATATGACACAGATTAGAACTTGTGCCACCGGGCAGCTGCTTGTGTGTAATTGTCCATAGTCAAACTATAAAATGCAAAAATAGAGGCACTTGTGACATCGTTAGCTACGGAAATGAGTCTGTGGACGCTGTTTGAGTGGTATGGGTTGATTCTTACTCGGAATCACATACAACAGCCGCAAGTGTTGTCTAGTTGTTTTCATGGAAAAGCTCCCAGACTGCTCAGCCAGCTCTGTTCGAAAGTCCATGATGTCTAGGCGAGAAGATATCATTCCATTTATCAACAATTGCTTGTAAACCCAGTAATTCCTATGCTACTGTCTTCCAAGCTGTCCTAAGGTACTGAGCTGCTTGGTTTCAGACTGCCCAGGCACAACGGATGTACTTTGGTTGGTGGGTTTAGGGGCAAACTGCACATTAAATGCAGATGCATCTAACAAAGCTCAATTAAAAAAAAAAATCAAAACCAGGGTTTTGAAGTTACATTTTGTTTAACAGGAGGAGGAGGAGGAAGAAAAAGATGTTAAGCTTGTCCTCCACTGAACATCCTTCCACTCAAAATCACCGCCTTCCCCATCTGCTTTTTTCACTGTAAGATAAAAAGAAGGGGTGTGTGTGTGTGTGTGTGTGTCTGGGCCTCAGGCCAAGATCTCCCTGCACTGCAGGGGAGGCATCACACCTACAAAAAGGTTGCGATAGAAGAGTAAATAGCCAAGAATAAACAGCCAGTTTTCTTAGGCACAAACTGCAGGACTTCAGACAGAGGCCAGGCTAGCTATTTGCTCTAAGGAAGACTGAGGCTTGACAGAGCTAGCTCCCGCCTCCCCAAGGGAAGCAGTGTTTGCATAAAGGGCTTGCAACCCTTGCACCCCTGTGGAACTTGGAGATCTCCTGGCAGATCCTCCGATGACTCTGGCAAGCGAGTCTGGGCGACTCTGCAATCTCCGGGATTGGTTATCAAGAGCTAACACAGCTACAGTAGGGCCAGGCTGCAGGTTCTGTGAGGTGCCATTTCCTCTCGAGACTGGGGTCAAGCTATGTGGGTCGTCCCTAGCTGCTTCATCTTGCCTGTATCAAAGTACACATTGAGGCCTGGACAGAGCTCTTCAGAATCCCTGACCTGATTGCTAAGTAGGGCCATGAGATAAGGCAGTTCTGGGCACTAATATATCTAGCAGGGGAAAGGGTTGGGGCATCCCTTTCTGCAAATTCCTAAGAATGGTTTTCATTACAAAGATAAAAAGCTAGGTGTAACCAGAGGTCATTTCGGGGGGGATTGCGGGGGATCGCAGTTCCCCCAGGTGAGGTACAGGAAGGCGGGGCACATGACGAAGCCCCGCCCCCTGCTTCCAGCCGCCCGCTTCTGGCCCTCATTCAGCCAGGAGGAGGCAGGAGAAAGGGAGGGTAAGTTGCTTCCTCCCTGCCTCTCCCCACCCCTGCCTGCATGGGGCCAGGGAGGGCCTTCGCGGGGCTTCCTTGCACTCCCACCGGCCTTGCAGGTCCACCGCCGGGCCCCTCATGGGGCTCGGCAGTGGAGCTGCAAGGCCGGCGG
>NW_015167060.1:1523373-1536716 GCF_001447785.1 Gekko japonicus
CTAGGCTACAGGCCGAGAGCCTATGGGATTCTCGGCCACTAGTTGGGACCTATTGGGAAGTGGGTGTGTGTGTTCTGGGTGGTGGATTCACGGGGGATATAAGCTGGCCTGCGAGCTGGCTAAAGTTGTCTTGTTCTGTGCTAATAAAGCACGCTAAGCTGAAATCACTCGTCCGTCTGCGTACTTTTCACTGGTGACGAAGGTGGGATCCATCTCCCCTTGAACAGAGACCACATTCCGGGCATTGCCTTGAGTTGCCGCACCAAAATCGCCACACGCCACCGGCATCGTGCGCATCTTCAATAGCGTCACTCATCACACCGCTCCCAGCTCCGAGCATCACACCGCTGACCATGAGTGCAGCACCGCACAGCTCCTTCTCTATGCTCACTAGTTCCTGCTGTTCCCACAGTTCCCGCCGCTTGCTTCCACGTGGAACCATATGATGGCTGCCACACCGGAGAGTCTCCCTGCCTTTGATATTTCCCAACCATCGCAGTGGGAAACCTGGCTGGAGACCCTCGAGAGCCACTTCACAATCCACAATGTAACAGAGCCAGGTATGAAGACGGCATACTTTCTCCGCCACTGCGGGATGGAGGCCCACCTTTTGCTTAAGGACTTAATAGTGCCCCGGCTGACCAAAGACGAGTCTTACAACTCTTTGGTCAAGATGCTGATGACCACCTGGCTCCCAAACTCACCAAGTTCATGGAGCGCAAGGGCCTTGACGAGACCACCTCTGATTTCCTGGCGGCTCTGGATCGAGCCGCCACCAGGTATTCCATTTCCAACCTGGCAGAAGTTCTCCTAAACCAGTTCCTCGTGGGACTACAGCAGCCTAAGCTCCGGAGGAGACTGGTCAGCCAGGACAACCTGGATCTCGATAAGGCGATCCAGGAGGCCACCGCTTATGAGAAGTCCCACCAAGACTGCCGCGCCAAGGCGGTCCACCACACACAAGCGGCTGTAGGCTCCGACGTCTTGGTTGAGGAAGAAGTGCTACAGGTCCGCCATTGGTCATCTTAGCACCCACATCAGTCGTCCTCCAACTCGGGCAAGGTGTCTTTGGCTACCTCAGTTCCATGTGCCAACTGCGGGGAGAACCACGAGTGCCGGTCGTGCTGATTCCGGAACCGTCTGCAGAACGTGCAACAAATCGGGGCACATCTCCAGGGTCTGCCGCTCCAAGGGAGAGTGCCCGAAGACCTCTGCACACCAGACCTCGACGGACCAGCACATCAACCTCCACACTCTGTCGGCCCACCACCACCAGCACCTGGTATGTAACTTGCCCCCCAATAGCCCCAACAAAGTGCATGTTACTGTTCTCATTGAAGGGTCCCCCTGCAGCATGGAGATCGATAAGGGGTCATCATTCTCCATTATCTCTGTACGCTCTGCACGCTGTGGCCCCAGGGCCCCCCCGCGCAAAAGCCACAGGGTTTCACTTTACGGAACCTCAATAAGAACCCCGTAGCAGTACTGGGTTGGGGCAAGTTCCAGGTGCAGTTCCAAGACTTTAACAGCGCCTTAGACCTGCTGGTGGTGGATGGGCGACTCTCCAGTCTTCTGGGCCTCTCCTGTTTCAGGCCTTTGGGACTGTCTTTGAATGGGGTTAACCAGGTCTGGTCACAGGATTTTGGTGTGGTGTGCACTGAATTTCCCCGAGTTTTTGATGGGGATGTTTTCTGGGGGCCCTATTTCGCTGGACCCTGACCCTGCTGTCCGCCCTATCCGCATTAAAGCCAGGCTACCGCCACTTGCAATGAAGCCTAAGATTGAGGCTGAGCTAGATCACCTGGTGGAACAAGGGGTTCTGGAACTGGTCACGTCTGCACGGTGGGAAACCCCTATAGTCACCCCAGTGAAACCGAACGGGGATGTGCGCATTTGTGCAGACTACAAATGCACGCTTAATAAGGCTCTGTAGGCACACGCTTATCTGGTGCCGGTGGTGAGCCATGTGTTAGCTGCTTTGGTGGGGGCCCGGGTCTTTGCCAAGTTGGACTTGGCCCAGGCATATCAACAATTGCCAGTTGATGCCACACAGGGGGCCTTTCAAGGTGCACCGCCTCCAGTTCGGAGTCTCGGTTGCGCTGGGAATTTTTCAATCTTTCATGGATTCACTCCTGAAAGGTATCCCCGGAGTTCAGCCGTTTTTAGACGACGTGCTGACCTGGACAACTCGTCTTTCGCCGACCAACTGCGGGCTGTGCTGCATCACTTCGACATGGCCGGGCTCAAGGTCAAGCGATAGAAGCGCCTACTGGGGGTCACTCGCGTCGAGTTCCTGGACTTCGCAGTAGACTCCTCCAGCATCCACCCCACCACGGACTAGGTGAAAGCCATCACACACGCACCGCCACCACAGTCCAAGTTGGAGCTGCAGGCTTTTCTGGGGCTCCTGAACTTTTATCATTCCTTCTTGCCCCTCAAAGCTGCGGTTGCTGAACCACTCCACTGACTCCTGGACAAGTCGGTGCCTTGGGTCTGGGGTCCACCGCAACCTGCAGCGTTCCAAGCCGTCAAGGACCTGCTCGTGTCAAATTCGGTCTTGGCACATTTTGATGAGGCACTCCCTGTGGTGCTGGCCTGTTACACTTTGCCTGCACCAATCAGAGGGCTAGGCTACAGGCCGAGAGCCTATGGGACTCTCGGCCACTAGTTGGGACCTATTGGGAAGTGGGGGGGGTGTTCTGGGTGGTGGATTCACGAGGGATATAAGCCGGCCTGTGAGTCGGCTAAAGTTGTCTTGTTCTGTGCTAATAAAGTATGCTAAGCTGAAATCACTCGTCCGTCTGTGTACTTTTCACTAGGGTTTCTTAAAAGTGCATTACGTTAGGCTACTTACTTTGTGGGACCAACATAACATTAACCACTCGGCCTAGAATACAGACAATGAGGAATCAATGCTGAGTGGTGTAAAATTCGGTCTTGGCACATTTTGATGAGGCACTCCCTGTGGTGCTGGCCTGTTACACTTTGCCTGCACCAATCAGAGGGCTAGGCTACAGGCCGAGAGCCTATGGGACTCTCGGCCACTAGTTGGGACCTATTGGGAAGTGGGGGGGGTGTTCTGGGTGGTGGATTCACGAGGGATATAAGCCGGCCTGTGAGTCGGCTAAAGTTGTCTTGTTCTGTGCTAATAAAGTATGCTAAGCTGAAATCACTCGTCTGTCTGTGTACTTTTCACTAGGGTTTCTTAAAAGTGCATTACGTTAGGCTACTTACTTTGTGGGACCAACATAACATTAACCACTCGGCCTAGAATACAGACAATGAGGAATCAATGCTGAGTGCCCAGCCTGGAAAGAACAACGGGACTGCAAGTAACAAAGCGAAGGGGAGAGAAAAATCTGTGACGCTCCTTCCTGTGAATGTGCTACATGTTGGGGAAAGCAGCTTACAAAGGTTAGCCATATGGAGAACATCAGCCATTGTTAGGAATCTGAAAACTGATTGACCATAAGGGAATCTCAGAGGGTTACGCAGACTGGATTTACAAAATGACTGTGTAAGTAATAGGCCTTCCCTAGGTCCTCTATTGACAGGAGGGAAAGTGGTGGATGCTTGCTGCTTGGCTGGCCATGAAGAATAAACCAAGGGAAGACTGTCATGACAAAGAAACCCTTGGTTAAACCATTGTTTCCCAGTATCTTCTTCTTGCCTTTCTCTTGTTTAATAACCCTGACCTGGATAGCCCAGGCTAGCCCAATCTTGTCACATCTTGGAAGCTAAGCAGGGTCAGCCTTGGCTAGGATTTGGATGGGCGACCTCCAAGGAATACCAGGGGTGTGATACAGAGACCGGCAATGGCGAACCACCTCTGAAACATCTCTTGCCTTAAAAATACAAGTCTAGCTTGCCACCTAGTGGTGCATAATGCTGAAAGAGCTAGAACTTCTGGCTGCTAGACAATCTTAGGATCTCCAGGCTATACTACACACAATGCCATACGATAATTAATTATTCTTGTTTAATTGCAAGTACTTATTGCAATTCCGCAGGGTCTGTAAAACAGCTGATCCACCAAGGCCATTGGTTGAGGTGGCGGGTGCCATTCTATACTGGCGTCCCCTGCTCTAACCAGCCCCCCTTCTAACTAGCCTATGCTGTTTGTTACATCAATTTGTATCATAGGCTGAGGGCTGGCCCAAATATTACTTTGATGGCCTTTCCTGAGTTATACTCAGTTATATCCCTGAGGTCTAGGCTTTACCATCTCACCATCCTGTAGTTTTGGTTGGGTTTTTAATCTTAAATGATATAGATGTTATTTATTTATTTATTTATTTGATTTATACCCCGGCCTCCCCACCGGAGCAGGCTCAGGGCAGCTTACATAAAACACAGTAGCTAAAACAACAATATAAATAATAGCTTAAAAGCTTAAAAACAACATAAGGTGCTGGTGAACAATTTAAGTGGCAATAGCAAGAACAGGGTAGCATCAACATACTAGTGAATGCAGTCGGTAGTTGATTTTAAAGTCAGTGAAGCTCAGACTGTCGGTGATGGTATTGGGCACAGGGCCTTGATTTATTGGATGCGGCACCTTAATTAAAGGCCTGGTGGAAGAGCTCCATCTTGCAGGGCCTGCAGAACTGTAAAAGGTTCCACAGGGTCCTGAAGTCTTCCGGGAGCTCGTTCCACCAGCACAGAGCTGCTACTAAGAAGGCCCTGGCCCTAGTTGATGCCAGCCTAATGTCTTTGGGGGCCCGGAAGGACCAGATGGTTTTGGGATCCTGACCGCAATGCTGTCTGGGGGACATGTGAAGAAATGCGGTCCCTCGGGTAGGTAGGCTGACTTAGCAGTGGCTGCTACCTGGGTCTCCATCGTTAGGGAGGCATCCAAGAGCACTCCCAAGCTCCTAACTCCCGACGCTGGCACCAATGGTACACCATTGAAAGTCAGGAGTGGGATCCCTATCCCCAGGCCACCTCAGGCACAGAACCTTCGTCTTCATCGGATTCAATTTCAATTGGTTCAGTCTAAGCCAGCCAGCCACGACCTATAACGCCAGGTCCTGATCTCCCAGACTAGAGACAGACTGGCCACCCAACAACAGATAGAGCTGGGTGTCATCAGCATACTGGTGACATCCCAGCCCATGCCTCCGGGCAATCTGGGCAAGGGGGCGCATATAGATGTTAAATAACATTGGGGAAAGTATCACCCCTAGGGGCACACGGCAAACAAGCGGGTGCTTTCGGGACATCTGTTCCCTTAGTGCCACCCTTTGTCCCCAGCCTTGAAGAAATGAGGAAAGCCATTGCAAGGCAGACCCCTGAATCCCAGCATCAGCGAGGCAGTGGATCAGTAGTTGGTGGTCAACCGTGTCGAACACCACCGACAGGTCCCACAACAACAACACTGCTGAACTGCCCCAATTCAGATGCCTCTGAAGGTCATCCGTGAGGGCGACCAGTGCTGTCTCCATCCCGTGACCTGGTCGGAAGCTGGACTGGAATGGATCTAATATGGAAGTGTCATCCAAAAAACCCTGCAACTGAATTACTACTGCCTTCTCAATAAATTTGCCCAAATAGAGCAAATTGGAAACCGGCCAATAGTTGGCCAATTCGGCCGGGTCCAAGGATTTTTTTTTTAAGAGGGGGCATACCACTGCTTCCTTGAGTGCCCCGAGGAACAGTCTCTCAGAGAGGGACTTGTTGATGATGTCCCTTAGGACTTTAATTAGCCACGATGGGCACGGGTCTAGGTTGCAAGTGGTTGGGCGAACAGTTGAGAGTAGTTTGTCAACTTCCTCTAGGCTGAGGGGATTGAAATAATCCAAAACCCGGCAAGAAGACATGCATGGAGCCTTGAGTCTCAACTGTGGCAGGGAGGTCATGGTGGAGTGACAAGACTTTATCTGTGAAATAGCTTGCAAAAGCCTCACAGCCATATCCAGTTCCTTAGCATTTAGTCTGCCCTGTGGCAGAGTAGTTATGGAACGAATCATTCTAAATAATTGGGCTGGGCATGAGTTCGCAGATGCAATCGTAGCTGCATAGTACTCTCTCTTAGCAGCTTTGACTGCCATCTCATAGGATCTCATGAACATCCTATAGGATGCTCTTGAAGCTTCATCATGGGCGCGCCACCACTGTCTGTCTAGCTGTCTAAGCCTTCGCTTCATCAGCTGCAGCTCCTGGGTAAACCAAGGAGCCAGCCTAGAGTGAGGGCGCAGAGGGCATCGGAGAGCAATCTGTCTCTCTAGCCATCTAAGCCTTCATTTAATCAGCCACAACTCCTGGGTAAACCAAGGAGCCAGCCTAGAGTGAGGGCACAGAGGGCATTGGGGAGCAATCTTGTTGATGGCTGCAGAGAGACTAGAGTCGGCCATGCCAATCCTCCACTAGCTCATCCAACGAGCTGCCAGGGGGCATCGGACCCTCAGAGCCACCTGAAGTAGCATTGGGTCCATTTGGCTCCATGGGCAAGCTAAAATACACTCGCTGCCCAAACAGGATCAGGGTGAAATGTTCATGTGGGCCTTCAAGGCATGGTGGTTCGACCATGGCACTGCCATAGCAGTGATCCGGTCCATTGTAGCCCCCACTGTGAAGATCAAATCATGCATGTGCCCAGCTCGGTGCGTGGGGACCGTTACATACTGGGAGAGTCCTAGTGCCACCATGGACGACACCAGGTCCATCGTCTGTGTGGAGGCCACATCGTCTGCATGGACATTGAAATCACCCAGGACTATCAGTCTACGGTGCTCCAGCGCCCAGCCCAATATGGCCTCCATCAGGGATGGTAGGCTACTGAATGGTGCATTGGGCGGACAGTACACCAACAAAATAGCCAAACTCTCCCCGGCTTCCCACACAAAGCCAGTGCACTCTATGCCTGTGAACTTTGGTGGTGAAGGAGTAAGCCTCCCGAATGAACAGAGCCACTCCTCCCCCTGCCCCTTAGTCCAGGATTGGTGGAGGACTGAGAACCCAGGAGGAGCCAGCTGGGAGAGAGCTCCTGTCTCCCTGTCTCGAACCCAAGTCTCAGTCACATCTTGTTCCAGTAGAAAGTTCAGAAGGACTGTGGTCTTATTATTCATGGACCTGGTGTTGCACAACACCAATGTCGGAGAGGGGTCTTTAATCCTAGCCCCACTGCCTACCACCTTCGGGATGGGACACAGGCTGGAAGGAGGCTGAGCTCCTCTATTTCTCTGCCTCCTTCCCCTACATTCATGCCTGGTCCCCGGTTATGTGTTTGTGGTGCATTGTGCCCTGCCCTGAGCCTGTTTGTGGGGGAGGGTGGGACGAAAATCTCACAAATAAATAAATACATTTTTGTATAGATAGACAAAACCCATTTTGTGGTGTTGCAGCTGGTGCTGGGTTAAGAGGCGATACATTCCAAAGAGCCTCATGACTTCAAAATGAGAGCCAGCATGGTGTAGTGCTGAGAATGTCGGACTAGGATCTGGGAGACCCAGGTTCAGATCCTCACTTGTGTCACAGAAGTTCACTGGGTAACCTTGAGCCAGTCACACCGTCTAAGCCTCACCGACCTCGCAAGGCTGTTGTGATGATAAAAAGAGGAGAGGAGAAGGATGTGAGCTGTTTAGGGTCCACCTTTGTGGAGAAAGGTGAGGGTATAAAGGAATTTAAAAGGGGGGAGATTAAGAATAGTTGTTCCCCTTTAGTGAGGAAGAAGCCTAATGAAATACTCCACTGTATGTTAAATGAGCAGTACTGAACAGGATCCTTGTTTTATTATTTATTTTATTGGATTTCTATCCCGCCCTCCCCGCAAATGGGCTCAGGGCAGCTTACATTTAGTGGCACTATGTGCCGAGATACATTAAACATATAAAACCAGATAAAAACAAGATAAAACAATCATATTATTACAATGAAAGTGCTTATAGAATTGTTCTTCCAATCGCGTTAAAGATGGCATCCTGTAGAAGATGGACACAAGTCTCAATTCAGCCGTATCTGCCTCATACGTTACTGCGGTTCAGTCTCCATATAGGGCCAACCAACTACCCCAGTGTTACTAACAATAATAGTTGATGGTAGTGGTGGGGGGGTCGCAATTTAAAGACGGCCCGGTCCATCTTGCAGGCCCTGCGGAACTGTACAAGGTCCCGCAGGGCCCTGATCTCCTCAGGTAGCTCATCCCACCAGGTAGGAGCCGCTACCGAAAAGGCCCTAGCCCTGGTAGTGGTGAGCCTGGCCTCTTTGGGGCCTGGAATCACTACCTGATGTTGTGCCCCAGACTGTAGTGCTCTCTGGGGTATGTGAGGGGAAAGGCAGTCCCTCAGGTTGTTGGAAAAACTGCCCCACCCTGTCTTTCTCTTCATGTCCCATACCCACTCCTATCAAGGAAATGAAGGTTGGAAGATAAGTTTCCCTGGGGCTTACAAGAATAAATTAATAACTTTGAAAATTAAATATTAAATTAATATTTCTGTACTTTTCTTTTCTACCTCCCTTTCCTCTTCCCCCTTCTCTGCATATAAACTAATACCAATTTGCAAAAAAAAAAATTAAACTTATTTAATGTCAATCAGATCCTGGCTTGGATTCAAACAACCATGTGGAGTGGAGGTGGCTAGTCTTTCAAAGCCATTCTATGTTATGCCTTTGAACTGGCATTTGAATAATAAGCACATCCCTATCCAGGTAACACTGACCAGCAAGTATGTGTATGCTGTGTTGCCATGGGTTTGGATCCAGCCAGCTTTTTCATTCAATCTCACCTGATTCCCTTCCTTATTACAGCCTCCTTCCCATATGACTTCTGTCTATGCAGGTCTCATGAGTCTACAGTTGCTAATCTCCAGGTGGTGGATGGAGATCTCTTGGGATTCCCTGAAATCTGATAATTGTGTTTCAAAGAACAGTGGGAGTCCCAGCCGCAGAACTCTTAGCCTCTCATCTGGTTTGACAGGCAATGCAAGGCAGCTTCATTTATTCATCCAATTTACTTCCTTTAAAAATAGTGCACGCATGTGCAGGGAACAGTTTCTCTGGTCAATGGCTCTTTTGGGGGGGTATTTTTGCATTTCTCTCTGTGTGTGTGTGTGTGTGTGTGTGTGTGTGTGTGTGTGTGTGTGTGTGTGCGGGCGTGTGGAAGCCATGGAGACCCTCTGGTGACTCCTACTGGGTCATGGAGGACGTTCAGAGAAATGGCTTGATACTCTGCCTCCTGGCCCTGGTATTCTTTGTAGGTCTCCCATCCAAATACAGAGAGCCAGTTTGGTGTAGTGGTTAAGTGCGTGGACTCTAATCTGGGAGAACCGGGTTTGATTCCCCACTCCTCCACTTGCACCTGGCTGGATCACCTTGGGCAAGCCGTAGTTCTGATAAGGGCTGTTCTTGAAAAAGAGCAGTTTGTGTCAGAGTTCTCTCAGCCCCACCCACCTTATAGGGTGTTTGTTGTGGGGAGGGGAAGGGAAAGGAGTTTGTAAGCCGCTCTGAGACACCTTTGGGTAGTGAAGGGTGGGGTATAAATCCAATCTCTTCTCTTCTTCTTCTTCTTCTTCTTACATGCCAGAGTCGGCCATGCTTAGCTTCCGAGATCTGACAAAATCGGGCTTCCCTGGTCTATGCAGGACAGGGCTCTGGTCAATAGTTCTTCATTAAAGAAAAACACCTGTTACTGACCATCTGCAGTAAAAATTTGCCTTTTTACTAGTGTTTACCTCAGGAGTGTCAAACATGTGGCCTGCAGACCAGATCTGGCCCTGCAAGGCTTGTATGTGACCCACAAGCAACTGGCTGTTATCTGCTTCCTTCTCCCTCTCTCTTGCTTCCTTCTGCATCACAGCTTGCTTTGCCAGACTCTCTCGATTGCATAGCAAAGCTACTAAGCCAAGCCTGTCTTCCCTCCGTTGGCTGAGGCTCCTCCCCTTCCTTGTCCCCTCGGGAGGGAGGGAAGGAAAGAATGAGTGAGAGCTTCCTTTGCCCAATTCCCTCAATTGCACAGGAGAAGTACAAAGCACCTTTAAGACCAACTAAGTTTTATTCAAGGTATGAGCTTTTTGCCTTGCTACAGTGTATGTGTGTGTGTGTTTTGTTGGGCTCATTATTCCAGGGCTCTCCTGGGTGCAACTGGGTTTCCCTCCTCTTTTTCACTGTATTCATGCCCTCCTGACCCAGTCTTTCTCAGTAGGAAAGCAATGTGAACTATTTAAATGAGGAATAACAACAAGCCAGTGAGGTGGATTAGGCTGAGTGTGTGTGTCCAGACCAAGTTCACCCAGCACATTTCCTTTGTAGACTGGGGATTTTGAACTTAGACTTCCCAGATAGTAGGCTGATACTGACCACTATACGTTACTGCACTGCCACATAGGAGTTGTAGTTATTTCTCTGGGGAAAACTACAGTGTAGGCTGATACTGACCACTATACGTTACTGCACTGCCACATAGGAGTTGTAGTTATTTCTCTGGGGAAGACTACAGTGTTGTTGACAAGCACATAGCCCTCAGTCTGTCATGGTGCCTTCACATGTTCTTGATCAGCACATGAAGCAATTTATGTACAAAAGCTCACAATGCCCAGCCATATCATGTTTTCCTCTGGGTCTTAGGCTCAAAGCATTGACCATGAAATTTCTGTAATGAATGTCAATAAATCAAAAGTAGGCTTGCAACTTACAGGTTTGCAACACTTGAACAACATAGTCAAGGTTGCTACAGCACAGACATCGTCTCCAGATTTTGATGAAATAATTCAGAGCAAGAGGTGTCAGTTATCAGAGACTGTTAAATGAACAAAATATTGCAAGAGTGCTAATGTTTTAAGCATGTTTAATTTTTTAATTTTTTAAAAAATCTTTAATTGTGTTTGTCTCTGTCTGCTAACTGGCATTACATTTAATGACACACAGGCCCAGCCCGACAAGGTCTCATTTATGTAAGATCTGACCCCCATAACAAATGAGTGACATCCCTGGTTTACCCATTTCCAGTTAGACTAATAAACAGAAAAATCTGATTTGAAACCGAACCTGTGATTGTCATTGTAGACATATTCATAATCAGCTCTTGACTGTGGGAAAGGCAGCTGGTTTTAAGAGTGAAGAAAGCTGCATATGGTACATGATGCCCTATTGTACATGTAACTGGGTCTCAATTCAAGAAAGACTGAGTAGGGACCATGATCTTTTGGGGCAGCAAGTCGTACTCACGCTTAGCAGGGGAAGCAAACATCCTCCGCACAGTATGGATCAGTGCTCCATAGTGCTCCTGCTGTGGAAAACAAGACAAAGAGTAAACTCTTGGTGCAATGTAGAGTGCTATTAACTGCATTTGTCTTCAGCAAGAGCCTTCCAAGTCAAGGAAAAGCTGTCAGTCATTGCTCTGCAAATAAGGCAGTGTTGTCATGCACCCCACTTGCTTCAGCTTCCAACCTGTCTTGCCAAAAAGAACAGCAGTGAACTCAAGCCTGGAGCTAGGATTAATGGCAACGTTTAACAATGCCACGTTGCAGAAGCCTCTGCTATGGCTCCACAAGTAGGGCACACAGAAGAGAGAGATGCAAAGCAGCCATGCAGGACAATCCTGGAAACGTTTACTCAGAGTTTCAGTGAGTTCAATAGGACGGTACTCCCCAGTGAGTGGGTCTAGGATTTTTGATTGTTTCTAGATGATCTCTTCATGAATAGCCATTACTTATCTGATCCAATAGCTCTAACCATCTTTCTTTCAGCTAGTCTGTCCATTATGGGGAAATAAGAGACCTAGAATATCCCACTTCCGAAGGGGTACAGCCTAGCAAAAGCTGCACCCTATGGTTCTCCTGTATAGCTTTCTTTTTATGTATTGCCCCTTTGTATTTGAGTTTACTACACATGGGGTTGAGATGTGACCTAGCCCCAAGACTACTACCCCTACTAAGAGGGGTAGAAGCCAAAATGTGCTGACCGGACTTGTTGTCTCGAGAGGTATGCTGCGTACCCGGGTGCATGCATCCAGGATGTGACGGAAAAGGTAGGAAGACTCATCAAGCCCATGGATGATTATCCTTTCTTGCTCATCCACATGGGAATAAATGATACCACCCGGCACAGCCCAGAAAGTATTAAAAGAGACTATGTGGCTCTGAGTAAAAAGGTGAAGGAACTGGAAGCACAGGTTGTATTTTCATCAGTTCTTCCTGTAAAAGGCTGTGGCTTACTAAGTGAAAGAAGAATACTACAGATCAATGACTGGCTACATAGATGGTGTTGTCAGGAAAGGTTTGGATTTTTGAACCATGATTTACACTTTCAAGATGAAGCTCTTCTATCGGGAGATGGTTTGCACCTCACGAGGGTAGGAAAAAATGTGTTTGGAAAAGATTTAAACTAAATCCTATGGGGGAATGAGGCAAAAATGCAAAAATGTAATTTCTGAGCCTCTGTCCATTATTTTTGAGCATTCTGAGAACAGGTAAGGTTTTAGAACAAATAATCAAACAGACAGTCCTTGAGCATTTAGAAAGGATGGCTGTGATTACTAAGAGCCAGCATGGGTTTCTCAAGAACAAGTCAAGTCAGACTAACCTTATCTCTTTTTTTGAGAAAGTTACTACCTTGCTGGATCAGGGGAATGCTGTAGATATAGTTTATCTTGATTTCAGTAAGGCTTTTGATAAGGTTCCACATAATATTCTTGTTGAAAAATTGGTAAAATGTGGCTTGGATCCTATTACTGTTAGGTGGATCTGTAACTGGTTGACAGATCGCACCCAAAGACTGCTTGTTAATGATTCCTCATCCTCTTGGAGAGGAATGACAAGTGGAGTGCCTCAAGGATCTGTCCTGGGACCTGTTTTGTTCAACATCTTTATCAATGATTTGGATGAAGGGGTAGAGGGAATGCTTATTAAATTTGCAGATGATACTAAATTGGGAGAGGTAGCAAATACGGTAGAAGACAGAGTCAAGATACAGGATGATTTTGACAGGCTGGAATACTGGGCTAAAACAAATACAGTGATTTTCAATGGGGATAAATGTAAAATTCTGCATTTAGGTAGGAAAAATCAAATGCATAACTATAGCATGGGGAAGACTTCTCTTGGCAGTAGTATGTGTGAAAAGGATCTAGTCTTAGACTATACACTAAACATGAGTCAGCAGTGTGATGCAGTAGCTAAAAAGGCAAATGCAATTTGGGGCTATATCAACAGAAGTAAAGTGTCCAGATCATGCGAAGTGATGGTATCGCTTTACTCTGCACTGGTTAGACCTCACCTAGAGTCTTATGTTCAGTTTTGGGCATCACAATTTAAGAATATAAACAAGCTGCATTGTGTCCAGAGGAGGGCAACAAAGACGTGAGGGGTCTGGAGACCAAGTCCTATGAGGAAAGGTTGAAGGAGCTGGGT
>NW_015167060.1:1537325-1553795 GCF_001447785.1 Gekko japonicus
CCTGCTGGAGAGCTTGGCTTGCACTCTCTCTTGCTGTCTCTCTCTCACACACACACTTTGTATTGAGATACATTGCTGGGTAAGCCTATCCTGTTTCAGTCCCCCCCCCCCCCATTGGGCAAAATGGATTCAAACCTACAAAAACTTATTCTAGCATAAATGCATTGGTTTTATAGTTCCCTGGGACTCTTCCTTTGATTCTTCTCCACTATGACTGGTGACAGCTTCCAAATGCAGCTTCTCTCCCTGCATCCATGCACATCTGGCTGTGACATTACATCTGTTTTAGTAAAGGAAAGGGGCTGGGTGTCTAATGAAGTGGATATTTAATTAGGAATGTCATATTCTGGGACTAGCTATTACGGGGGAAATCGATTCGATATGGGTTTTGGAGGTACACCCCTGTGTAATGTGAAGCCCAGGCAGTCTGTAAGAAAGGAGAATATAGTGATTTCCCCCCCTCCAAATTAAGAGAACAGTTATGGAACCTGTGGAACAGCAAGCATAGTGCCACCCTTTTGAACACCCTGAAGACAGGCATTCTTCCTAAATGCAGAATAAATGATTAGAGACCAGAAATGCAATCTGTAGGCACACAACGCAGACACAGTGATTCGCACACACATACCCAGAGAGAAGAGACTGTGCAATCAGCGTGACCGAGAGGAGATTGAAACACAGAGACATTTTCTTCCACACTGTCCTGCGTATGAGGAAGCCAGGGGAGGCTATCAGTGCTTGAACAAGATTTCACATCAAAAGGTAAGGAGGAAAAATTGTGTCTGGTTCTGAAAGAAGGAAGAGAAACATCAGAGACACATATGGTATATCCTGCTACTGGATATGGACAGCACATAAAAGGAATTGGGTCCCAGAAATAGAGTCTGGACTTCACAGGAGAGGATTTTTTTTTCTCCTCTCTCTCTCTCGTAAAAAGCTGTAACTCAGGGTCACCCAAGGAGACTGACTCAGGACAGACAAAAGTACCTCAGCACAACACATAATTAACTGGTGGAGTTTACTGACAAAAGATGTGATGGCCGCTGGCTTAGATGGTTTAAAAAAGGATTAGACAAATTCATGGAGGAGAGGTCTCCGTGGCTATTAATCATAATAAATGGAACCTCCATGACTAGGAGTATAAATTTAGACTCCATTCCCTTTGGCACACATTTGACTCTTAAGCCACTGACGAGGTGAGTTTGTGCTTTTTTTATTGGTGCACTGAAGATTTCAAGCCTGAAGTTGATGAAGGTATGGAAAGGCAGATCTTCACAGCAGCATTTCCTTAACCCCTTAAGCTTTACTGGAACCTTGCCTGAAATCTGCCCATAGCAATGTATCAAGAGAAGATATTTACTTATTTTCTCATATATTTCACTCTATATTGTGAGCTCAGAATGGCTTAAAGCCATTTCCCCAAATGCAAATACTTCTGTCCATCAAGGGGTTCACTATCTAGATTAATAGGTTGGGAGCCAAATAAAGTAATATTTATTTATTTATTTTTGAGATTTTTATTTCGCCCTCTCCAAAGCGGGCTCAGGGTGGATCACAAAAAGCCGCATCCAAGACTCGTTACAATAAAATCACATTTAAAACAATTAAGATACTAAACAATAAAACAGTTCATACAGGTAGCAAAAATTACATATCTGTTAGAGCTACAGGTGGAATCAATGAGCCCTTTCAACCGATTGGGGGCAGGGTGGCCAACTGTGATGGACGCCTGCTGCCTCAACAAAAGGCCTGGTGGAAGAGCTTTATTTTGTAGGCCCTGCGGAATGATAAAAGGTCCTGCAGGTCCCTTCATGCTATAGATCAAGAAGTCCACAACTATACTTTAAAAAGCCAAATGCCTGTATTATGCCATGCCTCACCCGTACAAATAGCCATTAAAGGGCAGAGCTTTGGGCAGGGAACTGCCTGCTAAATGGATGTTGGAACAAGAGGGGCCACAGAGTGGGCTGGGAAGCTCATTCCCAGATGTGGTGGCCAGTGTTCCCTCTAAGCTGAGTTAGTGTGAGCTAGCTCACCGTTTGTTAGCCTCTGGCTCACAGATTTTTGTCTTAGCTCAGGAAGGATGGCTCCAGAGCAAACTGATTTATGCAGCAGCCCAATCGCTGGCTCACAACTTTAATGCCAGTAGCTCACAAAGTAGAATTTTTACTCACAAGACTCCACAGCTTAGAGGGAACATTAGTGGTGGCCATGCCTAAAGCTAGTGAACCACCAAACTTCCTCCCTCCCTTGTCTCCCTGACCCCAGAGTCCAAGCCTGGCTCCAGAGGTTCATTTCGGATGAATCTGAGGTGGCAGATACAAGAGGAGGGGTACACCTGTCCCACGTCATTCTGGAAGAGTCTGAGGCAGGCAGGTACTGGCCATCTTGGACCCCAGATGGAAGCAGCATAGGATGTGATGGCAACTGCAACCCACTCTGTCCTTCTTTTCTCATGGTGTCACCCCCTGCCAGTTTTATTCCCAAGCAACCACTTCGATATCTTGAGGGGGTAGTGTGACTCAGGCCTCGACCGATAAGTGTCTGCGGAGCTCTGCCCAGGAGATAGTCGCACTTTCACCCGCAGGTCCTAGGGGACATTCCTCTTCTCCAGCTGCAGCACTGTCAAGGAGCTCCACTGGGAAAAGGTGTTGCAGAGAGGAATGAGCTGGGTGGGGAGCAGGGCTTGGTCCTGGGTATGATGCTGCCTCTGCATGGTGGTGGGGGGACGACTGCAACCCTTAGTTTGCAAGACAAAATGGCTTTGCAGACTCCATATCAAGGCAGATGGATCAAACTCTCATTTTTTCCTGGCTTCTGTTCTGTGCTCACACTGGTGAAGATTTTGGCTCTTCCACAGGGCAGCCATAAATCTGTGCAGGGCACGAGGCGTTTTACTATAGTCTCACACTATTCTTCCTTGCCAAGGAAGTGAGGCAGCTAATGAAAGATGAAGTCAAATATCCCATACCTGCTGCAAGAAGATTGGGAACATATGAGCAGATTCCACACAGGCTTGGGAAGAGTGATTGAGTCCTTCTGCTAAGATCTGGATTGATAGATGGGGCCAGCTATAGAAAGGGCTAAATGTATCCCACATCCATCCCTTTTTCCATTTTGATTCTGCCACTGGAAAAGTGTCCTGGATGCTGTGTGTTCTTACAGCGCACAGGCAACTTTTCCCCAGCCATACTTACAGGGATCCTGTAAATCCCACTTATCGGCCTCCTATTTCATCTGTTATCCACCTGTCATCCTGTGTCCTTAACTGGGAGTTATGAAAGATTGAGCGGACCAGCTAAAGCAGCTGATGGATTCATGGTTACGAGTTGGGAAACTTCCTTCAGATAAATCTCCCACCTCCTTAAGAGAGAAGGTGATTTGCTAAACCTCATGCCGGGGCTGGAATTATCAGTGACTGGACTCAGAAGATGCCATATTTTCCACACAGGTTATCTGTCCAGGGTTCGATTCTGTTGGGAAGTTTGTGTGTGTGTGTGTGTGTGTGTAGCGGGGTTCCTGCTTCCCCACAGCATCATGGGCAGTTATGCACATCCTGGGTTTCCCCCAGCTTTCTTCCAATCTTTCCCACACCTGCTTTGCTGTGCAGTTTTGGAAATATCATTGCAAAGCCTGGATAGTTGCTGTGGGGGTGGGAAATTTTGGATTTTCCTGGTCTTGCCTATATGGCAGGCATTTTTCATGTCTCTGTCCCCGTGGTGGTCATTTTTTTTACACTGGCAATCTTTGTAACAGATTCTTTGAATTCTCCACTTTAAGATAGATTTGAGCATGTTAGACACCAACAAGATTTTAGGGGGATGAGCTTTTGAGAGTCAAAGCTCTCATTGTCACTTTTTAAAATGTCCCTCACCTTTTCTGTTGTAGAGATATAACTGGAAAGGCATAGCTCTGCAATGAAAGGGGTGAGTGACTTAGGCCGCGGTCACACAGACCTCTTACCGCGCTAGTTTTCCCGCAGTTCTTCTATCCGCGACATTTTATATCGCTTGGAGGTGGTCAGACGGTCCCTCTGTCTTCCGCTTCACTCGCGCGAAGTACTGATCACACAGCGCGCTGTCCCTGTGGCGGCACGGTTTTTTTTAAAACCTGCGCATGCGCTTGGGCGTACATACAAACCAAAATAAAAGCTATCGCCTGTTTGCACATGCGCATAACTTAAACCGGAAACACAAAAAAAGGGGAGGTAGCATGGTCACGGCGGATTGCTGTCCAGATACCAAAACCGCAGATACAAAATGTGAGATATCGGAAAACACCTGTTCCAACGGGTGTCATAAAATGCGGATAAAAAGAGTGGAAACCGCGGGACTCAGCCCGCTTTGGTGCGGGAGGCGGGTTTGCCAATATGAACAGGAAACTTTAATGCGCGAGGGATCAGCAGCAAAGCCCGCACTAAATGTCCATGTGACCTGACACTTACTTTTTAAAAACAAAATATTGGAATTTAGAGAACTTGATACAGAGATTCTTGTAATGATACAATGGTGTAACAATACACAATTGCTGATTTTTAAAAAAAAATTGAAAAAGCCTTAGCGGCATAGAAGATAGGGACTGGCAGCTTCTGGGGGACTAGGGTGGGGAAACTATAGAGAAGCCTATGTGGAAGTCCTGTTGCTGCTGCACAGTAATTGCACCTGCAGCAGCAGTGAGGAAACCACACAAGCCTGTCCTCATGTAGGAAACACCTCAGTTTTTTTTCAGGGAAAAGAGCGATGCTGGAAGAGAAGCCGGGGAAGAAGTTGGGCAACTGTAGGGGAGCTATACAAGTTCCATACTATTGAGAAGGGATGTTATGACAGGAGGGCTGACAACTGGCTCTTGGAGATGACTTGGAAGCTACAGCTGGTACAGCCTGCCTCCCCAAGGTGAACAAGAACACATCTAGCCTGTTTTTCCAGTGACCGCACCCACTTCAAGGTGCTGCTTTTAATCTTTTGAAACATTTCATGGCCTGGGAAGCACAGAACCCAGAGACTGCTTCTCCCCATACAGTCCTGATCACCACTTAGATCTGGTTCTGGTACTTTATGCCAAGTACCACCATTGCATTAGATGTGATCTGCCACAGAAAGAAGTAGGGCTTTTTCAGTGGCTGCCCCAGAAGTGTAGAAGAGCTTCCCAGGGAAAGTGCATCATCAGAGTGTTGGAAAAATAGGCAAAAATACTTAGATACTTGGAGGTTTGCAATGGATCTTTGCTTCACTGGAGAGGAGGCATTTCTTTCTGTTTAAAAACCTTTATTTCTAAGGGAAGGTTTCACAGATAAAGCTACAAACTAAAAGAGATACCTAGAACTACATCTTTACAGCTACAAACAGACTGACCACATGGTCACACAACAATGGAGATTCTTCTTCTTCTTGACCCCTAGAAGGAAATCACCTGATTGCCTTAATCAATCAATGTTACAAAACAGACTTCAGTTTTCCCAGGCTATCTTTCCATTGGCTCTGTGCCAGGTTTCCTTCCTGGTCAGGCTAAACAATAGCACACAAGGTAAACAGCAGATTAACCCTATAATGACTGAATCTTAGACCTTGCAACTCACATATTTCCAACACAGAGAACAACCCTGATAAGCTTTAAGAAGGGTTCTAAAACCCATCTTTCTAGGTAGGCTTTTGAGAGCTAATGAGATTCTGACCAGTGACTGCTGCTGCGTTTTTACATCATGTTGCTCTGTATGGTATGGCTGGATAGGCTAGCTACACTGGGAACAGTTTATATGATCTCTGCATAAGTGTGCATGTGCACAGTGTAGTGGCTTAAGTGCCAGACTACAATCGGGAAGACCCAGGTTCAGATCCCCATTCATCCATAAAGGTCACTGGGTGACCTTGAGCCAGTACCTCTCTTTCAGCCTAACCTAACTCCTAGGTTTGTTGTCCTGGGGGTGGTAGTGAAGGAGATTGTAGTGATATAAGCTCCCTGAGCTCGTTGGAGGAAGGGTGGGATAAAATGCAACGAATAAATACGTGCATGGGGTAGCTTGCTGCCGTGAGGGGTTGGCAGGAGGAAAGAGTTTATTTTGTTAGCCTTGTTTACACCACAGAGATTCAAAGGCTGGTCCCTTAGATTGTTTTGTCCCAGTGTTGTCACCCAAAGAAAACAAACCCTAGCAACAGAAGAGAGGAATGGCTGCTAATTATTTTGGTTCATTCACAGGTCTCTGTATTTCTCCATAGAGTTATGAGCTCCATCCACTAGAGAAAACCATCCTTCCATTATTTGAATGATTACTTCTCCATTAAGGAGGGTGAAGTGAGTCAGAAAGAACCTTTCCATTTTCAATACTTCTGTATGGCTGTTCTGTTTAGGTACCTGAAAGACTTATGCATGGGAAAATATTTTTAAAAAATTGTCTGCCTGCCTGGAAACTCTGAGATATTGACAAGACCCGCTCCCAATTTTCAGAGGTGGGTTGGGCGAGATGTACTTTGGAGGGGCACAAGAGGACACCTCCATTCTTCCCCGAAGGCTGTGCACATGTAAAAACACTGCCACCCAAACCAAGTGTCACAGTTTTCATGTTGCTCTAAGCCCCATCAGTGCCAGAAGGGCATCACTTAGGACTCTGGGGCAATCTCCCATTTACCGTGGGAGGGATTGGCTCACGATGGAGTGGAGTGCAGCTCTTTTAGCACACTTTCCAGTGCAGGTATCTCAGGGGACAACAATGCCTCCATCCTCTCCTCCCAAGGAGGTTTCCTTGACCATATCCCCAGAGGCAAGTGATGGCTCCCTCAGTTCTACATCCTTTGCCTTCACCACCACAGCCTGACCAGAAGCAGCAACCCTGTTGGGGGCACACACCTAAGGAACAGAGCACAGTGCCCTAATTGAGGGAGGAGGCAGGGCCTAGGGCAGATACCTTTCCACAGTAGGTGTACACATTACCAGTATGGTGTAGTGGT
This sequence comes from Gekko japonicus, assembly GCF_001447785.1. Classification (NCBI taxonomy): domain Eukaryota; kingdom Metazoa; phylum Chordata; class Lepidosauria; order Squamata; family Gekkonidae; genus Gekko; species Gekko japonicus. The sequence goes on from NW_015167060.1 coordinate 1,544,267, forward strand.
CAGAGTGCCAGATGAGGATCTGGGAGACCCAGCTTCAGAACTGCCCTCTGCCTGGAAGCTTGCTTGGGTGACCTTGGGCCAGTCATATATTCTCAACATAACCCACAGGGCTGGGCTAGAACATTTCCCTGTTACACTCTTCCTTTTTGATTGCAATGAAATTTTGCAATGGGGGGAACCTTTAGCTACGGCATCCACCATCTACTGCTTGAAGTGGTTTACACTTCATTTACAGCCCGCCTTTCTGAGATGAAAGGTGGGCTGCAAAATATAAAACAATGCAATTAGACAGCGTAAGACACCCAATGAGCAATGCTGTAGGGCATTAGAAAATAGAGGACAATACTTAGAGGGGAATATACTGTCAGGTGTGACATCCCATAAACAAGGCAGAAAACGGATTACAAAAGCAGGAGACAAGGCAGCAAAAATGTGCTAATATATACAATAAACAGTGCAACGGACTACAGTAGACAAACTCCCTTTATAAAAGCACCCCCTCGAACCATTCCATTACACTACAGCCCTGTTTCCTTTAAAAAAATGCCTTTGTGAACGTTTCTGTTTTACACATTCTGCAGAAGTGTGGGAGCCTCATGCAGGCCATTCCACAAGGTGGGGGCCACAATGGAGAAAGATCAGGTACAGGCTGCTGTTGTTTTTATCCATTTGCAAGGTGGCACCTTCATAAGGCCTTGATCAGATGAGCGAAACCGTCACAGCGGAGCAGAGCAAAAGAGGCGGTTTTGCAGATATGAGGTTCCAAGGCCTTTGTAGGAGATAACCGGTATCCTGAATTGAACCTGATAAATGATAGTTAACGGATGGAGTGGCTACAGAATATGCACACTCCACCTAGCTCCTGATAATAACCGAGCTCTGGTGTTGTGTATCGGCTGGAGTTTCTGAGTTGACTCTAACAGCTGACCCATGTAGAGTGCATTAAAGTAGTCCAGCCTCAAGGTTACTGTGGCATGGATCCACATTAACAGATTTGCCCAGTCAAAGTAGGTAACCATCTTTTGGGCTAAATGACAATGGAAGACAGCATCATCATCACCATTATTATTATTTGCTGTTGTTGCTGCTGCTGCATTAACTTGCTTCTCCAGCAATAACACCTGGCTTTTGCCTGAGTCAGTGATAGTCAGCAGAACCCCATCAAATGTGGGAAGCACCGTGTCCATCAAGATCTAAGCCTTCCCAACCAGCGTTACTTTTGTCAAGATTTAGCTTCACCTTGTTCACCTTTAGCCTTTTAGCCAGAGCAGCCAGGTAGTTGTTCAGGACTTCTAAAGCATCACCAGGATAAAGAAATATAGTGATGAGAGTTGACAGTATACTGCTGACTGTTTGTTCCAAATACACAAAGCTCTTCTCTCAGAACTTTACACCTCTTTCTGCTGCCTATATAAGCCAAGCGTCTGTAGGGTCTATCCTAGAACAGAAACAGCGCAGATTAACAGCCCCCCCTACTGGTTGACCCCCCGTTGTCCTGGTCCCTCAGGCCGGCTCCCACAGTGTGCTGGCCAAGGTGCTGATTTCAATAGGGTTTTTTTGCTGTTGTTGTTCAGTCGCACAGTCCAGTCTGACTCTTCGCGACCCCATGGACCAGATCACGCCAGGCCTTCCTGTCTTCTGCCGTCCTCTGAAGTTTGCTCAACTTCATGTTCATTGCATCTATGACACTTTCTAACCATCTCATCCTTTGCCGTCCCCGTCTTCTTTGATCTTCAATCTTTCCCAGCATCAGGGTCTTCTCCAGGGAGTGCTCCCTTCTCATTTGGTGGCCAAAGTATTTGAGCTTCAGTTTCATTATCTGGCCTTCCAGGGAACAGTCAGGGTTGATTACATTTAGGATTGACTGATTTGATCTTCTTGCAGTCCAAGGGACTCTCAAGAGTCTTCTCCAGCACCATAGTTCAAAAGAATCTATTCTTCGGCGCTCGGCCTTCCTTATAGTCCAACTCTCGCAGCCATACATGACTACTGAAAGACTATTGAAAGAGGTAGTCAATCTTTAAAGGTACAATTGTGGTCTTAGGGTACTGTCTCAGTGATGATCTGGTTCTTATAGATCCACATGGGTCAATGCAGGGGTAATTCATGAGGACAACCAGATGGATTTCACCTAGAGAACTGGTGTTGAGTAGTGATGGGCATGAACTGGGAAAATGTGGTATGGTTCATGGTATGCCAGCTTCATGAACCATGAAACATCACAAATAAACCAGTTTCATTTGTGAGGTTTGTGACATGGTAGAACACCCCTCAGCATGATAGAGACACCAAACTCACAAGGGATATCCGGCTAACCCTCCTCTACCTACATGCCAAGGTTGGTGAGGATTGAATTTATGGGGTTCGAGTTATGGCTCCCCCAAAGAAGGTGTCCCCAGGAAAGCATTTTCTGGGGAAATGACAAGCACAGGTTCATGAGGGTCAGGATTGTATAGAATGGATCCTGTGCAAATTAAAGATGCCAAACATGCAAGAGATCTCCAGATGACTCTCCTCTACTTGCCCTCCAAGTTTGATGAGGATTGGATTTATGGGGTCCAAGTTACAGCCCCCCAAAGAAGGTGCTCCTATGGAGGGAAAAACAGCAAAAAAGCAAGGACAACAGAAGCCATGCAGAACAGAATCGAAGTCCCAGAGAATCTCTGCAGTAGAAACTGAAGGTTGGAGGCATTTTTGCAAGCCCAGCAGAACCAGTGCAATGTGCCCTGATATGAGTGCAATTGTGCGATAGTTTGAACATTCCTTGGCATTGCCCTTCTTTGGGATTGGAATGTATACTGACCTTTTCCAATCCTGTGGCCACTGTTGCGTTTTCCAAATTTGCTGGCAAATTGAGTGCTGCACTTTAACAGCATCATTTTTAAGACTTTGAATAGGTCATGTACTGCTGTTAAAGGTAAAGGTTCCCTTGCTCGAAAGCCAGTCGAATCCGACTCTAGGGTTGCGGTGCTCATCTCCATTTCAAAGCCGAAGAGCCAGCGCTGTCTGAAGACATTTCCGTGGTCATGTGACTGGCATGACTAAACACCAAGGTGCACGGAACGCTGTTACCTTCCCACCGAAGTGGTACCTATTTATCTACTTGCAATTTCTTGCTTTTGAACTGCTAGGTTGGCAGGAGCTGGAACTAGAGATGGGAGCTCACTCTGTCATGCGGCACCTGGGTCTCGAACTGCTGAATTACCGACCTTCCACAGCCTGCAGTTCAGCGTCTTAACCACTTGAGCCACCGCAGCTCCCCATGTACTGCTGTACTGCTCTATAAAATGCCTTAACCTGGATAGCCCAGGCTAGCCTGATCTTCTCAGATATCCTGAAGCTAAGTAGGGTCAGCCCTCATAGGTACTTGGACAGAAGACCACCAGGAAATACCAGAGTCGTGGCACAGAGGCTGGCCATGGCAAACCACCTCTGAACACCTCTTGCCTTGAAAACCCTACGAGGTCACCATAAGTCAGCTGCGACTTGATGACAAAGAACAAGAACTACTCTATAGCCTCCCTATTGGAACCCACAATTGGGTTCTAGAGGGTGGGTTGGATCTGTAGGTATTTCCAAGTTTGAATCCCTTGTACCTCCCCCCCCCAACCAGTATGAGCAACAGATCTTAGCTGGAGAAGCTGGAGATGAGACAAGATCCCAGCTATGCTTATCCCAGCTGGTGGGCAGAGCAAGGTTTGTTTTTTTCTGGAGAAGGGGTTATGTCCCTTTGCACACCCTACTCAGACTTTATGCTGCTGGCTTGGCAAAATGCTGCTGCACAGCTCTCTCTCTCTCTCTCTCTCTCTCTCTCTCTCTCTCTCTCTCTCGCACAAAGAGACCAAAACCACTCAGCTTTTGTATGGTTTGGGGAGGTTGCCATGGGAACATGGACTACTACCCCACTTAAACTTGAATGCAAACTGATTAGCAGAGCTGGCTTGAATGACCCAGGAAGAGACAGAGCCCCCAAGTTCCCCATGAAGGAGCTGCAGAAGTACACAACCCAGGGCTAAGTGCAGTTGCTATCTCTTCCCTATGGCAAGGGCAAGACATAGAATCAGAGTATCATGGAGTTGGAGGGGCGGTCTTGTAGCCCACCTAGTCCAACTCCCTGCTCAGTGATGCTCTTGCCATTAGAAAATTCCGAATGAGGAGTCATGTTAGTCTACAGCAGCAAAATGCTTTCTCATAATGTTCATCTGAAATCTACCCTCCCCTACTGCAAATCGTTAAGATTTAGTCTTGCCCTCTAGGCAGCAGAGAACAAATCTTTGCCCTCTTTCATATGACAACACTTGAGGTATTTGACGAATTCCATCGTGCCCTCGCCTCCATCTTCTCTAGGCTAAACATACCCAGTTGTTCATCTTTTCCTAGCTGGACTTATTTTCTAGACCTCCAGTCTATCTTTTTGGCCTTTCTCTGAACCTGTTCCAATTTGTCTATATTGCTCTTAAAGTGCAGCAGCTAGACTGGAACATGGTACTCTAGATGAGGTCTGACTAGTTCAGAATAGAGCTGAACCGTTGCTTCTCAGAGCTTCGATATTGTGCTCCTGTTAATACAGCCTAAAATTGCACCAGCCTTTTTTGTAGCCACATCACAATGCTGACTCACGTTCAGCTTGAAACTGTCTACAATCCTGAGTTCCTGTTCAGATGCACACCAGCCGTGCCAGATATCCCCCACCCTATACCTGCGTATTTTATTCTCTACTTCTTAAATGCAAAACTTTGATTGGTCTCAGTTGAATTTCACTTTGTTAGTTTCATCTGAAACTATCAAGGTCAATTTGAGTTTTATTTCTGTCTTCTAAGGTGTGAGCTATCCCTGTTTTGTGCCATCTGCAAATTTGAAAGGGATTTCCTCCACCTCTTCAATGAAGTAATTGATAAAAATGTTAAAGAGTACAGGGCCCAGGATAGGGCATGAGACCACCCTTGAGATTTAATAGGTGTCAGTGACACACTTTTGAGTATGATTTTACAACCTTCAGTGACAGTGATCTGAAATTTGCAATAGAGGAGAAGGAGAAAGAGCAGAGGAAATTCTCTCATCATGGTAGATGGAGTTCCTGAGGGTGTCTGACCACAGATTTGACTAGGAGGACTTGTTGAGTGTGGAGGGAACTCTTCTGTCTGTCTCCCTGTTTCTTTCTCAAGGGGCAGGGAAGAGTCACAGCCGCTTCACCCAACATGCCTCAAATCTTGCCCGGTTATTTCTCCTTCATCTACTTGCTTAGTTTTATTCTCCTTGCCAAGCAGCCAATTGAGTTTTGCTACTTAAGTGGGCACTTTGAGGGACTCTGAGGGAAAGCAACCCATAGACATGACATGGGATCATCTAACGGGCTCCAGTCTTAGCCTCCCAAAGTTAATAATACTAAACGTTTGTAGAGACTCTTCACATGCATCGTTCCAATAATCCTTACAACAGCCCTGTAACCTAGGTCACCGTCATTAGTTCTGTATTGTAGATGGGGCAATTGAGGTTGAGAAGGGTGACTCTGGCAGCACTTGAACAAGGGACATCCTGGTCCATAGCCCATTGTGCTGCAATAGCTCTCAGGCCAGATCTCTGACAGCCAGAATGCCAGGGCCAGCTGTTACAGGAGGGGGCCACAGCAGAGGACCACAGACATCATGCAGGGTAGAAAGGCGCATGGGCTCTGTGGTGGAAGAGAGGCTTTGGGGTCAGTGTGAGACAGTATTCCCAGGAGTGTTTTATGCCTTCCACCTCAGCTTTCTTCCCCACCCCCAAAACTTTTTCTCCGGTTGCCTTCGCCTCTTTTTCCTCTGCACTGTGTTGAGGCTCTGTCCAAAGACAAAGTGGCACTCCCTGCCTAAAGGAAAAAGGTAAAGGTTCCCTTGCTCGAAAGCCAGTCGAGTCCGACTCTAGGGTTGCGGTGCTCATCTCCGTTTCAAAGCCGAAGAGCCAGCGCTGTCCGAAGATGTTTTTGTGGTCATGTGGCTGGCATGACTCCCTGCCTAGCGCCTGCTAAAGCAACCCTGTAAAAAGAAGGTGAGGCACACACAAGGAAGGCAACAAGAAGTGCCTCCAGCCAGTTCCAGCTCTGGGAGAAAGGGATCAGGAGGACAAGAAGCATCCAGCATGGCAAGACGTTGGCAGCGGCCCACAGCTGGCTCCCTCTGCACCTTGACCTGCTACTACATCTTGTCATGTCCCAGCCCATCTCCACGCAGCTCTGCCAATGCACCTCAATGCAGCACTTTTTACTATTCCAGTCTTGCCACCGCTGAACATACAGATACGGCTCTGCCTCTGCACATCAATCCTGACTTGCAGCATGCATTCCAGCACCCCTGCTGCTAGGATCACACACTGGCACCTTCCGATTTCCTCGGTCCTCCCTTGCAGCTACTCCTGCCTGTCTCAGGTATGGCCTCCCTGGGTGTATGGCCATTCTGACCAGTGACCCTCATTTGCAAACTTATGGGTCTCTGCTGTTCTTGGTATCTGATTCAACATTCATGCCACTTGGTCAGTGCCCGATATTTTTGGCTGGTGCCCCCTCATTCCTGGGCTCTGTGCATGCGGCACTTTTCCAGAGCACAAATAAAATTCGGCCAAGAAAAAAGTAAATTCTAGGACCTGTGTAGATCCTATGTGTATATCTGCATATTTTGTAGAATTTCTTTCCTTCTACATGTCCTTGGGGAAGGGGTGGGGGGAAACAGTGTTGAGACTGAAGCCCAGAGCCCTGACAGGGATAGCCCAGGCAAGCCCAATCTCATCAGATCTCAGAAGCTAAGGAGGGCTGACCCTGGCAAGCACTTGGATGGGAGAACTCCAAAGAATACCAGGGCTGGAGGCAGAGGCAGGTTATAGCAAGCCACCGCTCTGAAATGTCCATCATGCCCGGTAGGAGTCGCCAGAGGTTGCCATGACTTCCAGGCATGGGCACGCACACACGTATGTGCATGCATCCATGCACATGAACACAAACACAATGCAAAAATGCAAAAAAAAAGGTGATTGAAGCCCAGATACTTGATTTTAGAAATCCTGACGCAGCACCCCTCCCCCCCCCTTCTGAGGTTTCTCCAAGCATTGCCACATATTGTCCAGCCTAGTTTAAGGACTAGAAGCTTGCATTTTGAAAGTGTTAATGGCTGAGTACCCTGCTCAGTACTAATGGTTTCATGTGATGTGATGTGATTGTGGGGATGCATGCAACTCTGTTTCAGGATTTCCTCCTCTCCATTCTAATCTTAGCAGATCTTCCTCTTGCTGTTTCACCTCAAGCTCAGTGCTAATACTTCCCTCTTTTTCTACCCCTGGCTCCTTCCTCTTGCAGGTCTCTGCTGCCAGCTCCATCCCATAGCCCTCATCGAAAGGCCATTGCTGTCCCGGTTCTCCCATTCTTCTCACCACATCTAGCTCTGCCAGTGCTCCCTGAACCCAGTATGCCTCTCTGTTTCTGCTATTTCAGTGCCAGCACAGAGAGTGCCAATGGCTACGCTCCTGCACCAAAACGTGTTGTGATGTAAAACACTATGGACAAACCTCCGAGAGATTTTTTCCTTTTCCTTTTAGAAAAAAGGCCACCAAACTCATTTCACCAGTGACCTAAATCCCAGCTCTTCACCTGCATCTCTGGAGACGAAGGATTGACTCTGAAGTTAATTAACGTCTCAGACAATTGTGCGGGTTGCCGGAATGTGCATCTTTTATTGACAGCTCCTGCAGCATCTTCTGCAGTGACCACACACAGTGCTGTGCTGGAGGGAGCTGGCTCTCTCTGTGTGTGTGTGTGTGTGTGTGTGTGTGTGTGTGTGTGAAGTGCTGTCAAGTTGCAGGCGATTTATGGTGATCCCAGCAAGGGGCTTACAAGGCAAGTGAGAAGCAGAGAGTATCCCTTCCAAGTACCGACCCTGCTGAGCTTCCAAGATCTGATAAGATTGGGCGAAAGTAAAGTTCCTAAAGGAAAGCTAGAAGAACACACTTACCTCAGGCCTACAGTTGCCAGCTCTGGGTTGGGAAATACTTGGAGAAATTGGGGATGGAGCCTGGGGAGAGCAGGGTTTTGGGAAGAGAGGGACCTCAACAAGGTATAATGCCATTGAGGCCATCTTCCAAAGCAGCCATTTTCTCCAGTGGAACTGATCTTGGTCAGCTGGAGATCAATTGTAATAGTAGGAGATCTCCAGGTGCCAGCTGGAGATTGGCAAGCCTAGGCCCCAGACTTGATGGCCCCTTGATGGGGCCTTCATGTATCTTAGATTTCTGAAATCAATGGAGTTTACAGGGGCGTAACACTGCTTAGGATGACACTGTTAAATGACCCACTGTAATGGAGCAATGGCAGGAAAATGCACAACATTAGGACATAATAAGATCGGTACATGGACCTAAGCATGCTAGGAAGGGGAGTGGGGGCAAACTAGATACAGGGATGCTGTTTTCTACGGAAGCATTGTGTAGAGCATAAAGAAATTCCTGTCTAGTCAGTAATTTGAATTTTTAATGTATGCGGCCTTGAACCATGAGGAAGGTGTTGTGTGTTTTAAATAAATAAATAGATATATTGTCCACACACTGAAACAAATCAGAGATACCACTCCCTCCTGCCCAGACAATTGCTTGAGAGAAGTCAGGCAAAGCCAGGGCCAAGGGGAAAGCATCTCAGTCCACTTGCTCCCTTATGGCCTGAATAGGTCCTGCTGGTTTAATTAATTAATTATTGTCATATGGCCTTGTGTGCAGTATAGCCAGGAGTTCCTAAGATTGTCTGGTGGCCAGAAGTGCTAGCTCTTTAGCATTATGCACCACTAGGTGGCAAGCTAGACTTGTTTTTAAGGCAAGAGACGTTTCAGAGGTGGTTTACCATTGCCTGCCTCTGCGTCACGACCCTGGTATTCCTTGGAGGTCGCCCACCCAAGTACTAGTCAAAGCCGACCCTGCTTAGCGTCTGAGATCTGATGAGATCAGGCTAGCCTGGGCCATCCAGGTCAGGGCTGGTCGAGGAGAGCCCCCAGTTTTCAGCTCCATGCATCGAAGTGGTAAGTAGCACAGAGCGGGTTCTCCTCGGCAGCAGGCTTTAATGCTGCAAGCACAACCGGTGAAGCTCGATGTTGTTAACCACAATGTGCTCCTGTGCAAACACGGGAAGGAGAAAGGAAGAAATGGGTTTCAGCTCTCACCATTTGGGACCCCTCAAAGGCCACGGGAGGACAAGAAGGGTTGGCTGCTGGCTTTGCTCAGCCACCTCCGCCGCTTTCATAGCTGCTTCCCTGCAGCAGCGACTGTGCTAGCCCAGGTAGCGCCTGTGGAACTATATAGGCTATAAATGGATCGGCTGATGAATGGGTACCACTGCACAACTGTCAATGCTGCCGCCTCCCCCCACCCCGTGTGTGTGCTTTGCCACCTGTTCTGTCCCAGCTGGGGTGGGGGGGAGGGATTCTTGTCTGCTGACTTGCCAGCCAGCCAGCATCATCCATCCAGAGCTATTAGCTGCCCAGCAAAGTACAATGTTTACCGAGCCGCCTTCAGCACCTTCTCT
>NW_015167060.1:1553805-1557949 GCF_001447785.1 Gekko japonicus
AGGAAGAGTCCCCCCCTCCATCAGTTTGGCCCGGGGAAGCAGCAGCTCCTGCTGGCATGGAAGGGCAGAGTGGGTGCTAAGCACCCTTCCCAGCCCTCGTGGAGGAGGAGGAGGAGAAAGCGAAGCCTTTTTTTCTTGGAGACTGTGGAGAACAGCAAGGGGCTTTTATTTATTTATATTGTTTCATGCTCCCCACTTCCCTGAGGGAAGTTCTGGGGCAGCTTTACAAAGTTGTTTCTTTTGAAAGAAAAAGCGCTGGAGACTTGGCCGATGTTTTGTAACGTCTCTTTCTTAACAAGTATGCAGGCCGAGCAGGCAGGGAGCAAGAAAGCACGTAGGCAGGCAATGCTAGCCCTGAAGCAGCGGCAGTCCCCAGTATGAAGAGTGGCAGCCCTGAAACCCCAGCCCCCTAAACTCAAAAGCACTTCTCCCTTTTTCTCTGGCTAAGTTCCCAGCTATATTTTCAGCTCCCATCTTGCAGGTACTTTATGGCCTTCTTGGGTACTTGCCACAGTGGGATTTAGATGAAGACTAATCTGATATGCCATTAATGGCCATTAAAGGAAAACAGCTATTGTTTGCCATCAATTGCCAGGCTATGCGAGCACTTAGAGAACGGGAGCATTTTACAAAACAGGAAAGTGGGTTGACAATAACATGTATACCTTTGGAAGACTCGAGGTGATTAATGCTATTGTGAAATATGAAAAAGAATGCTAAGAGGGTGACCAGTGTGTGGTAATTGGGGGTGGGGGGCTATGGTAGCCATTTCTGCAAGTGCTCTTAACACAGCAGAGTTTGTAGCTTACTTGTCTCCAGGTTTGCCCCACTTTCCCAAAGATGTACAGGACAGGATGTGCCGCAGTAGTCTCCCCACTGCCTGTCATGTGTCAGAGCCCTCCCAAGAATCACCACGACAACAAAAATGTACTCCCACTACATCAGTCATCTCCTCAGCTGTCCCTCCGAATCCAGTCTATAGTTCCCTGTCCTGAAGGCCTGTAATAAGAAGACAAAGGAAAAGGGAATAAAGAAGTATAGGTCCATTCGATTCCCTTCCATCCTCTTCTGTTCTCTCCCTCAGGCCTGACCAAGAGGTTGAAAGGGAGGCCAATCACAGGGCTGTTCTGGGTAACAGAGCAGGCCCACTGGCTTCAGTTCTTGACATTTATAAATAAGGCCAAGTGAGGGGCAGAATGGGCAAACTGCACTCCTCCCAAGAAGGTGGAGTCAGCATCCCTGAGCACACACCTTCCTAGCCAATGTCTGTCATTCAATCCTATGGGGGAAATAAAAGGACTGTCCCTGATTGTTGTGGTGGGAGTAAGACCTGACGATGATTTTCTCTCACAATAGGTGTACAACTACCTTTCTGTCCAGACAGCTCTCCTAATTTGCAATGACCTTGCCCGGGGAGAATCACGTTTCCCCAGAAACAATCTATTGCTGTTTGAATGCTGAGAAAATTGCTTCCTTAAGGGAAGAGGGCTGGCACCCATACTGCAAATTAACACAACAACTGCACATTTGTTGTGCAGTAAACTGTTTGCCTGATTAGGAAGGCTCCAAGTGGTTACAGTGTCTTCCAGTCCCTCTCTGCATCAGGTTCAAGCACCTACTTGCATTGTTATGAAGCTCTCCATTTACCTATTCCAAGCATGTTTCTCCATATTCATATCCTCCAGTACTCCTAACTCCCTGTCCCTCCAACTCCACATAGGTGCATCTGCTACCCCCTTAGTAACTGCAATACCTCACAGGATTGTTGTGAGGATAAAATGGAGGCGAGGCAAACAATGTAAGCTACTCTGGGTCCCCACTGGGGAGAACGGTGGGATATAAATTGAGTAAAAACATTTTTTAATAGTATTGCCATTCCCCACATCCGAGTGAGTAATAGCAAGGTCTGTGTGACACCCCCCCCTCAAAATGTCTCCATTCCTCCAGTGATTGTCAGCGCCCTCCTCACCTCCTTCCCAGAGCGACACGGCACAGACAAGTACTGACAGACATCTCTTCCCAGAACACACTTATTATTACAGATTATCACACACCCTCCCCAATAGCACAACAATAACCGAGCAATAGACTACCCCGGCAATTTGGAGCAAACCCTATTGAAACAGGGCAGCCTCCATTTCCCCGAAGAGACCTAGAGTAATATAGCAGCTGCTATCCCTGGAGCAGCCATACAATAACAGTGCAGCGTCTTCCTCCACTCAAGCAGGCTAGACTAAACCCTGTAATTACAACGCGATGCCTGCCTACTTCAGTGGTCTTAAAGTACATCGTACAATAACACGCCAGAGTCAGCGTGCAGCACGGCATTCGCAAAGCAAATCTTAACATTTCCAAAATGCCAGAGCAGGGGGCAGAGGGCTTACTCCCATCTCTGTCCCTTTCCCCTTCCATAGTCGAGTTGCAGAGGCTAGACAGATGCACTGGTACCAAATGCTCCTCATCAGCCTCTGACAGATTTGGTGCGTTTTTGATCCCACCTGTATCCCGATGCACAGGGCTTCAGGGTGGTTAGTGATGAGCTCTCATGATTCTCGAGCTGACCAGCGGTGCTGCTGGAAAAAGAATCACTGTCACCAGGTAGGAGTCCTGGAAGCTGAAGCTCTGCCTAGTGGTTTGCTAGCTTTTCTGAAACCTCACGCCTAACCTTGTTTACAGAAGGTGCCTTTCACCAGGGCCAGCCTGATGTCACAAAGCACAGCAGCAATTATCCAAGTGGTTCAGGTGGCCATAGACAAAACAAGAGCAAGCACATCCAGATCCACAAAGAATTCTGAATTTGTATAAAGGATATGTTTACAAAGGGAAATGCGCGGGCCTGAGAACTATAACAGCATTGTGGCAAACCGACCAAACAACAAACGAAGGAATTCCTGATTTAAATCTTCCTCCGAAGGCCATCGTCTGTTAGCTCCCCATCTGAAATAGGAGGGGACCATCTTCTTGCAAGGATGATAAAGCTAACGGATGCGAAGTGTTTTGGAACATGCTAAAGTGGCAAGTATTATGATTCAGAAGCATTCCAAGTGTCAAATGGCCTCCCAGCAGCCCTCAGACGGCCTGCCCCGCTTTCTCAAGGCCTGGGAAGCTGGGTCACGGCCTCCCAAAGGTATACAGACGGAGAAAGGAGATTAGGGATTTGATTAATTGGAAGAGGCTCCTTCTATTTGATAACAGCTAACGACTACAAATAACCAGTTGGGGGTGGGGAGGAGAAGGGGACGGGGAGACGGAGAGTTCCTTTTTCAGACACGTCTGTCCGATAAACATCAACTAATTGCAACAACTAATTACACAGAGCACTTCCGTGTTAACAAAGAGCCCACTCCCTACAAGTGACAATACGGACGGTGTAAATCTTTCAGCTAAACAATAGGTAACATGAGTTATAGATGACTTTGGATTTTATAGAACGTCCTAGTTCTCTACGGCTATGAAGGGTGGATCCATAGAGTTGCCAAGGCAGGATTAGCAGCACGGTGATGCCTCTGCACACACTGCATGCGGTTCAGACGCAGACCCAGCAAGGCAGCCTATAAACCAAGATGAAACCTTAATAGAACAGTTCAGGCATCTTTGTTTGGAGTGCCTCTGCGGGGAGAAGATGTGTTGTATGTGCATTCACACCCAGATTTTGTATGCAGGGAAGATGTTGCCAGGGTGTGTTTTGGTAGGCATTTTTTCCCCATGCCGCTGGATTAAAGGGCCCATGGGGGAACTCCTGCTGGCATGCGCCCTTCTCTGGGCCAGCACAGGCTTCCTTGCTGAGTGTGTTGATTGGAGCCATTGGGGGCTACAGCAGGACTAGGTTTAGCTGTAATGAGGTGGCCTGCAAAGTGGCAGGATTGATCGCCTCACTCTGGCTTTGGGGAGGAGGGGGGGGAGAGAATCAAATTATCAGGTGGGCGCTTGTTACAGAGCCGCTACTTTAATGGATTTGCTCATATTTCGTCAATAGATGTTTGTAAACCATTGCTGTAGCTTAGCCATCGATCTCGCCCAGGCAAAACCAAGCAGCTGCTCGCATGTTGGCCTGGATTGGAGGAACTGTGCGTCTGGTGAGGGGTAGTTCACAGATAAATGGGGCGGCTGAAAGGGAAGTTGATCTCTGTTGCTTGTCTCTGCA
>NW_015167060.1:1559347-1572941 GCF_001447785.1 Gekko japonicus
GAGACAGTCTGGTGTAGTGGTTAGGAGCGCAGACTCTGATCTGGGAGAACTGGGTTCGATTCCCCACTCCTCCACATGCAACTGCTGGTGTGACTTTGGGTCAGTTAAAAGTTATCTCAGAGCTGTTCTCTCAAGAGCAGTCCTCAAAGGAGCGCTCTCTGCCCCACCTACCTCAGAGTGTCGGTTGTGGGGTGGGGAACGGAGATTGTAAGCCACTCTGAGACTCCTTTGGGTAGTGAAGGGCAGGGTATAAATCCAATCTTTTCTTCTTCTTCTTCTTCTTCTTCTTCTTCTTCTTCTTCTTCTTCTTCTTCTTCTTCTTCTTCTTCTTCTTCTTCTTCTTCTTCTTCTTCTCCTCCTCCTCCTCCTTCTCCTTCTCCTTCTCCTTCTCCTTCTCCTTCTTTTTTTCCTCCTTGGGGCAACGACCTGTCTTATGTTATGCAACTTACACTGTAGTAATGTGGGTGTAAAGTGCCATTACGTTGCAGCTGACTTAGGGCAAGCCCAGCAAGGGAACTTTCAAGGTAAGTGAAAAGCAGAGGCGATTTGCCATGGCCTTCCTCTGCAGAGCTTTCCTTGGTGGTCTCCCACCCAAGTATCAACCCTGCTTAACTTCCAGCTTATGCTGACCCCAGCATGGGGCTTTCAAGGCAAGTGAGAAGCAGTGGTGGTCTGCCATTGCCTTCCTCTGCAGAGTCTTCCTTGGTGGTCTCCCATCTGAGCACTCACCCTGCTTAGCTTCCAAGATCTGACAAGACCAGGCTACACCACACTGCCTTCCCTCCCAAAGCTATAGTCATAAGATCAGTAAAAAGTACTGCCTCTGGTATCCCCACTTCCAGCCTGAATGTGTGGTCACGATCTGCATTCTGTCAGAGTGCTGGGCCAGCTCTGAGAGTGCTTTGCTGGAAAGTAGGATAGAACTGCTATTGTAGCTCAGCCTCCAGCTCCCATTGTTCAGTAACCAGGCAGGGTTCCTCCTGTTCTTGGTCCCCTGTGAAGTTCTGCCCCCTCTTCCCTCTGCCCCCCCTTTCTTGTGCCCTGCCAGCCACAGTCAGGGAAGAGGGCTGAATAATGCCACGTTCTGCCCATAAAATTCTTGCTTGAAGAACCCCACTTAAAGACACTTCACTGAGCCTCCCTTAGCCTGGCCCTGCTTGTGGCGTCCTATGCCAGAATGGGAAAGGATGAATCCAGTAGGAAAATTACTCCCTCCCCACCACTTGCTGCCTGTTTGTCTGCAAGATGCCAGCTCTCCCTTCCCTGTAGATGCAGCACGGTCTGGGCTCGGCACATTGCCTGCCATGCAAAGCGCCCACCCGCACCATTCAGTTCCTGTGCCAGGCTAGCCACACGCGACACCATCTGCTTCGTTCTTTCATTAGGAGAAGATCTTCATTATTATTGTTATTGACAAGACTGAATATCTGCTGCCTATGCAGGAGTGGAAGTGGACCCACTCCAGAGGAGGTTGCAAAGATGCAGGGCCTTTCACGGCCTTAGCCCAGAGGGACCCATCCAGGTCTGGGTTTATAATGGTTTGGTTGTCTGTAGCCAAAATTCCTCCACACGGCAATGAGACAGTCTGGAGGCATTCAGGGACATCATGCTCCGCAGTCTAGAAAAGGTATCAGCAGGGCTTTTTTTGTAGAAAAAGCCCAGCAGGAACTCATTAGCATAATAGGCCACACCCAGCAGCAGAAACTAATTCGCATATTAGGCCACACACCCCGACAACACAGCTCATTCGCATATTAGGCCACACACCCCATGTCCTCCCTTGGCTTGCCTGGGTGCCCTGTGGCTGCGGAGAGCCCGGGCATGCCAGCCTTTGGAGGGAAGGGAAGGTGCAAGTGGACAGGCCCAATCCTTCCAGGGGGCCCCCAGGCCTGCCCGCCTCAGAGTCGCTGGGGGGGGGGCACTGTCCAGGCCTTCCCTCTGTAGCCACACACACGCAGAGGTTTTGGCTGTAGTGGGCGTGGCCAACTCTGAAGCCAGCCGGAACTCCATTCCTGTGCGTTCCTGCCCCAAAATAGCCCTGGGTATCAGTAGATGCCTCCCCTTTGACTTGAGGATCACAGTGTAACACGTTAAGCCCTTTGCACTCCAAGCTGCTAGGTCTTCATCATGGAGGCCACCCACAGCACTCTCAACCAGCGCAGATTCTTAAGTCTCCCTAAAACAGACTGCTAGCTGAGGGTGTCATCTAATGCCAATTGCGAACATGGTTGACGTGTGTTCATAATTAAACCATATACTGAAATCTATGCTCAGCAGCAAGAAGTGCATAAAAATTTTTTTCTGGAAGTCTTAACTCTCACCCCCAACCCCCCCGGAAATAACATGTCTGCCTACTTTAGGATATTTTTCTCTGGCTTTTCTCCCACACTGGATTCAAAGCAGCTTATACAATGAAATAAACATGAAAATACAGTCGCTTGCAGAAAGTACATACACCCCAACAGGCTCCCCCCCACCCCCGCCCGATGCAGGCTTTGAGCAGGCCATGGGCCACAAGGACACCCTAAGATGGTTCCACCAGCACGGCAGACACTGGGCCGAAGCCTGAGAGCCATAGGGTTTACCCTTCCGGCCATGCAGGTTTTCAATTACACAAAGGAAGTCAAGAACAGAGGCTCTTATTCCTTTGCCTCCAGTGTCCCCAAGCCACTCACTCCTCCCTTATTTAACCACAGCCGAGGCAGTTTCCTCTTTTTGACTGTCTCCCATATAAAGTACCCTGTGCATGGACCTGACATCCTGATCTGGGCATAAACCTGGCCATAAATGTCTTCTCCACTCCCCTTCCTTCATCTCCCTTTCTCCGTGCTGTGCCAGGCAGGGAGCTGGCTCTGAGATGGATGGGCTGCTTCATTCATGCTCAGCACTTTTTATCCCCCAGAAACAGGCTGGGAAATTTATGGGCACGAGTGAATCAGGAACATTAGTTCGAAGTTCTCCCCAATGCTTAGCCCAGCTAGAGACTGTGGCAGATGATGCTCAGAGGCCCACAGGGCCCAGCCTAGCAGCTATATTTTGATGAACTGCATTGTAAAGGGTCCTTTTAGCCCAGTGCATCCTGCAGTTAATTCCGGGGCATGTGGGGAATGGCTTGACTTAGACACAATGGCTCTGCTAGCTGGAGAGAGTTAGAAGCACCGTGTTGCAACAGCTGTAGTCAGAAGGGACCCAGCCGAGAGCTGCAGTCAAATAATCTTGCCCTAGGAGTTGAGAGAGAACACTCAGGCCAGGGCCTGGAAGGCATCCAAGGAGCGGATCTCCTGCTTCCAAAGCGAATGCCAGCAATTCAGCAGTGGTCCAGGGCAGGCAAAACGGGGTATCTAGCCATGCCCTATCCAGCAGCAAGCAACATCCCTTGCCTCTGCCAGGAAGGACATTGCAATGGAGAAGGAGAGAGCTCTTTCTTCTCCACTGACTGAAGCAGGTAAGATGCCAAAGCTGGGTTTATACCAGGGCAGCCAAAGCTCTTATATTTGCTAATAGTGTCTTAACACCCCTAAGTGTTCACACATTGGTTTTATAAAGCACTTCAGGGCCATTTAAAACACAGTAAAGTCAAATGCAGTAAGTGTGATGGGAATACTTAAAATGCTTGAAGAGAACCTGTGTGGAAGCACCAAACTTGCCCTGGGGCCAAGTAGAGAGGAATGTCCCTAGACAATGAAAAATGGCTCAACTTGTGAGTGGGTGCGCATTCACCAGATGAACTGTCCCTTATCAAGTAATTTTTTCAGGCCTACCGTTTAAGGCAGTCGTCGCCTTCTGTGAACACTCTCTAAAGGTCATGACTGGGGAACTGAAACTGCACGTGTCATCTAAGGAGAAGTCTCAGGAACGGTACCTCTGATACCAAGGCTATATCAGGGACACTTAGGGCTCCCACAGCTTTGCCCTTTCTTTGAATTCCGCTCCATTTCCACTCCCAGTTCTTGTTGATGCCCACACCAGTTATCAGGGAGTCTTATGGCCTGACACATCCTTTTCCCCCAAGCAAAAGCTTTAGCCTCACTAAATGATGACAGTGCCCATAAGTCACACCAGATTCCTCTCCCTTAGCCAAACTCACATCACTCGGCACAAACGCCTGTGAGAGAGGGATGTGGTGGGGGTGTCTGCCAGCTCTCCTCCTACGTAAGCCTCCTCAGGAAGGAAGGAAAAAAGGCTGGGCTCTCTGCAACCACGTGGCCCGCAAACCCATAAAGTGTTGCTGGAGCGGGAAGCAGGAGATAAATGGCTGCTATTATTCCCCCAATCACATGAAATCCCTGACTATGACTTCATTTGAATGATAATAAAAAATCCCACTGCTCTTGTCAGCACCAGCCTGTGCCCGTGTACCAAGGTAACCTTGGGCGGCCTGGCTGCAGAGCCGGCTTCTCTGAGGCCCAGACAGGGCCCTGTGACCATCCTTTGACGTGCCCCATCAGCATTCATTCCCCTCTTGCTCTTGCTCTTCTGTGTCCAATATACAGCAGGCTTGGTGGGAACTCACCTTCCAAGTTTCCTTTTCTGTTGTAGACAGAGTAGGAATATGGGGAAACAGAGGCAGGCAAGAGGATGGGGATGATCCGAAGCCAGAAAGGAACCATGTTCATGGTTCAGAGAAGCAGCACCTAGCTCTGCTTGGGATACAGATCTTATCTTGTTTCTCTGCAAGTGAGGGAAGGACACTTTACTGGAGCTTTGGTGTAGTTTTTGGAAGAGGCTAAGTTCTGAGCTGCATGGAATCTGGAATTTCATGGAGAAGAAGAAGAAGTAGAAGAAGAGGAGGAGGAGGAGGAGGAGGAGGAGGAGGAGGAAATTGGATTTATACCCCACCCTTCACTTGGGAGTCTCAGAGTGGCTTACAAACTCCTTTCCCTTCCCCTCCCCACAACAGACACCCTGTGAGGTAGGTGGGGCTGAGAGAGCTCTTTCAAGAACTGTCCTTTCAAGGACAGCTCTTGTCAAAACTATGGCTTGCCCAAGGTCATCCAGCAGCTGCAAGTGGAGGAGTGGGGAATCAAACCCGGTTCTCCCAGATTAGAGTCAGCACACCTAACCACTATACCAAACTGGCTCTCAAATTGACAATAAAGTAGCAGCATGGTCAGTCCCACCCACGTTTGGACCATATAAAGGAAGAGCTGATAAAGAGTATATCCCAATGCACTGGAATCTATCAGGGACCGAACACACTGCTTGTGTTCTCTGTCTTCCCTCTCATATACCTATCCACTTAATGATTTCCTTCACACAAAACACAGAGCCTGTTCACAGAACCATCTGTGCACACACCCATGCTCAAACATGCACCTCGCCATCTTGCATCTGAAACTGCATACCTGTCCATGCCTTCTTTTTACATCTACAGACAGCCCTGTCACTCTCAACCACGCAATCACATATCCAGTAACACATAACTATTGTGCACCAGGTTGCTTAACTACATTGGTTCTCCTTGAACAGTCTGTAGAACATGTATTTGGAAGCCCCACCAAGTATATGCGGTTGCTTGCCCATTATACTAGAGATAGGAGGGCATGGATAATACCGACATACAGCAGATTTTAAATCAGTAGACTGTTTTGCACATATTTGACTTGTAGCTGTAGCCTACACTATTGCCAATTTAAAAATAAAAAAGATGACACAAATTTAGGGAAGATAGGAATATCAGTGGCTATTAGAAAGAGCTTCACGCCATCCATCCTAAATAGGCAAAGGCATCCACAGTCAGGACCAGTATAACCCTATGAGACAATAGACCCATTCCTTAGCAAAAAAACCCCCTCCCCGTGCATCTACAGTTTAGGGAGGAAAAGTGCCAGCTTCGCTTTTCTTTAAGCAACGCATCCCTTTCAGCAGGGCAAACTAAAGCAGCGGCTGCACCTGACAACACTGTTCGTTTTTTAAAAATATATATATAAAACCAGACAATGTACTTCAAACCTGTTCAACAAACTCTAATGCACTTTGAATGAAGCCGCAGAAACTACTGGTGTTAATGAAGTATTAATGGCTTTGGAGGAGGTGTAAATGGCTGCTGCCGTAATGGCTGCCTCGCCCGTGTGCACACACAGACATTCCAGCAAGAGAGAGAGAAGCAGCCGAAGTCAGTTCCTTGGGTTGAAGTCAGCCATCCGTTCTGCTACCCTGAAGAAAGGAGATGGGAGTTGTGTTAAGTGGCCCCCAAGACAGCTAATGTCCTGGGGCCCCCACGAGCCTTAAACGGCCTCTGCTCATAACCCATTCAGCTGCCTGGGGCTAGGAATGGCTGATGCTGTCGCGCAGTTCCAAAAAATAAAAATCCAGGTTTGACCACAAAGGGCCAGTGCTAACATCACAGCCAGCATGTGGAGGACACTGGAAACGCTTCCATGTAGCACATAAGACAGCTGTCACATTTGAAGGCTGCTCCTCACACACACCCCTCTGAAGACAGGGCTGCGTCTGCCTGGCAGGTGCTTGCTCTGGCACAGACAGGCCTTCATGCGGTGATGGGGTCATTCCACATGGAGGCATTTCCAGAGGTCAGTGAGGCTTGGGAGCCATAAAGGTCATGAAGTTACTTTTGCCAGCATGCGTTCTTAAGATCTAGATGAGGAAGTGGTGTGACAATGTGCCTCATTTACAAATAAGATGATGCAGTTTAGACACATGTTCAGCAAATCTCCTGGAAGTTGTTCTGCCAAACATACATCTGACACAATTATATCTGGCTATTCCCTTCTCTACAGAACTCTATTTCTTTTTTAAGAACACAAGAACAGCACTGCTGGATCAGATCAGTGGTTCATCTAGTCCAGCATCTTGTGGCCAACCAATTCCTCTGGAGGGCCAACAATGGGGCATAGAGGCCCAGACCTTCCCCTGACATTGTTCCCTCTGAACACCTGCCTCTGAACATGGAGGGTCCCCTCAGTCACCATGACTAGTAGCCACTGATAGACCTCTCCTCCATGAATCTATCTAATCCCCCTTTAAAGCCATCTATTCATTTGGCTTTCATGACATCCTCTGACAGCAAATTCCATATTTTAATTATTCTCTATGTAAAGAAGTATTTCCTTTTGTCAGTCCTGAATCTACTGCCCATCAGCTTCATTGGATGCCCTTGAGTGCTAGTATTTGGGGCAATGGAGGAAAATTTCTCTTTTTCAACTTTTCCACCCCATGCATAATTGTTGGGATTCTTTTTAAGTAAGTCAGCAGAGTATTAAGAGACTGAGTCCATGGTGCGTTTAAAATATAAAAGTTTACTATAAACCTAACATGGGAAAAAGGTACACAGGATATGAAAATAACAATAGAGCTAGTATGCCTACATCCTTGCAGCTAAAAAGTAAAACGGGGAAGAGCCGAATAGCGTCTCCTTCTCTAGTCAGAACAAAGAACGGGAGGAGAAACCAATATGCTAAATACTTGACACCTTGGTTTCCAATCAGGCTAGTAAATTAGCTCCAAAGTTCCCGTGCAGTCTGTTGTCTAAACAGATTGGTTACAAACAAACATGTGACTTAACAAACATCATTAATCCTGTAAATACTGAAGTGTTTTGACTTGTAACACCCAACAATAATCTTATAAACCTCTGTCATGTCCCCTCCACCTTAGTCATCTCTTTTCTAATTCCTTTTACATGTATGTACAGCTGCAATAACATGAGAAACATCCTCCACTAATCAGATACTGGACTGCTAGCCTGCACCATGCAGGCCAGTTTTTAGGTTTTAATTGTGGCTGTCATGGTGCAGACTGAAGACCAGGTCGTGGCTCAGAAACTGGGATGTTTGGCATTGCAACTGAGGATTAGAAACATGAAGGGTAAAGTGTGAAACAGGTGCAGTGGGAATGCTGTATATCAAGACTGAGGAGTACCACCTGAGGAAATGAGTGGGAGCTGGACTTCCATTTTATTTGCTTAAGAACACCACAAGAGCCATGCTGAGTCAGACCACCTAGTCCACTACCTCGTCTCCAAGAGTGGCCAGAGAGAACCACAAGCAGAAGTGTTCAGGCAGCAGCCCTGCCTCCCACTGTTTGTCCCCAGCATCTGGTAAGAGGTAGACCGCCTCTGGTGTCAGAAGTTCCAGTTAACTAACAAGGTCAATAGCAATCAAAAGATCTTTCTTCCATGAATTTGTATCACTCTTTTAAAAAGCCATTCAAGCCAGTGCTCATCACTACCTTGTGTGGCAATGAATTCCATAAGACAATTATGTCTAGTGCAATTCGTCTACACTAAAAACTATTGTTATTAAATTTCACTGAATAATCCCAAATTCTACTGTTATGGGAGGGGTCATCTCTGTCCATACACTCCATACCAATGCTTCCTCTAAGCTGTAGAGTGTTGTGAGCAAAAATTCTACTTTGTGGCATTAAAGTTGTGAGCGAGCGATTTGGCTACTGCATAAATTAGTTTGCTCTGGAGCCATCCTTCCTGAGCGAAGGCAAAAATGTGTGAGCTGGATAACCCTGGGCCAGTCACACAGGTAGATGTGAGGTTACAATGGAGGAAAGAATTATTTAAGCCACTTTGGGTCCCCACTGGAAGAAAGATAGGGTATAAATAAAGTAAAAACATAAAAAACTATGTTATTTATTCCTTTAGTTGTGTGTTTTTCTCAATTAAAAAACTCCAAATATTTCAAACCCAGATCATTTTGTTCTGTTTTTTTAACAAGTTCTCCAGCTCTATGATACCTATGTGACAGGTGGAACTGTACCACCACAGGTTTATAGGAGTCATCACAATAGTTGATCTGTTAGTGCCAGACTACACAGAACATTGGGAGTTCTGTGACTGAGACTCCTGATGGATGATTTGGCTCTAAAAAGCAGCAATAATGGCTCTAAAATGGTTTAAATCTGTAGAAGTGGGAGTTACTCTACTCTTTCCCCCAAACGAAAACAGTCCCCTGGGTTGTTTTAAGCACTGGCAGGGGGGGAAACCAGAGCCGATGTGTGTTTCAGGGTTCGTTCGTTTGTTTGTTTTCCTTAAAGGGGCTTAAAGTTGTCTGAGGAGGCATTTCTGATAGCAAAAATGGCACAAAGGGGAGTAGTTGACCCAGCCTCCCCCTGCACTGCAGTCCTGATCACTGTTACACTCCCAGCACCAAAGCTTTTAGCACCAAATAACATACTGAGAATTCCAGTCATGGAAACTCCAATGTCACACGATGATTGGCTCTTAGTTTCTGTTCCTCCCTCTGCCTGAAACGTCACTATATGGAGAAAGCTATCCAGGTTTCCACAAAGGTAAGAAGCTGCTCCTCCTGTAACTCCCTCAGGGACACCTTGCATTAGCAAACTGTGTCTCCTAGCCTTAGTTTCTAGATCTTCAACTTGTAGAAAGTTATTTAACTACTGTTCTTACATGGCTAATGTACCACACAGGTCAATGTGTTATTCTACTAGATACTTTCCCATCTTATCCTAGTTTTTCTGAGCTTTCACCTTATTTTTCTAATTTTCTCCTATCTTCAGCACACCTGTCCTATCCAAATATGGCAATTCAGATAAAAATAACATTTCTTTTGGTTCACCCAACATAGACTTGGCATCTTCATTCTCATCTGTATATTTAGTGTCAGACTGAACAGCACTTTTATTAGAACAGCCGAGATTTTTTACCTTTCTCCCCACCATTAGTAAACTTAATAAAATACACAGGTTCACAATACAATCTGTTATTCACCAGCATTTGATCCCCTGATCAACCCGAACATTAGTAATGAATTCAGAACATGTTCAGTTTGTTTATGTTCTCACCAGTCTATAACACAATTCAATCAAGTTCTGTATGTAGCAAAGACAGCAAGAGATCAAGATATGCTATAGCTAATCTACACCGTTGTGGAAGACACAAGCACAAGCTCTGAAATAAGTCTACCTGCACCCTGGGAGCACCTGCCAACCCTTTAGCACACGTCTTTCACCTGTAGCAAGCTTTTGAATACTAGGACTGTACACAAGTGGAGGCGTTGCCCCAGTAACAATCCAATCAGTCCCACTGTAGCACCTAGTGGGGAAAAAAACAAAAGGTATGACAGCAGGAGCAAAGGCTGCCGAATCCCCAAATAACAGCAGAGCAAAGCACAGTCTCAGAATGGCAGACGGGGGCAGAGCTTATTTATTTGTTTGTTTGGAACACTTTTTTTAAAAAGACTGCTTCATAACTGAGGTTCTCAACGCAGTTGATAAAAACAGAAACAATGCACTAAAATCAGCAAAACCCTAAGATCAATAGCTATAAGAAATTTTCCAATAACTCTAACATGGGCTGTATTCAGGCATCACACACAAATGCCAGTTGATTTGACAGGAAGGACTGAGCCTGGCACTCTCTGGTCTGTATACTCACTCCCTCTCCACCCTCTCTTTATACGGGGAGTGACGACTGAAGAGTTTTGTACTTGAAAGAAACTGCAGTTTATTGTGTTGTCTGAACTTTAACCAACTGGAATTCAAAACAAGGGCTGGTTTAGAACAGTGACAACCCCCCCCCAATGCAGTCTGTGTGGGCACCACAGGGTGCTCGCCACTGTGTTTTCTGTTACAGCAGCACCCATTACCTGTTCTCAAAATTCCAAGAGTACTCATGAGTTCAATAAGACCCAGATCTCCTACTTTATAGGCAAGAAATAGGACATCACTTGATAACATCACATGCCCCAGTTTGGACATCACAGCAGACCATAGTTTCTTTTACATGGAGTCTCAGCTTTGAAAGCAACAGGCAGAGGAATGGACCTCATGATCCCAGGAATAGACCCAAGGATGCTGTGTCATAGAATAGACCAGGGGTGGCGAACCTATGGCACGCGTGCCAGAGGCGGCACTCAGAGCCCTCTCTGTGGGCACGCGTGCCATCGCCCCAGCCAGGCCCAGACCGTCATTAAAGTGTGGAATTCTCTGCCAAAGTAAATGAAAGCATTTGGGATTGCTTTCCTTACTTTGTTTGGATCATCTTACGTTAATGTATGAGTTGTTTTTTTCTAAACTAAAACCTCAGTATTCAGGTTAAATTGCCATGTTGGCACTTTGCGATAAATAAGTAGGTTTTGGGTTGCAGTTTGGGCACTCGGTCTCTAAAGGGTTTGCCATCACTGGAATAGACCCAAGGATAGACCCAAGGATGCCTGAGCCTGCCTTGGCGGGGAGGGCGGGATATAAATTAATAGATAAATAAATAAATAAATAAACCAGAACTTGTTCATGATATCTAAATGCAGCCAATAATTAGCAATTAAAATATAGTCATTAATTGCAGTGATTAATAATAGCTGGAAATGGATTGAACAGTGGCTTTTCATCTTATTTTTATGTTTAAAATGGCACATACTAAAACCACTATTCACTGCTGGTTTAGGCCTAGTCTATACATGATGAGAATGGGATGGAAATGAGGTGTGAGAGTTGCCTGGTAATCGCTTGGCTTGTACCAAATAGGGATGCCAACCTCCAGGTGGGACCTGGGGATCCCCCAAAACTACAGTTCATCTCCAGACTACAGATATCAGTTCCCCTGCGGGAAATGGATGCTTTGGAGGGTGGACTTTGTGGCCTTCTACCCCTCTGAGGTCCCTGTCCTCCTCCCCCCAGGCTCCATCCCTGAATCTCCAGGAGTTTCCCAGCCTGGATCTGGCAACCCTACCCCCCCCAAATCCCCTGTCAGTGACCAAGGAAGACCTGGCAACCCTAGTACCAAATCAGATTGAAGTATTCTGCATATAAGTCTCCCTAAAAGTAGAAAGCCAGCACAGCAAGGTGCTTTGCCTTTCTCCCTGATATGCTACTCCTTTTACTTGCAAGGAGATTTTCCAGGGGTAGGAGGATTCAAAAGTGGCACTTGTCACCTGCAGCCTGGAATGGGGCAGTCTATTCTGTCACCTCAGGGCTTTGCCACATCATTCGAACATCATTCAACTGCACGTATAGACTGGGCCCCAGTTTCAATCAGCAAAGATGTACAAAATGAAAAAAGATGCTTCATTTCAGGCTTTGGTGGTGATAATGACAAGCATTTTGGATTAGCTAGTGAGAATAATTTTCTACATGGCTTTACAGCTGTCTAAAATAAATAAAGTAATAAAAATATTGCAGTCAGAAGGTTGTTTGGCATCAGCTGTAGGTGCAAGGGGGGGGAATCTGTGGTTGCTAGGTATTGGTAGGGATGGTTGTGAAGGTGGGAATGGCAACAGTTTGAGATGGGTGGTGAGCTGGTAGAATTCTCTGAGGCCTCATATATTCTTCTCTTGGGATAAAAAATTCCATGTTTCTTTCAGACTGTATGTTTTGCTCTGTGCCAGAGAGAACATGTCCTTCCCACCATGTCCTGTTGACTCCCCTTCAGAAGTGGAACAGTTCAAGGGCCTGTTTCGACGGCCGCTCTCCTTTCCTCCACGGGTCTCCTGCCAGCAGTCTCTCCCTCCAAACTCTCTACACAGGGACCTGTCAGTGCCACCAAATTTCTCATGCAGAGGTGTTTGCAGAAACAGCCTTCGACGGAGGCTGAGTCTAAAAGCCTCGCTGCTGGGGCAAGGAAATGACAGGCAAACAGCAAAAACTCCTTCGTGCATCTGAGAGGGACTGGCAGCAAATTAACTCTGACAGCGCCAGCCTCACTCACAGGGGTCAGCGTGACGGAGCTGGCATCACAAATGGGTTTTTTGGGGGGAGCGAGAGATGACAGAACAGAATCCCATTTCCCCGCCAGCCTTCAACCTGCTGCCTTAAAACCACCAAGTTCCCCTCTTAGCTTTGCTCTGAGAGGCTTGGCAGGCATTTTATAGGCCAGGTGTATAGAAAAAGGGCAGTGTGGTGGTGCCCTCTGTGCTAACAGAACATATTTTGTTTACCGCTTCCCACCTGTTCTGCTGTTGCCCCTCAGTCTCTGGTTTGCTGCTCCATTTTATATCTTTTTAGCTTTACGCGGTCTGTCTACTAAGAAGCAAGTTCCAGGAGGTAGCCATGATGGTCTGAGGCAGAACAGCTGGATTTCACTCCCGTAGCACCTAAGAGACCAACAATATTTTCAGGGCATGAGCTTTCGAGAGTCAAAGCGCCGCATCTGACAAAAGGAGCCTTGACTCTTGAAAGTTTATACCCCGAAAATCTTGTCGGTCTCTAAGGTGCTACACACATGGTTACACTAGCTATCTACTAAGAGTGTCTAAACACTAACTTAGAACTCTTTTATTTTCTTTACTTCATCTATAGCTTGCCTTTCTCCTTAATGGGGGCCCGAAGCGGCTTACACTGTTCCCCTCCATTTTAAACTCACAGCAACCATGTGACGTAAGTTAAATGTTTGTTTATATGTCCTACCTTTGCTGCTTAATTAGTTATAAATCTTCCAGAACTGCATTATTCCTCATCAAAGGGGTGTGTGTGTCTACCAACAGCCAGCTGGATCAATAGGGTTGTTGCCAACCTCAGGGTGGGGCCTGGAGATATCCTGCTATTCAGGGGTCGTTTCGTAGAAAAAGAGCTAGGGGAACTCATTAGCATAACTCATTAGCATATGCCACACCCCCTGACATCACCGGAAGTGTGTCATAAGGCCACACCCCCTGACATCACCGGA